>NW_028289230.1:0-300000 GCF_059628265.1 Tinamus guttatus | reverse complement strand
AAAGGGGCAGAAATGCAGCTAAGGAGCATTATCAGAGGAGCTGGCAAGATAACTAGCACTTTTGCATGAGGAGGCAGATACGCTTAGTAAACAATGCTGGCCAGCCCTCTCTGTTCCCTGGGAGGCAGCAAGGCCTCTCTTTTATGGAGAGGAGGAATCACTGCTTTAGTGGTTGGCTACAGCCAACTAGTGAATATGCCTGATCTTTTAATCATTGCCATGGACAATACTGTGCCTTGCATTGCACAGTTAAAAATCCATGATGTTTAAAAATAAGTGTTCGCTTAATCGCTAAGAGGACTTCTTAAAGACTCAACTTACTCTGTATACATTTCAAATAGATGATCTACAATTCAGGCTCTTTCTTGTGATGCAAAGGAATTTTTAGAGGAAATTTATGTGGGTGGGAAACTTAGAACTGCCCTCACTTCTTGCCTTTGCCAGGATCTAGAAGCAAGACAGACAGTCCTTCCTGGAAGAGCAGGAAAACACACACTTGTGTCTGTGTCAAAGGATTTCACCTCAGGAAAAAATTCCAGCTCAGCCAGAACCTGAGTCCCAGGTATTCTGAAGCCAACGGTTAAAGACTGACCAGAGAGAGAACGCATTTCCTAATTCCAGAAATTAATTTGCATTAAAAGCAAATGGTTGGTGACCTAGCAATTCAGTCCAGCAACCTAATTTACCATAAGGTTTTCTGATTACCCCGGCACCAAATAAACACAATCATGCCTTACAGAGGAGAGTTCTCACACAAGCAAAACTTGGAAGAGGGCAGAGATGGGATAAACAGCAGTTTCCTCCCATGGCTTTTTTTTTTGGAGCTGAATCTGTTCATAATCCCTTGTTGTGGAAAACTGCTAATATCTGACACCACCACACAGATGCTTTCAGTGTTAACAAATCTCTTCTGCAGGCATGAAAAGACAAGAGACTATCAATGGCTGAGTCCCATAAAATGTGCTTTCTTCAACTACCTGTTTATCTCCTGATCTTCAGACTGTACAACTCTAGTTCTGTTTTGGTGCAGGATTCATTTTTTCTTATTTGAACAAAGTTTAACATTTTTGGAAGAATATGGGTCTCATGGGAATTAAGTATAGGCTGAAGTCAGTAAACGTGACTGGGTTGAACTCCTGAGTATGTTACTCTTAGGCAAGGACTGAAATCCAGGAGAGCATGCATGGATTACAGATTGAATCTGATCTGATTGATGATAATTTAATGTGGAACTAAGGGTAGATTGCATTGGTATGTGACATGACAGCTCTAGCTAGTACTGACTCAGAGTGAAATGCCACCTACTTGTTTTCTTTGCAACTGAAAGAATTGTGTTATGTTACTCCTGGCTAGACCTGCCATAATATTGGATGTTCTACTCCGTTCCCCTTCCCGTGCCCTGATTATGGAATAATTTTGGTTGACACAAACTGATCAGGTTTAGTGAATGAATTAAGAACTGACCTCCTCCTTTGGTTAAAAATACCTGGAATCTCAGACTCAGACCTGATCTTGCAAATGGATTGGTTTTGTGGGGTAGGATTACCTGGTGCCCCATCTGATCCTTCCCATTCTGGAAGAGACACCTTACAAACCATCTCCAGTGCCTACTTAGGAGGTATCTTTAGGCCCTTCTGCATTCATTCTCCAGACCAGTCAGTTCTGCTAGGCACTGCCTGGCACTTTAAGCAACTTCTGCTTCATTTAATCATAGCTTAAAATAACTTATCAACCAATCATAAAATGGATTTTTGGTTTCTCCTGGCTCCATGAACACAAAGAGGTGCACGTCCTACCATAGGAGGAAGCAATGGCTGTTAAATTTTACAATTATAGTGGAAAGCACTGATCACAGCCTGCTGGCCTCACTACTGGATGTGACAGGCAGTGGAGGAGGTGGCTTGGCAACACATGCAGGTAGGGTTGACCGATTTAGGGGGGATTAGGTCGAGGTCCTCGTCGTCTGGTATCTCATCTAACCGGTATCCATCCTTTAGCAGCTGGATGTTCAAGTCTTGGTTGATCTGCTACAGACAAAGAGAGAGACAAACAGTCAAATACTTGAGACTTCTTCCTTCTGACAGGTCAGAAGTGCAAGGAGGTCACTTATTCTGGAATACTTATCATTAGGAATTGTCCTGCCAACAAAAGTCCCAAGTTTTGAACCCAGTTGAGGGCTCCTCTCGATGTTCTCACTTCTTGAGGGATAGGAATATCTACAAAGTGAGACATTCCAGAGCAGCTGCAGTTTGTTAACATGTTATTTTATTCTGGAATATGGTTTCCATGAAAATGAGTCCTCATTTAGAGTAATGCAATAGCATTGATAATAAATAGACTTGCAGCAGGACAACCCTTCCCACCAGTCTAGGGCACTGAAATAGTTGAAAGGGGGTAAAGTCACTGCTGGTAGTACTTGGTTCTTTGTAGATTCAGATTCAAGAGCTGTTTAGCCAGACCTGAATGAAAAAAATGCTTTACATGATGGCCCAGAGATGGCCAGATCATCTGATCTGCTCCCTGCTCTTGGCCGTTTCTCAAAGTTTCAATGGTACTTTGCCCAAAGAAGGGATGCAAGGGGGAAGAGCTCCCAGGGGCTTGTGTGCAGAACGGCCGCTCAGCACTCTGGAGGTACAATCAGATCCTGTAGAAACAGTAGCCAGAGGCTGAGCAACTAACTCCCTAGAGGACTTGGGAATATATTCAGAGACAACAGAGAGGAATTGGCAAGCCTTAACTTCCTGCCTTTTCTCTGAAACGGGTAAGAGTTCATGATTGCAAGACCTCTCTGAGATTTCTGCCTGCTCTAAGTAAATGTACATTGGGTGACCCTGATCCCCACAGGAACTGGAAACAACAGCATACCCACAGAGCCCCTGTTTGTGTTCCCAGCACGTAGACGGTTGCTGAGCTGCCATGACCGGCAAGCTGATGCTTTTGCACATCATGGGCCAACACTGCAGGCTGAGCAGAAGTGGGAAAAACTAAAGGTAGCTGTAAAAACAGCAGGCAAGTTTGTGCCTGTGCCACAGCAGTGAGGAAAGGCAGCCAGCTAGATCACTGAGGAAGAAAGAAGCATGACACAGTTTCTGCCACAGCCCCTTCCAGATTAACATAGTTCATACCACTGCCAAACTGCCTGTGCAGCCATCAGCCATTTCTGGCTGGAGAAGGCTGCTCTAAGCCCTTTCAGTCTGCTCTAACATTAGCATCTGTGGCAAGCATGGCAGGAGAGAGTATAACTCACCTCAGCTGATGAGTATCCCGAAGAGGAATATCTGGACATGTCAAAATCATCATCACTGCAGGAAGGACAACATACAGCAAAGAAGAAAACAATTAAAGATTTGTATTCTTCTGTTACTCCTATCTTGTACCATGAAGTCCTCCAGGCACAGAGAAGTTATACCAAGGTGGTTTGAATATCAACTTTCATTTGTGCACCTCAGAGCATAAAATGCTCTTAACTCATGTCTCTTCCTACTTGTTCCATGAAAGGCTAATTCCATGCCCAAGGGCACAGCAAGGAAGAGTGCAAGTGCTCTGCAAGAAAGGGTTCAGCACAGGTCCAAGGAGGAGTTAGCCTCAATGTTACACTCTAGCATGGAAATCTGCTGTCGCTGTAACATAATCATCTTATTAACACTTGGCATACCTGTCCGTATCCAGGGCTACCAGGGGCTTCTCATCTGGACTCTGGTCTAGTGATGAATAGCCTTTATTGGGAACGACGAGCCTGAAATAATCAAATGTTGTCCATTAACCACACAGTAAAGCTCAATACCATACATAGACTAGGGCAAAGTCATATGATAGTGAGGCTTTCCCCGTTTCATTTACCCAGCCCCCACAGCAGAATACTTCTGAGCTGTCACTCCTAAATTTAGTAATATCAGAAAGATGAGCTGCTGGGTGCAGCATAAGAGCACAGTCAGATTAGCACTTTTTAAATCCCATTATTTCAGTTCATCAGAAGCGTTACAAAGGCTGACTATGAGTGTGCACCTTTAATTGCCTAAGAGCATAATGTAATGGAATATAGACTTGGGAGCTTCTAGGAAAAGAAAAATGCATTATTTCAGTGGTATCCAGCTCACAACACAGAACTCTTCTTTCATCTATAAAACTGCACAAGGACTTTGGTTCACATTTAAAATAAGATCAAACAAAATGGGAAAATGAAGCAAGAGTCTGTGTTCAGTGGGTGGGAACAGTAAGAATAGGATGAACATCTCATTCAGTGATTAACTAAGATTTTCTTCTAAATGAATGACTGGTCTTTAATGACATACAATAGTGCAGAAGGGCTTCACTAAGAGTTTGGGAAATATATTCCTGAAGACAATGTATCCCATCCACGCTCCAACTGCTCTCTATTCAGGTGCAATGCTCTTCAGCTTCAACTCCCAAAATATTAGGATTTTTTTTGTTATAATTTATATAAAGGCCTGCCAAGCACTGAAAATTGGAAAATGTCAGTGAGAAAAGAATATATCAGAAGTTACATCAAAGCAGGTGTACAGGCCCATGATTAGTTGCATGTGCTTACTGTGCTCATTGAAACTCAAGATTAAAAATTTAATTTTAAAATTTATACATAATTTCCCACCTCTGCTATCAAGAGAACTGTAGAAAATGGCATCCGCTTACAAAATTCAATACCATTCCCACAGCATTCAGAGAGTCCTTCTAATCCTAAAGCAATTAGGAAGGAAGCCAAGAAGCAGGGATGTCTGGAATGAGCAACTGAGGCTGTGACCTGGCAGAGGCAGCCTGCCTGCAGGGATATCACAGGTACCGACTTCCATGCTCACCCTCCATTTTTCAAGTCACATCTCCAGATATGTTCACTGGCAATTGTTACTGTGTCTTGAATAAATAAATCAGTATCTGGAAATCTGGGAGAAGAGCCCTTTGTGGTGCAATTCACTTGATTAAAAAAGTCACTATATCTTTTTGTTGAAAAATGTCATTTTTTTCTTAACAATACTTCATTTTTTTTTCTGCAAAAGACAGAATCTGTGACACTGTCTTTGTCCCTGATCTAAGTGCTTCCCTCACATCCTAACTGTCCTTATTCTTGGTTCCCACTGCCCTTACAACAAAGCTGGGTTTCATTTGTATCCGCTTTCATCAGCAGGTGATCTAGTATAAATTTCTTGTCTAGATGTTTTCAGTTACCTAACATGAAATCTGTTTTGACAAAATCTGAGTTCAATTCATGCTCTGAGTGGACTACAGAGACAAGATAGTCAATCCATTGCAATAGAAAAACATAGGCCAGAATCTGGAATGTGTTTGGATAGAGGCAAAGGGATGAACGCTACCAGTCAGCTAACAGGAGAGAGGCTGCTGATCCCTTAACAACGTCATGCTGCTGGTCTACATGAAATGAGCTGTTCTCCCAGATCAGTTCCTAGTGGGCAGGTGCCCAGCTTGCAAAGGGCTGCACTAATGCTGGGATTTCTGTCAGCAGTCTCCTATCTGGCGGTGTGGAAGTGGGATGGATGATGTTGTGGGTTCTGCCTAGCCTCGCACTGAGCGTGCCAGAACCACACCAGCCTTGTTCACATTTAGTTTGGTCTTGGGAGGGCTGGACACGTTATGTGTCCAGATCCTTTCACCTGGGGCTGCTATGCCCTCACCCCAGGAGGAGGCAGAATGGTGAAGGAATCTGGTACTAGATGCCATCTGTCAGGGGTTCAGACAGATAATACAGAGGAACCAAAACTCAGGGGAGGAGGAGGAGGTGGAGAGGGGCCAAGGAGAGGCAATGTGGACTGAGTGAAAGAAAACATACTTGATGAGAAAGGTAGACTATTAAAAAGGGGGATAGACACTGGCTTTTTCTCCTCCTGAGAGACTAGAAGTCAATGGATCAGACTTAAAAAACAACTACAAGCCTTGTGCTCCCACTGGAGTATTTCCCATCGGACTGCAACCTTTATGCTGAGAAAGCAAGCTATTTGAAAAGTTTGTAGGCATTTCTGCCTCCCTGAGGTTCGGCTGTCCATGGCAAGACAGATTGAACCACTCTGAGGTATCGCTTGGGGCTCTGCCCATGGTGCTGCTTGGCTCACAGAAAGCCAAGGGATGAAGAGATGGACCAGCAAGGCAACGTGCCAGACATCTCCCAGCTGCATGAGAACAATGGAACTTGGCTATATCTGCTACCAAAGCAGTGTCTGCAAACCTCTGCTTTGGGATCCCAGAGGATGCTTCTGAAAGCTCTGTGAAGAGTAACTAAGAAAAGCAGGACTTCTGCCTGAAGGCTGAACTCAGTTGTGGAGGGGTCCACATGTCCCTTGAACAGTGTTCAGGTACAAATGCAGTAAGACTGAACTGGCTGTTCTAAAGCTTTTGGCGTGGAGTATCAGTGCTTTGCCTCTCCCCACCTAAATTACTCTTCTTCCCATCTGCAGCTCTTAAACAGCAGTGTCTCCTGCAGAAGTCAGGAATTTTACAGGTAGGCCTGTATTTATCTCACCTTCTCTCCCTTACCATCTCTGCCTGCTGATTTCAGTGTTTCTACATCTCTCAAGCAGCAAATCTGCCACCATTCCTCTTGGGAAGCCAGTGTGCAGCCTCCTGCCAAAAGAATCCAAGTCTTTGTCTTGTAGCCAGCTTGTATTTGGAAGACAATGAGGAGCAGTGGGCATGGAAAACTCAGCTGTGAGTTTCTTGCATTTGCTGAATTTCTTATTTCCAGTAAGGGCCTGGCTCCTTTATATGGCCTCGACTTCCAAAGGCAGAGCGCTGAGCAATGCGACGTATTCCACCAACATCGTAGGGACTTACAAATAAAACTCGACAAAGTCTCGGCATGATTTATGGCTGCTATTGTGGTTTGGGGAATTACTTTGAACAAGGAACCTCATCTGTTGGATGTGCTGCATACAGAAAGGCTCTGACCTGCAGCTCCAGTTCTACTTAATGTATGGCAATCCATGCAACTTTCTTACTCATCAGTAAACATCCAGCTTTCATGCAGATTCTACTGTCATTTTAAGTGAGGACCTCTATTAAAAAATGCCACCTTTCTTAGAGCATGCAAAGTGTGCCCTCCTGTGGACACAGGAGAGTTCCTGTCTCTTGTATGTCCATAAGTGATATGCTATTGCATTGAAGCTTGCTTGGAAAAAAAAAAATGAAACTGGCTAATTTCAGCCAAGAACTTGAATTTTGCATCCAGTGATTTGTAGCATAGCCTGATAGTGTCATAGAGAGATGTGCCAAAGCAGCTCAAGCAAAGTATGACCGCACTGTTCAAAGTGCAGGGGAGATGTACAACAAAGCACATGGAGATGTATTATTCACAAGCCTTTGTCAATCAGTGCAGGGAAGGGGTTATTTTCACAACAGAATAGAAGATCTACTGGGGTAAAAGCAGCCAAGTCAGAACTAAGCTCTAAATATGAGCAGCTACATGAAGCAGTACTGCACATTCTCCTACTGCTCAGATTATGTGGGACAGACGACTCAAAAAGATGCAAGACAACCAGACTGACCCCCCTGCCCAAGTCCTGGCTGGGCTGCCCCTGCCCTCCTGCAGGCTGTATTGTCACTGGTCCTTTATTTATCCTTTTCCTGGCTCTCTCTGGGGATGACATGGAGCACAGCAAGGAGCATTTGGGCCCACCAGCTCTGGGAAGGGCCGTCGCTGTGCACGGTGTGTTTGGTCACTGGTACATGGCAATGAGCATCGTCCTTGCTTCATCGTGAGGCCCCTAGGGATGGCAGCGCAGAGTGGCGCAGGGTCCTTCCCGGCCCCTTACCTTGTTCGTGCCATCACGTTGTTCTTCTTGGGCTGCTGGTTAACTGGGCTTCCCATGTTGCCGTTCTTCAGGGAGCCCTTCCGAGCCAGCTCCCGCTGCTTCTCTGCAGATGGGACACAAAGGGGAGAAGCAGAATTAAGGCAACAGGTGGGATGGCCACCATAAGGAAACCTGGATCTGACGACCTGAAAGGCAGGGCAGAATTAATGAGCTCTGGGATCAGAGCTTTCCACCTCCCAGGCAGGAACCTCACAAAGACTGAGCCGTGCCCCACTCCCTCAAGGGGACGAGGGACACGTGAACGTGGCTGGAGGCGAACAGACCCAAGCTGAATGTGAGCCATGATGGCTCCAGAAGTCCTGCAGCAATGCCAGCCTGGTACCAGGCTAAAGCTAGGATACTCTGACCCCATATCCTGTAGCAGAAAATGTTGTTACCTCCCCTGTTTTCCTTCTGGCAGCCTATGATGTCCTCGGAGGATCCTCCTTTTTTATCTCACATTGAATCTTGGGGGCTTTATTTCTTTATATTTATTTTTTAAAAAGGAGTGAAACATTTGGAGCTCTATTTTTAAGCAGCATAAAATTTGTTTAATTTTCAGAGCATGTTCTAGTTGCCGGTGAGATGTAACCTTAAAACTGACAGTATGTGGAGGGTTTTTTGGGTGTTTACTGCAAGAGGGGATTTAAATTAGCTTTTCACTGAGGAGAATCTATTTCTTCTTAATACCTTCCCAGCACAGGAACACAACTAGAATTCAGGCCTAAGAGCCCCAAAGCCTAAGCCTGTTGTGGATTTGCAATCTTTGCGTTGTACTAACACATCTCTGCCTCCAGCAGGGATGAAAGCCCATATACGATGGATTGCCATGTAAGCATTAAAAAACCCAGGGCCTGGAAAATCTTACACAGTAGAGACAGAATGATGCACAGGGTGTTTTTCATCCTCTGCTTTGCAGAGCTTCTGAGTGCAAGACAGCTGAAGGATGATCTTCCTATATTCCCCCCCCCCCCCCCGCTTTTTTTTTCCTGTCTGTTTTGATATTCAATTTTCCATTCAATTTCCTTCCTGATTTCTTTGGGGAAATTAGTTGGGCTGAGTTGGCACAAAAGCTAATTGCCCCACCTCACCCTGCAACGCCAGGGCCAGTAAAACACAAACACTGGGTAAAGGCCCAGTTAAACACAATTCTCCAGAGTGTGAGAAAATGTTGGAAACTATTCTTGTGCCATGCCTGAATAACATGGAATTACCAGACTGGGGAACCTGAATAGCGAATTTGTTTTGACTCTGCATCCCCTGTGGTGTGTGAAATGTGTTTATATACATACTTATATGCTATTTTCTCCTACAGAATTTTTTACTTCTCTGAGGGAAAAGCACCTCTTACTTGTCTTAGGAGAGCTGCAAGCTTGCAAGAGCAAGATGGGCAAACTCTGTCCTTTCCACAAAGATAAGTGTAGGGGGGGTGCATGTCCAAAGTCTCCCTTTTTTCAGGGACAAATAACCAGTGGAGATTCCTAGATATTGTGGTGTTGAGCACAGCTGAGGAGCCTGCAGAGAAGAGCACACACTCATACCAGCCATGTTCAGCCCTGCTTCTGCTGACAGCAGGTGTGAACAAATGCTCATTGAAGCTGCCAGGGAAAGGATCAAGCTAATAACTCTCCATGGCATGAGCTGCAAAGAGACTGATACAGGATTGAAGATAAAACCTTAAATCAAGGTAATTTCTCTTGCCTGTAACTTGCAAATGTATTGGTTATGTTTGTCTCCAGAATAAAAGCCTGGTATTTATTTCACAGGCCACATGAGTTCTGCTATTCAGACATAGTGAGATGAAGCATGGTTTTATGGAAGCGTTTACAACCCTAAATACAAAAAAGACTTCCACCCATCTGTACCAGAAGCTCTAGCACTGACCACAAATACACATCCTCGAGACAAGCTGCCGATACTCAAAGAGACTGCATAATTCACAAAAGCCCCTGACTCAAAAACATGGTTGCTGGTGGCATTTTCTGCCACAACAGTGAGGCTTGCCTGAGCCTCTTAAACAGCCTGGCGCTCTCTGCCTCCCATCGATTACTCAGTACAAGCACTGATGCTGTTTTCTGATTCAGATTACTCATTCGGCTGATGAATCTGGACATTAGCTAAGAGTCTGTTCTCTCCAATAGGTCTTCCTGTGACTACTTCCATGTTCTTAAGGAGTGCTGTTACAGTGTATGGATTTGAATGATACCATGTTACCTATTTAACCTCTTCTTTTGCTTATTGAGTGGCCTGCAGTGAACATTTCCAAAGCAAGGTAAACGCTGCAGGAATGTAATGTAATTGTCACATCCATGCCTTTGTCCCCAGCCAGATTTTTTTAAGCCTGAGACAACAGTTCAGCTCCCTCTTGGATGCTATGAATGCTGAACCTAAAAGTGAGGAGTTGCAGGAAGGAATGGGAGATGTTCCCAGCTCCGAGGTGTTAGGACAAGCTCTGGGAAGGTGATGGAGACAGGTAAAGGTCACTTCTGAGTCTTCTGAGTATTATAACCTACTACTGCTGCCAACACTTCCCTGCATCAAAGGAACTGCGTAAGTGCCTTTCTCCTGAAGTAATTCTGGGCTACAAATTCCAGGCTCATACACAGGAAAAATGAGGTGCATCAGAATGGGAACCATTTTCTGTTTGGTGCTTCCTCCTTCTTCACAGGTGGAGTCTATGAAGCCCATTTCTAGGCACTGAATGCTTTCCTGGATTTCCAAGTCTTTTGGTTTTGCCCTGCAGACTTTTGTTTGAAGCCCAGGAGCCCAGACAGTATTTTTAAGTCTGTCTCATGCTGGCTGATGGTAGCCCCAAATGAACATGAATCCCAACATCACAACTCTTCATTGAGCCAGCACCACCAAACCTTGTGTGAAATAGGGGAACTGAATGTCTCAGCAATTCTCCTGAATAGGACTTTCCTTCTGGATCATCCTAGACTGTTCAGTATAGTAGGAAACTATTCCCCATTGGACTTGGAAAGGATTGTTGTTCCCACAGGTTTCCTGTAGCCTCAATGCCACTGCTTAGCTTTAGGCACCAGGCAGCTGGTCTAGTCACAGATTGTCCTCCAGCACCTGGGGATGTTATGGCAGGTGTTATGACAAGGCTCTGCATGTCCAGGACTGTCTGTGCTGCCCACTATGTTCCAGGACAAGCAACGAGCTTCCAAAAAGGTAATGCATCTTATTGGGAAATCAATTCCAGCCCTACAAAACTGTCTAATTCTGGGCAACTCTCAGGCACCAGAAGAACGAGGAAAGGTTGTTAACAAGCTTTGCTGCCAAATTCAGAGAAAATGTGACATACAGGAACAAATGAGGTAAGTCAGTGATTTTCAGAGGCCGGTTATGTCACGTCTTGTAGGTTTGCTCTCTGACGATCAGTAAGAAGCTGATACAGCAGATACACAAGGTGAATGATAGGGAGAGATTTGGAAAACAGAACGAAACAAGGCTGTTCTCCAGCTATTTCTGAGAAATCACTAAGTGTTGGCAGTAAAAGCACAGTATAAGAGCATAGCTCCACTAATGCTCTTTACATTCTGTTTGCAAGTATCTGAAATCAGTTGTTCAGCTTCCATCCCACTTAGCTGAAATATGTTTTATTACGATAGCATTTAGCTAAAAATTTTCTCCTGTGTGGTTTGTCATCCCCTCCCCATGAGGCAGCCATGGGAGATGCTGTGAGGGCAGAGGTGATAGCTGGCAGAGCCATGGGCAGGCACTAGCAATACTGGCAGGGGGCTATAGCTGGGGGAGATGCAGCTTTGCCCAGCTTTTTACTGATTTTACAGCCAGCTTTCTGCCAGCTTTTTGCTGATTTTACAGCCAAGCATTTCCTCCAAGAAGTCCCATAGAGCAGAAGGAGTTGGAGGGGTATGAAGCAGCCTGCATGCACCTCTGACGTTAAGAAGATGCTCAGATAGGAGTCTGAAGTTCCTGTTTGCTCATTAACAGGGTAGTTATCTTCAAACGACCTTCCTGGCTCCATGCTTGAGTGGAGCCAAGCACCACTAGCTTCTGTTTCAGTGGAAACATTGGAGAACGGAGACAGGGACACTGCTTTCAGACCAATGCACTGGGGAATGTGCTCTGGGAATGCTCTACTGGTGATAGGAAAGCAACCAGCAAAGGCCAAGAAGTTTTCAATACGATGACAGTAACTCCTAACTATAAAGGAGCAAGGGAAATAGATGCTTCAGACACAATCAGGCACATAATCTGTCCAGCCCTGCATCCTGTTTGGTCATGATCTCACACTACAGCAGCAAGCAGAGGTCTTGAATAAGACAGTGCCACAAATACACACAGCACTCGGCAAATGGTTCCTGCCCTTGGGTGCTGTCACCTGGCTGATTCAGGATGTTTCAGAGGATGGGCAATGACTGCCTGGTGACAAATGGAGAGCACCCTCCTGCAGGAAAACTCAGAGGAACAACAGGGGGAAGATCAGCTTATTGCTGAGTGCTAGATACTGACCTAATCAAGATCCAGAGAATGAGTTCAAGCAATACCATGTACTCAGTGCAATTTAAAATGGTTACCTGTTGAGTTGGCTGGATGTCTCTAGTTACTTTATGGTGAGAGGCAGTGAATAATTGAGAATATTATGCAGAAAGCACTTATGTGAATGTGTCTATGTAAAAAAATGGCCTGGAATAAATCCTTACAATTAATTCCCTTGGTTTCAGTCGTTAAAGAAATCATATCCAGTTTTAATAACATTTTCCTATCTTTTAAAAATGAAATGCTGAACAGCTTCTTTTGTGCATGTTGCTATGTGTGGCACTGGTTTTGCCTATGCTCTGCCCAAAAGCAGAAATGACAAGGGTGGTCATAAGCTTTAGCCTCCTGCAGAGCCGCTCGTTTTGCAAATATTAAGCAGGCAACGTAGAAGCATGGTAGACATTAGCCTGGGCTGCACTGAAGAGCTATGCTGAGGCCATGTCCCCCGTCCCCAAAATTCATGCTGACCATTTGCCCCTAGGTCCTGGCTCTAGCTGGGGTGAGACAGTGTGGGTGGAGGCAGCGCTGCGGTGCAGGAAGCCACGGTGTTTAACTGTGTGTGTCCTGCCCGGGCGCCGCGCGCTGACAACAGAAGCCATTCGGTGTCAGATGAAGCTGATTGATTGATTCGCTTCCTCTGGGCTGGAGGCTGCTCCCGTCTGCCTGCTGCGAGCCGTGAGCTGAGCCTCGCTAACTCGACTGCTTTTGAGCCTCTCCGACTCGGAGGAGACAGAGCCTCCTGCCACGGGCACAGGACGGTGCTGGTCTGTGGGATTTCATGCAGTGGGAAGGCTAGAAACGAATCCTGGGTGACAGAATTGTATTTTTCTAACTTTGAGATCTATGAAATGAAATCTTTGGAGGTATTTGCCCCTGCATCCCCCACTGCCAGCTGAGATCCTTTCAGAGCTAGTAACTGCAGTATTTCCCTGATGAATTCTACTTTCTCAAGCATGCCGATAATTTAAATTACACGGTAAATAAAATTAGCCTGTCTGTTCACATCCTGCTGAATGATCAACAGAGTCAAGAGAAAAAGGTGGGAGAAAGAACAAAATGCTGACTACAGCTTCCACTTCAAACCCAAGCCCCAGATTCAGCTCACCGCATCATAAGCTCCTGGACATTAGCATGCATCTAGTCAACAGCGAAACCCTCACTAACTTTCATCTCTGACAAAGAGCTTTTGTCAGCTAGGACTGTGTCACTTGGAGAGGTTTCAGGGCACATTTCCCCTTGAATGTGCCCATCAGTAGGAGTTTTGTATGCACACTGTGGAGGGCTGCATAGAAAGGAAAGTAAAAGACTCCTGTGTGGCAATGCCAGGGAGCCTGATGATGGCTGTGCTCCCTGCAGAGATTTGGAAAGGGTATCTGGGACCACATGGGTAGTATTAGCACAGCCCATAGTTCTGCTCCCCTGCATCAACAGGCAAAATAAAGTGATTTTTACTGAACGGGGGTAGCAGGAATGAAAAGGGTCTGTCTGTGGCCAGCTCTCTGCTCTGGATACAGGGAATCTGTTTTAAAGATAATACACACGGAGGCCCAACGTGGATTATTCAGATTAGTCTTTTGAAAATATGATTGTTTTACCCAGCTTCAGAAAAGTCTTCATATATAGGCAAGGGTTAGATTACTAAATCATCCAGCTACCAACTTGGGTCAGTTCTGCAAGTTGCAGTATTTTTAGCTGAAGTATCTCATTTCGCTGACCCAGCCACACATGGGGAAATTAGTGAACTATGTCTAATTGTGAGAATTGATTAGCAAGAGTAGGCAGATAAATCTGTGCTCAAAGGTCCCTGTTGGACCAGTGTTTTAAGCACCTTTGTAGCTGCATTTCTTTATGTTTTGCTGATCTGGCTGCTATTCTGTCCCCTTGGCACAGCTGAGAGCTGGCACAAACATAGATGGGCTCTGAGTCATTTTAAGCCACCCTGAAGGTCTGACCAGACATAGAACTGGTATAAAATCCATGGAATAAAAGAGCCATGTTTGCATCCTTCTGGCAGTACATGAGGTTGCAGCTAATATAGAATATAGAGTATATCATTTCTCTCTGTATATATATAGAAGGCACTGCAACAAGAATTCAGTTCATTATGTGCACAGCAACACGGACCTAATTCTTGGGAAGACAAGGGGCTGGAAATGCTCTCACCTAAAACACTGCATGCACAAGTTCCAGAGAGGTGTCTTTATGACCAGGCTGATTTTACTATTCATGTTGCTCTTCAGAAAGCAGACACTGAACTTCAGTGTCAGACTATTCCTTAGCACAGAGGAGCATAGGAAAATGATTGCTCCAGATTGGATCAAAACTGTAACCTACTTATGCCAAAAGTGCCTCCAGAAGTGGCTTTATGCTCCAGCAACATGTGTGTGTCTCGGATGAGAGCAGCCCCTGGGCCCTAGGCACACTGCTCCATCCCCAAAGCTCTGACCTTCTTACAGTCATTGGAAGAAATGATTTTTCTATTTAGATACATGATGGGGCTTTGGTGTGTAGGAGAGCTGGGCATCCAGTGCGATTAGCAAACTAGCAAAGAAAACTTGAGCAAAATAATTTACTATTAGTATTTACAAAGAGCATTTTACTTAGCGACATGGTGTAAACATGAACCATCTCTGCGAAACAAGAAGCTATGTTTTAGTGATGAAAAAAAAATGTTTCACCTTAAAGCTACTTAAAGAATCTATAGCAGCAAGGAAGGAAAAAAACTGAGATTCTTGGTTTCCCATCCTCTGCCTGATCTCATCCACCACTGTCAAAACTGAAAGGTACAAATTGCATCAGTTTTATTTAAATTTATTTTTCTTCTTTAACATTTACTTTCTCAGAATGATTTATTTGGTATTTTAAAGTATTTTTAAAAGGATATATTTGCTACCAGACAGAAAAGCAAAGCTGGATATCTGCATGAGTGTTTGCAATCTGTCAAGACTAGCTAAAAAGTTTCAATTTATAAACTGAAATCTACAAAACATAATACATAAATTAGAGCTACTCTCTCCCTTGACATATTTTAAAGGGACAGAAAAAAAATATTTCATCTAAAAAGAGCTTCTGCAGATGTACACTCATTATTTCTACTCAAGTGAACACAGGTTTAAGAAAAAAACTGCATCAGGAGGCCTGCATCAGGAGCATTGCCAGCAAGTCGAGGGAGGGGATCCTGCCCCTCTCCTCAGCTCTGGTGAGGCCACACCTGGAGTATTGGATGCAGTTCTGGGCTCCCCAGGACAAGAGGGACATGGAGCTTCTAGAGAGGGTCCAGCGTAGGGCCACGAAGATGATTAAGGGACTGGAGCATTTGTTGTATGAGGAAAGACTGAGCGAGCTGGGCCTGTTTAGTCTGGAGAAGAGAAGGCTGAGAGGAGACTTGATCAACATGTTCAAGCACCTGAGGGGTGATTGTAGGGAAGATGGGGCCAGGCTCTTCTCCATGGTGGCCGGTGACAGGATGAGGGGTAACGGGTGTAAGTTGAAACACGGGAAGTTCCACCTTCATGTGAGAATCACAGAATCATAGAATCATAGAATGCTTAAGGTTGGAAGGGACCTCTAGAGGTCATCTAGTCCAACCCCCCTGCACACGCAGGGTCACCTAGAGCACGTGGCACAGGACTGCATCCAAGCGGGTTTTGGAGATCTCCAGAGAAGGAGACTCCACAACCTCTCTGGGCAGCCTGTTCCAGGGCTCTGTCACCCTCACAGGAAATAAGAATTTTTTCCTTAAGTTCCTGTGGAACTTTGGGTGCTTCAGTTTGTGGCCATTACCTCTAGTTCTGTCGGTGGCCACCACTGAAAAGAGGCGAGCACCATCCTCCTCACTGCCTCCCTTGAGGTACTTATAGACACTGATTAGATCCCCTCTCAGCCTTCTCTTCTCCAGGCTGAACAGGCCCAGCTCCCTCAGCCTCTCCCCATAGGGTAGATGTTCCAGGCCCCTGATCATCCTTGTGGCCCTGCGCTGGACTCTCTCCAGCAGCTCCACATCCCTCTTGTACTGTGGAGCCCAGAACTGGACTCAATACTCCAGATGTGGCCTCACCAGGGCTGAGTAGAGGGACAGGATCCCCTCCCTTGACCTGCTGGAGACACTCTTCTTAATGTACCATAGGATCCCATTGGCCTTCTTGGCCACAAGAGCACACTGCTGCCTCATGGTCAACTTGTTGTCCACCATGACACCCAGGTCCCTCTCTGCAGAGCTGCCCTCCAGAAGGTCGGTCCCCAGCCTGTACTGGTGTCTGGGGTTATTCCTCCCCAGGTGCAGGACCTTGCACTTGGTCTTGTTGAATTTCATGAGGTTTTTCACCGCCCAGTTGTCCAGTCTGTCCAGGTCCCTCTGGATGGCAGCGCAGCCCTCTGGGGTATCGGCTACTCCTCCCAGTTTGGTATCATCAGCAAACTTGCTGAGGGAGCACTCTGTGCCTTCATCCAGGTCATTGATGAATAAATTGAACAGGGCTGGACCAAGGACTGACCCCTGGGGGACCCCACTAGCTACAGGCCTCCAGCTAGACTCTGCACCGCTGATCACCACCCTCTGAGCTCTGCCATCCAGCCAGTTCCTAATCCACCTCACTGTGCACTCATCTATCCCACACTTCCGGAGCTTGCCCAAGAGGATGTTGTGAGGGATGGTGTCAAAAGCCTTGGTGAAGTCGAGATAGACGACATCCACCGCTCTCCCCTCGTCTATCCAGCCGGTCATTTCATCATAGAAGGCTATCAGGTTAGTCAAGCATGATTTCCCCTTGGTGAATCCATGCTGACTACTCTTGAGCACCTTCTTGTCCTCCATGTGCCTGGAGACAACAGCCAGTATGAGCCGTTCCATCACTTTTCCGGGGACGGAGGTGAGGCTCACTGGCCTGTAGTTGCCTGGGTCCTCCTTCTTGCCTTTTTTGAAGCCTGGCGTGACATTGGCCTTCTTCCAGTCCTCCGGCACCTCCCCCGTTCTCCAGGATCTTTCAAAGATGATGGAGATCAGCTTAGCTATGACCTCTGTCAGCTCCCGCAGCACTCTGGGGTGCATCCCATCACGGCCCATGGATTTGTGGGTATCGAGAGTCCTTAGGTGCTCTCTGACCCAATCTTCCTCTACCCAGGGCGAGTCTTCCCCTCCCCCGGCTTCTTCTCTTGTCCCTAGGGCTGGGGGCTCATAAGGGCTGCCCTTGGTAAACACCGAAGCAAAGAAGGCATTCAGCAACTCTGCTTTTTCTGTGTTATTCGTAACCAGGGTGCCCATCCCGTTTATCAGCGGACCCACGTTTTCTCTGATCTTCCTTTTGCTGTTAATGTATTTGAAGAAGTTTTTCTTGTTATTTTTAACATCCCTTGCCAGATTGCGTTCCAACCGCGCCTTAGCTTTCCTTGTTGCATCTCTGCATTCCCTGACTATGTTCCTGTATTTCTCCCAGGGGACCTGTCCGTTTTTCCACATTCTGTATACTGTCGCCTTCTGCTTGAGCATTGCCACAAGCTCCTTGCTCATCCACACAGGTCTCCTGCCCCCTCTGCCTGACTTCCTACACACAGGGATGCACTGTTGCTGGGTGTGGAGGAAGTGCCGCTTGAAAACTAACCAGCTCTCTTGGGCCCCCCTTCCTTCTAGGGCTCTAGCCCATGGGATTCTTCCGAGGAGGTCCCTGAAGAGGCCAAAGTTGGCCCTCCTGAAGTCCATCGTTGCAAGGCTACTTACAGCCCTGCCTCCTCCTCGTTGGATCCTGAACTCCACCAACTCATGGTCACTGCAGCCGAGGCTACCCCCCAACTTCACATCTCCTACAAGTCCCTCCCTATTTGATAGCACGAGGTCCAGTAGCCCACCTCTCCTCGTTGGCTCCTCCACAACCTGCGTCAAACAGTTATCGTCGACGCTCTGCAGGAACCTCCAGGGCTGTTTGTGCCTGGCTGTGTTGTCCTTCCAGTTGATGTCAGGGTAGTTGAAGTCCCCCATGAGAACCAGGGCCTGTGACCGTGAGGCAATATCCAGCTGCCTATAGAAGGCCTCATCAACCTCCTCGTCTTGGTCAGGTGGCCTGTAGCAGACACCCACCACAGTGTCTCCCACATTAGCCTGCCCTCTAATGTAGAGGGATGCTGTGCTGAGAATCTGCACTGTGCTAGGAATCTGCACCACCTGCGCCTTGCTGATAATGTACTGGGGAGTGTTAGTGAGTTGTCCTTGGCCGGCTGGGAATGGGGAGCTATGTGGGAAAAGAGTAGTTAGCCGTTTCGGGTAAACAACTTTGCAGAGCTGGGAAAGAGCCTATGCGGCCGGGACATAGCAACCTCCTTAGCAACCAATCATGAGCGCAAGCCTTGCAATATGCATGAACCTAATTAAGTTGTGTATAAGAGTGCACACTGAATGTTCAATAAACGAGTCTTGTCGATGACCATATGGTGTCGCAGTCTCCCTTTCTCCTACAAATGGTGACCCCGACGTGATATAGCAAAGGACTGAATCCTCCCGGACTGAAAAGAAAAAAGGAGGACGCACCACGGTGGAGAAAGTAGGAGTTGGGTCCTCTGCAGCCAGGACGGTGCAAATCCGCCGAGCAAACGCTGGAAAGACGGCACCCCCGAAGATCATATAGATGGTTTCGGGCCATACGCGCCACCGGAGCCTGGAGAGCTGCAACAGCGCTGACGTCAGGAATGGATAGGCAAGTGGCGTATGAATTATTTACCCGTACCTTACAGCAATGTAATGTTCAGGGAATTGACTTAAAGAAAGAATTACCAGGATTATTAGCCTGGGGGTATGCGAAGAGTTGCTTTATTGTCCCACATACAGTGCATGAATTATCGGAGTGGCGAAAACTGGGTGATAAGCTATGGGATGCAATGTTAGATGATGATAAGACAGCTAAAAAGCTAGGAAAGCTGTGGAGGGTGGTACAGAATACTCTGCTACAACGGGTGGCAGAGAAAAAGGCCGCAGATCAGGCGATTGAAGCTCATAAGAAAAATTTGCAGTACCCGGAGGGGGGCTATCAGCCACGAGCTCCTTCCGTGACTAGAGTAATGCTACCTACGGCACCACCGCCACCTGAAACTAGTGCTGCCCCTCCAGAAGAGCCGCAGCAAAAGGAGCAATCGGGGGACCCCCAGTCTTCAGCCTCAATAACGGACCCTTGGGAGGGCAGTGACGGGGATTTGATCAAAGAAAGAGTAAGGGAGAGAAAGGACGCGTGGCAAAATGTCGCGCAGCAGGCGCTGTTTTTAGTGCTGTCAGAACGAAAGGCCCCATCATTTACGATGGTGAAGCAGGGATTGCGGGAGTCCTACGGAAATTTGGTGAATAGGCTCGTGCAATCCCTGGAGCAAGCTACTGATGAACAAGCTTTCTGCAAGCTTTCGATCTGGTGCAGAGAGAATGGGTTCAAAGCCGAGCCCCACCTAGTATTCGAATCCGATGTGAAAGCCAAAAGGAAAGTGACCGCCAGAGCCACGTCCGCCCTTGCGAGCACTTCAGGACCGGGACCACCACGCCACTGAAAACCGCTGGTGTTTGGAGATCCATCGCCAACCCCCCCCGCCCGTGCCTGCCTCTGTGCTGGCACCTGCGGCGCCTACAACGTCTGTGCCCCCGCTTCCGCTTGTTAGATCGCCTTGAAAAAAAGGAGAAAGGGGGGCTGGGGAAGAGAAGGCGAATGAGATCAAGGAAACTTATGTTGCTGAAGGCTTGATGAAAGCCAGGAGGGAGGTGCAGAGGAATTTGATCTGTCTTGTAAAGTGGGGGTTGAAGAATTGTAATGCTTTAAGTGAGGACAGAAACCGTTATTAGGGCTATTATTTCTATTTGCTATGTTCATCTCTATTATGTGTTGTATCCTTTGTATATTGATGCTGACACGAGGTATGGTTGAAAGGTGGAAATTTGTGTGATCTGTAGAGTCATAAAATTATTGTACAAAACAGAATCCAAGACCCTGAGAAAGAAGATGTTTGCCTACCCAGGCTGAGAGATAAGGAGCGCGGAGGTGGCTGCTCAGCCAGGCTCACAGCCGACCTCCTTCGAAAGCAGTTGAAGGCGGCTGCTTGACCGGGCTTGTAGCCAACTTAACTGCAAACATCCTCTAAATTAGTTTGAAGGTCAAACACCCGAGAGGGAGGGAGATGAGAAAGGCAGGACCCTCAGACTGACGACTGGGACAATTTACTGGGATGCGCACCTGCGCACCCAGGAGGGAAGGTTATGTGACTGAAGGCGGAGTTTGTCCGCCCCCTGGTCTGCCTGCTGGCACGTACTGGCCCTACGTGGCAGGATGCACTGGGCTTAAACAGACAGTGCAGAGAGAAAGGAGGGGTGAGACTCCTAACACTGAGACCCACGTTGTCTCTGCGGGGACGCCCGCTGAGTTGGGAGCCTGTCAGCAACCCTCTCATCTGCCAACTCAAGAGAATGTTCAGTCTCAGTGTCCTGCCGACAAGTATTACCTCATGAGTAATTAGGCATACTTTGCTTCTTTAACGTGCTTTCACCTGAATAGCCGTAGCCACTTTGTTCTGTGTGATTATTGCCGAATCCCAAACCCATTCGCAACCTAATTGGCAGCGAGGATGGGATCAGGCAATTGAGACAGTGGAACTCACTAGTGGAGTGCACAGCTACGTGAGGTCGTGCCACTGGATGGAAATTGTGTTTGTGCTGTTTGTATCTGTGGTTTTTAGATCTTTATTGTGTAACATATATATCAGCAGAGAGGGCTGAATAAGCACAACAAGTAAGTCCAGAATTTGAAAACGGTAAAGTCAGGAATAACTCAGACTATGGCGTCCCCCCCCCACCTCCCCCGCCCACCCACCCCACCGGTGGAGGACTGTGAGCTGTACTCTGACTTGTATCCTTGGACAGAGAGGAAACCAAATTGAAACTATGCAAACATAAATAGAAATGGAAACAGAGAACCTTTCAAAATGATTCGGACATCTTAATAATCGATTTAAAAGATTGTTTTTTCACCATACTATTGCATCCTGAGGACCATGACATAGTGGAACATATTTCGATTCAGTATCAAACAAGCCAGTGTTGTGGTATTGCTAAAATGTGATAAATTGCTCCAATTGGGAACAACACAATTGGGTCAGACACTATTGGCCAGTTTACATTTCCCTACAAATAGGCTGTGCCATAATCGCAGCATAAAATATAAATCAGTAAGTGAAGACTTTGTGCCTCGTAATGATTGCCGTACTTCCCAAGATCTGTCTTAGATGGAAGGATTTTTTTTTTTGGATTTGGTCTTACAAATGCGATTATGGTTAAGTAAGCTAGCCTATCAAGTAGAAAAATTAGCTAATGCCACCGATACTAGTATACAGTTGCTCAATCATCAATTACAAGCCACATCAAAAATGACTCTTCAGTACCGGATGGCACTGGACTTGATGCTGTTATGCTAAAATGGACTTTGTGGCTACCTAAACCTCTCCAGTACCGACTGCAGCATTTATATCCCTAATGTTACACAGGACCTGGATATCCAATCAGAGAAGATGCGACAGGTGGCAAAAGACACCCATGAACTCTGAGAATCAATGAACACTAGCTGGCTGGCGAAGGTGTTTAGTTGGTTTGGATTTGGTATCACTGGTTGGATTCAGTTTGATAGAATATGTGGTGATGTTCATTGTGATGATAATTATCCTAAGTATAACAATATCCTGTATAAAATCTACTATAATGAAAGCTATTAACGTAAAGATGATTCAGTTCACCGCTTATACCCCCTTTACAGGTGGATGACCCAATTGATGTCCCAAGTACTAAGACTCTAATTTGAGACTAAATTTCAATATACAATGGTAACTGGAGTCACGGGGTGGATACAAAGTTTGTTATACTCAATTACTTACTATTGTAACTGCAATATTTTCTGTATATATATTCTTGTAGAACTAGACTCCCTTCCTTTTCTGTAACTTCCTCCGTCTAATGTACCAATGTGCAATCACTCGCCTACCTGCATCATGTTTAGGGCATGTAATATTAACACCTAAACAATTCCATGTGAAGCTTGAGTGACTATGGTCACAGGGTGGATAATGTGGAAGAAGTGTTTGTGGAAGAATTGTTTGAAAGCAGAAAATGGACGGGACCTTTGGACTTGATAACCTGGGGAAAAGGGTATGCTTGTGTTGTTACAGATACTGGAACCAGATGGGTGCCAGCAAGATGGGTGAGACCTTGGCTGGAAGCAAACTTGCATACATCAGACGTAGCAGACAAGCAGCTGGTACCCTAACTGTGGAAGGCGTGAGGCTGCGGAAGAACAACATGGGAGGAAGAAGTGTTACTGTCATTATTAGCTGTATATTGTGGCTTTTAGGAGGTAATGTTGCTTTTAACGCTATTATAGGAGCTGATGCTACTTTTAACGCTAATGGATATGTTATGCTTCTTAGGCGTATTGTTAATTATACCCAAATTAAGAGTTGTTGGCTTTGTGGGACAGCAGATCAATTTGATGCACTGGTGTTAGGTATTCCTCAAAGCAACTGGACAGACCTGAATCCATATAGCCTACTCAATACATCATATCAGTGCACACAGGAGAATGTCGCAATGGAAGGAATGCTCTGAATTCCCAATACACTTCATGGACGTCTCCAACCCAATCTCGGTGTTTGCCCTCATCATGCAGTGGCAAAAGAAAAAAGGGGGAGAAGACTACCTTGCGCGCTGGAATGTAGAAATGTTTCGTACTGTACTGATTCTAGTGTTGTGCACATGCTGGGGTAGAGCCATATGGGCACCTGCTCAACCAAAACAAAATATATGGGTCACCCTTGCAAATCAGACTGGGCAGGAGGCCATATGCTTGGCCCTAGCTTCACCCGGAAGCCCTTTCTCCACATGCTTAGTGGGAGTGCCTTTAGATGCTTGGCCCTGCCCTAAGAAAGTTCACAGTTGTCAAAGCAACAATTCACGTAATTACGTGGATAGTTGGGATACGATCGTACCGCATTTTCCACGTGCTCCCTTAGAACCCCAAGAGTTAGAATTATTGGGGTCAATCAAGGCTGATGCATGCCTACGGTTCAATTGGACAAGTGTGTACCGGGGAACAGGTTGGAACCAATCATTACCTGTGTCAGTCAATGCCACATGGGGTAACAATACCGTTTGGTGTAACAAAACCTCGGAGAACGTATCCAAGTCATCCAACACACCGATTGCCTTACCACCAGGAGTATTTTTAATATGCGGGGACAGGGCGTGGGCAGGAATTCCTTCCAAAATAGAGGGAGGCCCGTGCACGCTTGGGCGGCTAACGCTACTCACGCCAAACACATCAATGATACTAGAACAGCACCGTAAGAGCCATAGGATAAAAAGAATGACACACGCGTTTCAAGGTGACTGTGATGATAACGCCGATTTTTGGTCCCGCGAAAGAACATTTGTAGCATCCTTTCTCGCCCCGAGGGTAGCGGCAGCAAAAGCGCTGGCGACATTAAGAAAATTAGGATGTTGGCTGGCAAAACAAACAAATGCCACGTCACTAGCTCTCTCAGGGCTGTTAACAGATGTTGATTCGGTTCGTCATGCTACCTTGCAGAATCGAGCTGCTATTGATTTCCTGTTGCTAGCACATGGTCATGGGTGTGAGGAACTGGAAGGAATGTGCTGTATGAACCTTTCTGATCATTCAAATTCCATACATAAGCAGTTGGAGACATTGCGCGACTTAACTACATACTTGCAACAAGATACAGGATTCGGCCTTGATAATTGGCTAAAAGGTCTCGGCTTGGGCCCATGGCTAACCTCAGCTGTGCAACATTTAATTACCATAGGGATCGTGCTTATTATGATTATACTCTTTGTACCATGTATCTTTAAATGCTTGCAAAATATGCTTACGCGAATAGTCAACCAAGAATGGAATGCGAGTTTGATAGCCCAAAAAGAAAACGGGGGAAGTGTGGAGAGTATTGTGCAAACCTGGCTAATGGAGAAAGGACATAGCCAGATGGAGTTAGTGCACAGGGCCTGAGTGAGGCAGAGGTAAAGTAGAGGACAGTGTGTCCTTGAGATAGGGAAGCTACTGCAGCTACACAAAATAAGAACCAGCTAGATTGCGGTTTTTAGAATGGATCTTCTCAGTTCAACCGTGCAAGAGTGTGACCCCTCGGTTGGAAGCGGTGGCTCACATGGTCTGCCGTGAGAGAACTCAGGTGCTGGCAGTCTCGGGGGGTCACAGGTACACCATGCAGTGCTTACTTTGAAGGAATGTGCTGTATGGACCTGCAAGACCACTCTAAGGCAATCCACCAGCAAATCCAACAGCTGATGGAACACACCCAGGAGATACAGAAAGACGTGGGCTTCTTTGGGCTGGATGGGTTAACTGATTTATTGGGTATTGGTGGGTGACTGAAATCCTCGCTTAAGACAGGACTGATGCTTTTGATTGTTATGCTTTTTGTCCTATGCTTATTCAGCTGTGCCTTCGCGTGCTTAAGGCGAATGCTATCCTTACATACTCATAAAGCCTGGTTGTTGCAAAAGAAAAAAGGAGGACTTATAGAGGAATGGCTTGGAGATCGAGGACACCTTACAGCTCCAGGCGGTTGGTAAAACCTTGGCGTTGAAATGATCAAGAGTCCTTGAACTGCCCGTCAGCAGATCAATAGACAACGGAAGCTGCTCAGCAGGACATCGGACTCTCGACTGGAAAGACCTTGCAGGCCAACACGGACTTGGGGATGGGTGCATGTATTAGTAAATCACGGCTAATATTACTAGTTGTTTTATTGTTTATGCCTTGTAGTTTTTGGCTGTGCTTTTGCATGTATTAGACATAAGGTATTCTGGTTTTGCATGTATTAGACATAAAGTATTCTCACTTACCAGCAAGGCTTGATTAGTGCAAAAGAAAAAAGGGGGAATTGTAGAGGGATGCTGTGCTGAGAATCTGCACTGTGCTAGGAATCTGCACCACCTGCGCCTTGCTGATAATGTACTGGGGAGCGTTAGTGAGTTGTCCTTGGCCGGCTGGGAATGGGGAGCTATGTGGGAAAAGAGTAGTTAGCCGTTTCGGGTAAACAACTTTGCAGAGCTGGGAAAGAGCCTATGCGGCCGGGACATAGCAACCTCCTTAGCAACCAATCATGAGCGCAAGCCTTGCAATATGCATGAACCTAATTAAGTTGTGTATAAGAGTGCACACTGAATGTTCAATAAACGAGTCTTGTCGATGACCATATGGTGTCGCAGTCTCCCTTTCTCCTACACTCTAATCCTTACCCACAAGATCTGATTGAAATGAAGAAGCACAAGAAGTATATATGCGAATCTTGATTTTTAGATCTCTAAATATTGTCTGCTTAATTTCTCACAATTCTGTGATTCTCCTCCTGGATTACACAACTGGTCTATGAGGTCTGGAAAGTTGCTTTTATTTTCAAATTGTATCCTGTGTTGGAAAAGTTTCAGCGTTATTCTCTTCCTATCTATTCTATTAGATACAACAATCAGTTTGTCATAAACATCTCTTGAATTCCAAATTCCAAGACCATAGACAGATTTTTTCTTCTGGCCTATATGCAAGATATCCAAGTTTGCTCTGGACCAGCATTTCTCTTCTCCCAAGGGAACTTCTGCATATCTAACAGTTTTGATTATTTTACCACTGCCTTCACTCCTGTCCTAAATTTCTCATCTGAAGACCAAAACAGTGTTTGCCAAGTTATTAAAATAGTAGATGTCATTCATCAGGATGGGGTTTAATTTTCTTTGCATAAAAAACAGTTCCTCCAGTTCCACAGAAAAAGAAATGCATAGGACATAACAGGAAAAAGCACGGGATAGGAGGATTCACTCACTTTTTTTCCTCTTTCCTTTCTCATAATTATTTGTGGCATGCAGTAGGTAAGGCTCTTTGTGTTATGGCCAGCCTCTTTTCTTGCAAAGTCCACCTAAAATTATAACAGCAAAAAAATCTCTCTATCAATATCAGATTGAACTGTCATGTGAAACATGACTGCCTCAGTCATCATTAATGCTGAGAAGAGGAAAACATTGACATCTCTTGTGAACACTTGCAAACCTTCTTGACTGAGGAGTGAAGGGAGACAGAGAAGGGCTGTTTTCTAACATGGAGAGTGGCCAGTGTTACACTGAGCTCCCTTGCCGCAAAGTAGCTGCTAGCCGCCTGCAGCTCTGAAACACCTGGTGTGGTTAAACTCTCTTTTCTTATCCAGTTCGCAGTTTATTCATGACAGAAAGCACTTTTTAGCTCTCGAACTTCAGATTACTGAGCTAGAGAGGAGAGCCGCATCATTCCTTCAAGAGACATCAACATCTGCTGATTTGACTGTACCAGCTGCCTACCAGTGAGCAAAAACAAAGTTAGAGGCAGGAGGGTATGTAGGTTGTTTGGAAAAAGCAGGGATTGTTTTCCATGTAGAGCAGAAGGCAGAAAATGTCAAAGTTAAAGCACACATAACACGATGGTCTCAGGTTTATAGCAGAAGTGCCCTCCTTGTAGAGGGTTTGTTTTATTGTGCTATAAACAGTGACACTTACAGAGCAGAAAGACTTGCCCAACCAGAGAGGCTTCTTTTTTTTTTTTTTCTCCCTAAATAAATGGTTAAGATGCCGCTAACGGCTGGGAAGAGAGTGGACCCTGGAAAAATGTTTAATCTAGTAGACAAAGGCAGAGTTAGTAGCTGGAAGCTGAAGTTAGTCAAGTTGGAAATAAGGCACATTCTTCTAACTGTGAAAGTACAGACATACCTGGTACCAGAACAATTCTTCTCCAGTAAATATTTTATGTGGAATTTTGGCATATGAGGACTTGGTCCCAATAAACAAAACTGAAGTCCCAACATGAATCTGGTGCTTGGTCTCATGTAACACAACTGGTAGGAATGAGCCCCTGAACCATGGATTTAAGGCTATCTTTGAGTAGATTGAGAATATGGATAGATGCCACAAGTAACTAAGTCACCACTTGTCACCTGAAATGCAGTGACTTACTGTGTGCACCCTCTTTGCTCATACCAAAGGTGGAAAAGAAAGTCTTACCTCAAGCTACCTGCAAAGCTAATTCCTTCTTGGATCCCACCACAGGAAGCTAATACATTTGATTTTGTACCTGGGGCAGGCCCAGAATATACCCGTGACTGGTATTCCCAGATAGCTGAGTGGGAATGTATGCTCTCGTAACTCAACTATCTGAAGCAATCTATTTACTTCACTAGTGTGTAGAGCAATGGGTTATGACAAGACTTTCAGAGCCTTCTTTTAGGACTATATTTTAAAATCTGATGAACAGTTTGAGATTTTCCTTTGGAAAGAAGTTTCACGAAAAGGAATACAGCTAATTTGCAGAGTACCAGACTGTGATGACTCATTTCCATGAATGATGCAATAAATGCCTACCCTCAGCACAGGCTATTCAGTCATGATTCAGGTGGTAATTAAATCTCTTTGAATGATAGCTGTGTTTAACAACTGGAGAAATGGAATCAGACTGTCCAATTACTGCTGTGACTTTACAATTTTTTAAATAAAAATGTATCTTGATAAATATGTAGTATGTATAAAAATGGCTTTATTTTCCTTCTGTGAGACCTGCTTTAGAGAGAATGACTGCCAACTGGAACAAGAAGAGAGCAGTGCCAAAAGCTTGCGGTTTGTGGGTAAAGGAGGAGAGGTGCCAGAAAGCTGGCGGCACGCAGCCAAGCAGGAGGACTGCAACTGGTCCCGACTGCACTCACTCCTGAAGAGGTCACCTGCCTTGTTACTGCCAAGGGCGAAGTGACTGTTAGGGCAGAGATAATTCTTAGTCCTGGCCAGGATTTGCAAGAGCCAGAAGCCTCTTTGCACAGCTGGCCCCACCACTACACCACTGCTTCATTCCTGATTTTGAAACCTTTCCATAAAACACTGGTGTTGGCAGAGGAGGTGGTTGTATATTTGCCTGTATCACTCCATAGCCTGCTCAATCACCTCTCCCTCCATGAAGAATCACAGAAGAAACCTCAAAGGTTTCTTCTGCACTGACTCCTACTTCTTGGAATTACTTCTCTCCACACCTCTAAATAGAAACTGATGGGCACAATGAAGTCTAACAGCTGCTATTTGGGGGGTAAAAGGTGCTTATTTTGTTGCTGCTGCTTATATCATACCTTTTCTCCACCATTTCATTTGGTAGATCTCATACAGTAATGCTTGGGCACACAGGTGGTCTCTTAGCTACCTCACTGTGCTCTGCTTGGCACACAGGGGCTCTGCTGTGCCCAGCTTACTGTAATGGGAGCCAAGAAAGACCACTCCGAGTCAGTGTAGAGGAGAAGGGCTCCTTGAATGTTCCTCTGGTCATGCTCAGCTGAGGTCTGCTTGGTCCAGGACCACCTAACAAGGACCCAGCTGTTGCCAGGACCCACGCTACTGATGACACTCATGCCTGCCATGCTCTCTGGCTGTGGCCTGCTGAGGTTTGTATCTGTTTTTTTCTGAGCTCTCAGTCTCTGAAGGAACCTTTAAGATCTCAGAAAAGTGACAGAAAGTTTTCTGGGTGTTGAGATGAAACATTAAGCATCTTGTGCGCTTAATGACAGCAGTCATAAAACAAGAATTGAAGTAAACTTCTTATACTAGCACAAATTCTCCCTTTTTGACAAGTGTGTGTTTTTTTTCTACTTAATATAAAGCCCTGCTCTGCTGAGGTAGCATGTTAGCCCTGGCACTCAATAAGCAGACAGTAACCTTTCCTGGGCAAGAGCTGAGTGTGCAGCCCAGAGAAGATGAAGGGGGAGCCCACAACACTGAAGAGTCTGAACAAATTCAATTAACTGTCAGGTGCAGTTTAAGGCTCATCATTAATAAACCAAACACAGAAAAGAAAATGCATCAAACAATATTATCTGTGGATGCTGCGGTCTATCCTAGAGACAGTTTGCATTAATTACACTGGGTTCTACTTGCTTCCCTTGAGCGCTGAACAGAAAGTCATTTACCTAAGGAGGCATTAAAAAGAATTATAGAAATGATATCACCTGGATAATTCAGAAATGGGGAAACGTTTCCATGAGATGAGCTAGAAGAGCTGATAAAGCCCATTGTTGAGGATATAGGGTTCTGAGAAGCCCCCAAAATTAGCATTACAGCCACTTTTCTGTATTGGTTTTGTCAAAAGTGCCAGCACTTGAACAGGTGGCCTTGTCAGCTCGGCAGACTAGGTCTTTTTAACATCAGTGGTAAGGTGCAAATCACCTTTGTGAAGATGTCTGTCTTTTACCCCAGCCCTCTACTTGCTGCATGGAAAACAGTGATGAGATTAATATATTCCATGTAACAACACCTCTGAACTGCCACTGGTTCATCACTGTGATGTTGCCTACTGTATTTAGGCTTTCCTAGAGCAGCTGTATTTTTTCCTCCTTCTATCAGAGAATCTCAGTAATTTGCCTAATTTGTTTTGGCTCATAGCCTTCTGCTAGGGAAATAATCAGTACATGATTTGAGCTGCTTCTCATATTTGAGATGATAGACTGTGGTGGGTGAGGGTACTACAAGGAAGAGAAATTTGCAGCCCTGGCCATCTGCTTCCTGCACCAAACCTCCATTCAGATTTACGATACTTTGGCCCATTCTGATCACATAGAAAGATAATTTTCATAAAAGTGAATCTTCATGATTTCCTTACCTACCAAAATCTACAAGTGCTGTAAAAATTCAGAGTGGTTAAAGCATGGCTAGGAAATGGCCACGAACATAACGCAGCCACTCTATATCCTGTTCCTTCCTGACTTTATATCTGAAGGCATATTAGCTGAGAGCATTGCGTGCAGCACATGATGTTGGTGCTGTGTGTACACTGGGGTGTGAGGTGTGTGGATACCCAGTAACTTGTCACAGGATGAGGACGGAGGGCTGGCACGGTCAGCAAGGCCCTGGCTGTGTGGCACAACAAATTCAGCAGGTTGCAGTTTGAGAAAGACCAGGCTCCTCTGGCATAAATCATTTGACACATCATGCTGACTAACATTCATTTATCAATACTTTGCTCCAGGGGTGTCCTGTCTGGTACCTTCCTTCTCTATGTCTTACCCACCTACACCTCCCTGCTGAACTCCAGTGGGTAACTCTTTTCCAGTCTCTTAATGTCTTTAACTGTTTATTGGAGCTTGTGTCAGCTACAGTGTCTTATCCACCTCCTCCTTTCTGCCCCATTTCTTCTCATCTAACAAATCTGCAATACTAATCCTGTCACAACTGTTTTTCTTCCCTCCTCTTTGCTGCTCTGCCTGCAGACAGCCTAACTGTCCTTAACATGATGCAACTGTTCCCTCATCCCCTTCAAAGGAGCCTGCGGATACCTACAGGAAGGTTGCTGCAATAAATCTGTGCACGCAATTTTTCTTACAAGTGGAAAGAGTAATAACATATGAAATAATGTTTAAATAAATTCCTCCCAGCCTCAGGAGAGCTCCGAGTGGTAGTCTGCACTTCTGTCTTCATGAAGAAATCAATAGCAGTGCTGCATGGCCCCTGCGCTCTGGCTTCCACATTACTCATTCTTCCAGTACAAAGTATTGCCTGTGTTCAAGGAAATGGATGCTCCCAGGGGAGGAAAAGGTAATGATGTCACTTGAGGTTGCCATGCAAACAGTTATGGATATGGAGATCTGCAGTTTTATCAATAGAGCTGGAACCCAGAGACTTAGCTAAAGAGTTACGGCTTCTTTTCAAAAACATTTTCCTAATTTACCTACAGAGCCTCCTCCCAGAAACAACAGCTTCTGCACCTAATTAGCATTAATCACCTTGTTACAGAAGAACAACTGGGAATAATGCAGTACTTGAGGCACTGACAAAAGGATACACTAATGGCATTGATTTGTCCAGTCTACTACAACCTTCCCTTATTATTCTGTTTATGAAGTATTTCTATGAAGCAGACTTGGAAGTGATGCTGCAGAACAGAAGCCAAGGATGCAGGCAGGTATTGAGCGCTCCAGTTCTATACAAGAAATTTGTTTCCTGCTTTGTTTGGGACTACATCTCCTACCACCCAGTTTTTCATGACCTGCCCAAGTGAGGCAGCCTTCTGAACAGCATTGGGTTGTGCACCTTGTGGCTCTGGTGGAGCTGCTTTAAAACAAACTCTGAGCACACAAAAAACGTTAGGAGAAGGGGTTAACTAACTACAGAAATTGAAAAATCATAGCTTCAGTAGCAACACGGAGAGCAAATGGCAGCCAATCATTTACCAGGATTACAGGCCATCTGTAAAGTTTCAACCAGAAATGCACTAATTTTGTTATGTTGAACCCTTGGGGCTTTGTAGTTCTCAACTCATTGACTGATATTCCCAGTACTATCCCTTCCTGACAGTAAGGCAATTTAGTATCTGCCATAAATGCATGGCAGCAGGATGGGAGGCAGGAGTTAACACCACAGCAAGAAGTACAGCAAGATCTGTACAGCAAGATCCTACAATGCAACTGCTGGGGAAAGTGCTAGCTCCCCATTTATTCATGAAATAGCTCTGCTGTATGAGTGTTATGACTGCTTCCTGCTTCTTGAAGCAAGGAAAGCTTCTGGTTAGGCTGGTAGAGAATATAATTGAGCTACAGTAGCTTACATCAAAGGCAACCTTGTGAAACTTGCTTCTCCTTATGGAGCTGACTCAGTCGTATTTCTTGGTATTAAAATCTATGCCAGAATGAGAGCTAAACTGTAAAGGGAATGAAAGTGCATCTAGGAAAGCAGAAAAATTAACTGCTACATCACATTTAACTTTTTACAAGAAGTTTTGCAATGAAAACCTAAACAAAAAACACTTTCAAGACAGCATCAATATGAACTAGGATTCCTCTTAGGTCATACAATGGAAGGCCTCATTGGGATGTAGCTCACCAAATCTTAGGGTGGGATCCAGTTTGCCTAGCTTAGACACTCACTTTTCGGATACATTTAGGCAACTCATTGGGCAGTCTTCCAAAAGCAGTGCCTTACTTCTCTAACTAGTCAAAACAGAGGATGTGCTCACATCTAAGCAGACAAGATCCTCCCAGTCCTCCAAAAATACCCACGTCTCCCCATTGGCTGAAGGGGAACTTTATAAACAGGCACTAAGGAGACTACTTTAGTACCTTTTCTAAAGTAATGATGCAAAAAAATGGCTGTCATTAGGCAGCCTGATGAGTGTCTGGATCCCTGATGGGTGTCTAGGTGAAAAAGTCCACAGAGAATTATTCATAGGTTAAAAAAGTTAGGGGAAAAAAAGTATTGACTATTCAAATCTCATCTGAATCTGGTCTAGACAGCATGTAATTTCACAACTAGAGAACATTTATCTTTTTCTAGAACCCACAACTAAGGAGAGCCTCTCTAGTTTTGCACAAAACAAACAAAACTCCCTGGTGACCACTTGATTTTAAATATCCATCATCACCACTTGCCATTTAGTTTTCCTGAAGCCAGTTAGCCAGGGACCCCCTTCTGTGGAAGAAATATCTCCCTCGAGCCCACTAGTTTTACTGTCCATGTGTTATATTCTGGGCACTCCAGTTTTGCTTCCCTGCACACTAGTTGAGATCATGCAAAAGCCAGCGTGGAAGCCAGCCTGCATGTCAATCATAGCCACAGAGTAAGGGAATGAAACAGAGATGTCTGGGATGGATGAAGGCTGTCGTTAGTCTTTCTCTTGCTCTCTCTTATGTTCACCTGATGATGGGACAGGGGGAATTTACTGCCCTTACTCCAAGTGTGGTGGATGCTCTTGAGGAAGACACCACTGACACAGTTCCTCATCACCACCATGACCCATCCTGCAACAGTCCAATCAATTGCTATATCGCCAATTTTGTTTTAACACAAACTGTCTTGTCATTGACTGCTACCTAAGATAGACAGTCAGGAGAGGGATGGATTTCAATGCACAGAAGCAAAATTAAAAATGTGAAGTAGAAAAACAGGTGGCACAAGCTCTATTAAAATAATACATCATCTCCTGGGGATCTGCTGCTTTCCAGTGGATATGGAGCCTCTGAGATTAACACTTTTGGATTTTCTGTTTTTCCCTCTTTCCTTATCACAACTCTCTTCTGTTTTCAAATGTCTTGTCATGTGCCATCTGGATAGGCCTCCTAATAAGGGTGCATTGGAGATTACGTTATAAGCACTAATGGACATCCATCCTCACTGCACCGGACAGATCCTCCTTATCCAATGATTTGCAAGTAAGAAAGAAGCATGGTCAAGCCCAGAAGAATTTCTGATAGAAAGACAAAGAGGGAGTTTTTTAAAAAGCAGGAAATATATAATCGGTATGGATATAATTCCAGTAAGAGTTTGAGATGAACTACATGGACCGCATGGAGATATTATTTGCCCTTGATGTAAGGTTCTTCCCCCTGTGCTCCCAGTTGCAAGCTAAATGTTTTATTAATCCACTTAAAAAATAGGTCCAATATTTGGGAAGACACTAGAAATTGAGGGTGCCTGTGAAGCTTTCCTCTTATCAAAACAAATCCCAAGGAAATATACGGCAGTGAAATGTGTTTATGACAAAGAGGAAGAAACAAACATAGAAAAAACATTTAAATGGCAGGATAAGTCCGTCTCCAGTGCATGAAGCACAGCACTCTTGTTCTGTCACACTTCAATCACTGTGGGCTCTGGAAGTAAAAGTTATATTCATGGTGGGTTGGTATTTAAATTGAGCTCATTTGAACCAAGCTTCCAGCAAGCACATATGACAGATTTATATATGATTCTTCACAGAGAGGAAAAATGACATTTATCAACTTTCCATCAGAGCATTTGGCATTTGAACAATTGATTCTGATTTAACAGTGAAAAATGCCACTATCCATACAGAAAACTTGCAGCAGGATTAGAATCTTAGTTGCTAACAACCCCAACGGTGGCTCTGCCAGTTAAGCTATTAAACATTTATGTAGTATCTTCATTTTGCCTAGCCTTAAAGAGATTAAAAGACAATCTACATCCTGATGAGTTCAATGAAGAAGAGACAAAAGATGAGTTGGATGAAGAGCAGCCAATATAGAGAGATGCGAGCCATTAAACTGCTTGAAAATTCTAAAGGTTGGGCAGATTTTAAGAGTAAAAGCAGCAGGAGCTGGTGTGGATTAAAGACAAGTTCCACTGGCAGGAGACAACACAATTAGTCTCACTTTGCCCCAGGTAACCAAGGGCTTACATTGATACGCCTAAGAGCAGAAAGCCGATCCAAATGCCACTGGATATGTGTTCACATCACTAAAGAGGCACACGGTATCCTCTGGCTGAGTGAGGTGTTTGACTTCTCTCTGGAGTTAGGGCAGGAACATGCCTATCAGCCTTGTCGGGCAAGTGCCCTTAAGCAGGCCACTACTGCCTTGGAAAGTGTATTGGTGTCAGCACTGAATATTCACAGGGTACCAGCACTGGCTAGCAAGCAAGTTCCGGCAGGCAGCAGGACCACAGCCTCCCTTTTACACTCCTATGGAGCTCTAACTCAGCAAGAGTGTTGGGGGATTTTCTGCCCAGGCTCTCCCTGCTTTCATGGTTAAGAATAGTTCAATTTCCAGATGACCTCTATTCCTTACCAATTTATGACCAACTGTTTCAATGCTGACATTGTCTGTTAGCTTAAATATTCTTTTTTTTTTTTGTGTCCCTCGTGTTTACTCCCGATGGATTTATATAGGATAAGCAAATCCCTTCTCAGTCTTGGTTTTACCAGGCTCAGCAAGCCAGACTGTTTTAGTTTCCATATGACTTCTTCCACTTCCCTGGTCATCTATAGCTGTTTTCTATACCTAGTTCATGTTGAATTTCTCTTGGTGGAACTCAAGAGAGGGAATTGTTACACACCACTGCATACACCCTGCCCTGGCATTTTACAATTGCAGGGATACATCTTTATCTGATGGAAAACCACCTCCCTTTGTCTCCTTACTGGTGGCCAGTAGATTTAAAATTTTCCTATTTGGGTATGCAGCAGTTCTGTCAGAAGGAATAATTATTCTGTTATATATGATGTTTGGGAAAAAAAGCTCGTAAACTTTGCAGAAGTGCGGCTATAGCATACTGTACAGTATTAGTTCATTTTAATAATTAGTTATCCTACAATCAATTAATGTATCAGGCTTTCCTCCACCATAGTCCTTTCTGATTGGTAAAATAGCAGTCTACAATAGATTGATTTTCTCCTATCAAGTTTTTCTTGGTATTTCTATTATTACAGCTTTAATGTTCTTTCTCTACAGTATTTCTGACTCTGTTGCACTGAGGCCTCCCAAATACATTATGAGTAAATTTTCTTAGCCAACTCTCATTTTTATTTTAACAAAGTTAATGAATCTTTATATAAGATTAGTCACAAGAGTGATTGTTGGGGAACTTCATAGCAATCTCTTTTCATCTGATACTTTCTCCTTCAACACTGCCTGATGTGTTTGAGTTCCTGGGCTCATCAATTCACTTGCCTTTGCTTAAGCAGCTGATTTACAAAAGTTTTCCCTGTAAAGTTTGTTGCAGATCTACTTTAGACTATCTTTTTATTTAATTTGCATGAAATGAATTTGTTATGCATGAACCTAGAGCTATTTCCTACCATCAGCTCTACTATAACAGAGGTGACAAGAAGGGGGAAGGGGAGTGTCACACAGACACGGCAAGCAGTACCGCACAGCCCAGGTCAGATGGCTTCCAGCGGGAGTATGGTAGTGGGGAAGTGAGGATAGGATATGATCACGGAGGGTCCTCTTTCACCCCTCCTGGGAAACCTGTGGCCTCTGTTGCTTCCCTGAAATGCCTGTACACCAATGCGCGAAGCATGGGGAATAAGCAGGATGAACTGGAGATCTGTGTGCGGTCCCAGCGTCATGATCTCATCGGAATCACAGAGACATGGTGGGATAGCTCGCACGACTGGAGCACTGCCATGGAAGGCTATGTGCTCTTTAGGAAGGACAGGCTGGGAAGGCGAGGTGGTGGAGTTGCTCTTTATGTGAGAGAGCAACTGGAATGCATGGAGCTCAACCTGGGAGTGGATGATGAGCGAGTTGAGAGCTTGTGGGTAAGGATTAGAGGGCAGGCTAATGTGGGAGACACTGTGGTGGGTGTCTGCTACAGGCCACCTGACCAAGACGAGGAGGTTGATGAGGCCTTCTATAGGCAGCTGGATATTGCCTCACAGTCACAGGCCCTGGTTCTCATGGGGGACTTCAACTAGCCCGACATCAACTGGAAGGACAACACAGCCAGGCACAAACAGTCCTGGAGGTTCCTGCAGAGCGTCGACGATAACTGTTTTACGCAGGTTGTGGAGGAGCCAACGAGGAGAGGTGGGCTACTGGACCTCGTGCTATCAAATAGGGAGGGACTTGTAGGAGATGTGAAGGTGGGGGGTAGCCTCGGCTGCAGTGACCATGAGTTGGTGGAGTTCAGGATCCAACGAGGAGGAGGCAGGGCTGTAAGTAGCCTTGCAACGATGGACTTCAGGAGGGCCAACTTTGGCCTCTTCAGGGACCTCCTCGGAAGAATCCCATGGGCTAGAGCCCTAGAAGGAAGGGGGGCCCAAGAGAGCTGGTTAGTTTTCAAGCGGCACTTCCTCCACGCCCAGCAACAGTGCATCCCTGTGTGTAAGAAGTCAGGCAGAGGGGGCAGGAGACCTGTGTGGATGAGCAAGGAGCTTGTGGCAATGCTCAAGCAGAAGGCAGCGGTATACAGAATGTGGAAAAAAGGACAGGGCCCCTGGGAGAAATACAGGAACGTAGTCAGGGAATGCAGAGATGCGACAAGGAAAGCTAAGGCGCGGTTGGAATGCAATCTGGCAAGGGATGTTAAAAATAACAAGAAAAACTTCTTCAAATACATTAACAGCAAAAGGAAGATCAGAGAAAACATGGGTCCGCTGGTGAACGGGATGGGCACCCTGGTTACAAATAACACAGAAAAAGCAGAGTTGCTGAATGCCTTCTTTGCTTCGGTGTTTACCAAGGGCAGCCCTTATGAGCCCCCAGCCCTAGGGACAAGAGAAGAAGCCGGGGAAGGGGAAGACTTGCCCTGGGTAGAGGAAGATTGGGTCAGAGAGCACCTAAGGAACCTCGATACCCACAAATCCATGGGCCCTGATGGGATGCACCCCAGAGTGCTGCGGGAGCTGACAGAGGTCATAGCTAAGCCGATCTCCATCATCTTTGAAAGATCCTGGAGAACGGGGGAGGTGCCGGAGGACTGGAAGAAGGCCAATGTCACGCCAGGCTTCAAAAAAGGCAAGAAGGAGGACCCAGGCAACTACAGGCCAGTGAGCCTCACCTCCGTCCCCGGAAAAGTGATGGAACGGCTCATACTGGCTGTTGTCTCCAGGCACATGGAGGACAAGAAGGTGCTCAAGAGTAGTCAGCATGGATTCACCAAGGGGAAATCATGCTTGACTAACCTGATAGCCTTCTATGACGGAATGACCGGCTGGATAGATGAAGGGAGAGCGGTGGATGTCGTCTATCTCGACTTCACCAAGGCTTTTGACACCGTCCCTCACAACATCCTCCTGGGCAAGCTCCGGCAGTGTGGGATAGATGAGTGCACAGTGAGGTGGATTAGGAACTGGCTGGATGGCAGGGTCCAGAGGGTGGTGATCAGCGGTGCAGAGTCTAGTTGAAGGCCTGAAGGCCTGCAGTGTCCCCCAGGGGTCAGTCCTCGGCCCAGCCCTGTTCAATTTATTCATCAATGACCTGGATGAAGGCACAGAGTGCTCCCTCAGCAAGTTTGCTGATGATACCAAACTGGGAGGAGTAGCCGATAACCCAGAGGGCTGCGCTGCCATCCAGAGGGACCTGGACAGACTGGACAACTGGGCGGTGAAAAGCCTCATGCAATTCAACAAGGCCAAGTGCAAGGTCCTGCACCTGGGGAGGAATAACCCCAGACACCAGTACAGGCTGGGGACCGACCTTCTGGAGGGCAGCTCTGCAGAGAGGGACCTGGGTGTCATGGTGGACGACAAGTTGACCATGAGGCAGCAGTGTGCCCTCGTGGCCAAGAAGGCCAATGGGATCCTGGGGTGCATTAAGAAGAGTGTCTCCAGCAGGTCGAGGGAGGGGATCCTGCCCCTCTACTCAGCCCTGGTGAGGCCGCATCTGTAGTATTGTGTCCAGTTCTGGGCTCCACAGTATAAGAGGGATGTGGAGCTGCTGGAGAGAGTCCAGCACAGGGCCACAAGGATGATCAGGGGCCTGGAACATCTGCCCTATGAGGAGAGGTTGAGAGAGCTGGGCCTGTTCAGCCTGGAGAAGAGAAGGCTGAGAGGGGATCTGATCAGTGTCTATAAGTACCTCAAGGGAGGCAGTGAGGAGGATGGTGCTGGCCTCTCTTCACTGGTGGCCACCGACAGAACTAGAGGTAATGGCCAGAAACTGAAGCACCAAAAGTTCCACAGGAACTTAAGGAAAAATTTTTTAACAGTCAGGGTGACAGAGCCCTGGAACAGGCTGCCCAGAGAGGTTGTGGAGTCTCCTTCTCTGGAGATCTCCAAAACCCGCTTGGATGCAGTCCTGTGCCACGTGCTTTAGGTGACCCTGCGTGTGCAGGGGGGTTGGACTAGATGACCTCTAGAGGTCCCTTCCAACCTTAAGCATTCTATGATTCTATGATTCTATAATGTTCTCATGACTTACCAAAGCCGAGTCTGGAACAGCACCATTTCCAGTCGCTCCAGTGAATCTCTGCTGGATATATTTACTGAATAGAAATGCAGGAATATCTCAGATATACCATAAATGGTATCAGTTGCTCTCCAACACATTTCCTGATGTAACACTACTGCAGTAGTAATTATTTTTCTAATAACATTACAGATCTCTCTTGGCAGCAGCATAGGACTCTGGTGGCATATGGCGTGCTGACAGTGGTAATCTTTTACCAAATTCTGAGTTGTGGCCATCTTTTTTACTGTCCCTCTGCATTACCTTCATTCTTTTTCTGACCAAGCCTTCATCTTACCTTGATAAAAGTCTGTAGAGGTGAAAAACTAGGCCTTCGTTTCAAAAGAGAGTCTCCATCCCATCCCCAAAATACAAAGTCCTTGAATGTTTGCAGATTGGCTCTCTGAGCAGCACAGTCACCATGATAAATTGCTCTGTGAGTTGTTTGAGCTGAGCTGGCATGCTCAGCCATAAATATGGAAATCTGCCTATGATCGCGCTAGCACCACACCATACTTCCAAGTCCTGTATACAGCATTTGCATTTTCCATCAACAAATACTCACCTAATTTTACTTGAAGCGGGGATGGCTTATAGTTCATGGCTACAGTCTCTCCCTCTCTCATATCACAATCTCTGTCTGAAATTGATGCAGCCGTTGGATCCTGTTAAGAAAGCAAACAACAACAAAAAAAAGTAGATAAAGAGCTAAGCAGTCATTTTTCTAACAACTGGCTCTTCGAGGAGTCCTCAGCTGCATTTGGAGGGAGCAGAGAATCTGTGTTTCATATCACTGAAATCTAGCGGCAAAAGACAGAATTTTGGAAGCACGTTGAGTATGCTCTAAAGAGCTCTGGAAGTGTCAGCCTTCAACATCAGACCTACATGATGGATGATATTGGGAATATAATATGGAGGGGGGGGGGTCATCAGTTCAAATTCAACCTGGGCTGGCAATAGTCCCAAACCATTTTCATGCAGCGACTATTTGGTCTGTTGGTATGAAATGCATTCATGGTTTCAGCCCAGTACAAAGCTGACCAGCCAACATTATGGTTCAGACTGAAGAGCTCTTGGCTGGCTGTGTGGAAGTCCAGCTCAGAAGGAACGTGAGTAGGAGCATTCAACCTCTGGTCCCTCTTGGGGAAAACTGAGAACGTTTGTACTTCCCATGCTGGACCTCTTTTGTGGCTAAATGAGAATATTAATTTCAACATCTGTCAACACAGTACCTTACACTGCCACTGAAATCCTCCCTAAAGCAAAAGCCCCCGAAACACAAAGTCTGCTCCAACAGGCCTCCCTGCAGCCACTCCAGTCCAGGCCGTGTTGTGCTCTGGGGTGTAGCCTCTCTCTCTGAATCCTTTAATGCACAAACTATCAATTCAGGATAAAAATATTAATATCCTTTCATTGAAAGCTTCAAATAGAATTGCCTATATTTAGCACATAGCGAAAATTAAAATTGGTTGTCAAATGCGTCCACTTCTTCCCACCTAGAAGCTAAAAACTACACTGAAGATATTTATATATGCCTGTATATATATATCTCATTTATAATAGGTAACTGTACAGAGAAAACATATATCCAATATTAGATTCCAAGTATCGGAAGAAACCATCACTAAAACAGAACAAACTTTCAGAAAACACTATTCCAAGTTGACTAATTAAGATTTTTCATATCTCTGTTTCTAGACTTTGCATTTATAGGCTTTCTATAAAAATGCAATGCATCATTTGGCGCTGACACCTGTATGTAAGAAGCCAGAGGTTCAAAGCAAGGGGCTACCTCTCCCTCCTCTCAGTAAAGACCTCAGTGAACTACCCTCCCTTCCTCCCCAGCGCCTTCTCTCTGCCATGTACATTAGCTCCTTATGATACGCTGTGCAGTTTTCCAATTAGGCTCTGTTTCCACAGAAACTGGTCAAATAATGTAACAAATAACATGTAGAGTGATAATGTTTTACTGCAACCCTGCTCCTTTGAATTCTCCAGATGACTTTTTTTGGACGGTACTTAAAAAGGACAGTGCTTGCAAGACTTTACATTCAATGACACGAAATAAATAACTTTTAATCACACAGGATTTCTTCCCCTTAATGCAGCCACTGCTGTGAGGAATGTGGTAGTTATTTAACAACATGGAGAGAAAGGTTAGAGCCTGTTGCAAACAAATGAGGCAGTCTCCAGGAGAACACAGTTAGGGATAAATGATGAACTACATGAATTCTAAGTTAAAAGTTCTACTTTTATGAAGAAAAAAAATGTAGGAATAAGGAATAGGAAGGAAGGTTGGCCAGGGATGAAAATAATAATGCTGATTGCTTGATGGATAAAAGGATTTTCTGAGGCCAACCATTAGAGGTTAATAAGGAACAGTTGGTGAGATATAAACAGCACCTGGGAAGGTGGTGGTAAAGGTCTAGAGGTGAGGATATAAGGATCACCTGGGAAGATTGCTAGAAAAGGAGAAGGGAAAACAAACAAACAAACAAACAAAAAAAAAAAAACACACACACCACACACCCTTGGTGGAGATGAGGTGGTGGGGTGTCTTGGTTGTTGCTGCTGTTGCCTGTGCTTCTCTCTGGTTTTCCACAAATGGTGCATGAACAGGGGCTTGACCTAGATGATAAGAGAAGCTCTAGAAGTTTGTGTGAGCTATGTGGGATGCGAGCCTCAGAAGCTTTAGAGCAGGGGTCCTCAAACTTTTTAAACAGAGGGCCAGTTCACTGTCCCTCAGACACTGTCGGGGGCCGGACTATAGTTTGGAAAAAAAATGAACGAATTCCTATGCACACTGCACATATTTTATTTGTAGTAGTGCACAAAAAAACAGGAAAAAGAATGCAATATTTAAAATGAAGAACAATTGTAATCAATGTGAACTATGGGCCTGCTTTTGGCTAATGAGATGGTCAATGTTAGGTTCCATATTTGTCACTGCTAGTCGTAGCAAGTGATGCCAGTGTTCATCAGTTAGTCTGGATCTGATTGGAGATTTCAGATGTTTCATTCGGGAAAAAGTCTGCTCACAGACAAAGGTGCTGCCAAAGATGGTTGCAATTTGAAGCGCATGGTTCCTGAGATTATGATACGTCTCTGAGGGGAGATGCATAGAAATTAGTAAGGCTGCTTGATTTGAATGCATCTTTCAGCGAGTCACGAGTCTGTAGTTCGGCCAATTCCATTTGGTAAATCGGATCAACAGTTTCAATGTCAACAGAAAATGGGTTCCGGAAAAGCTGTATGTCCTGTTCATGGAGACGAAGCTCCTCTTTAAATCTAATTTGAAACTCCTTTTGCAACATTTCTAGTACATCCATACATGTTTTGTTTGGGAATGCAACTGCTGGTTTTTCTGCAGACAGGTTTTGAGTTGTGGGGAGATGGCAGAAGTTTTCCTCCTTTACTTGGTTAATGAGCAGGTCTAATTTGACTTGAAATGCTTTCACATGTGAATACATATCACAGATGAGCTTCCCCTTTCTCTGAAGTTGGACATTGAAATTGTTGAGTAGCTCTGTTACATCTGTCAGAAACGCAAGGTGCCACTTCCATTCTGCATCTTTGAGCTCTGGTACTTCTTTGTTTTTAGAAAGCATAAAATCATTAACCTGTGGAAGTAAGTCATAAAATCGTTTCAAAACTCTCCCTCGACTCAGCCAACGGACTTCTGTGTGGTACAGAATATCTTCATAGGCAACATTTAGCTCAGACAGAAATTCCTGAAACTGTCTGTGGTTGAGTGCATGAGCTCTAATGAAGTTAACACAAGAAACTACAATTTTCATGACAGAGTCCAGCTTCAGTGATTTACAACACAGTGCTTGTTGGTGGATGATGCAGTGTATGGCTATTGGATGTGAATGGTTGCGTTTGTCCATCTTTCTGTTAATGCGTGCAACCACTCCTTTCATGGACCCCACCGTGCTAGGAGCACCATCAGTTGTCACACTGAATAGTTTACCCCAGTCCAGCTCCAAATCGTTCACAGTTTGGCAAACTTTCTCATAGATATCCTCTCCTGTAGTTGTTCCTTTGATGCTTTTCAGTGCAGCAAGCTCCTCTGTGACTTCGAAAGAATCATTTGTCCCACGAATGAAAATTAGTTGTGCAGAATCACGAACATCATTGCTTTCGTCGAGGGCCAATGAGAAATAGCAACGTTTTTTGAGGAGTTTTGCAACTGCAGATTCAAATTTTCCCCACTTCTTCAATCCTTCGTGTCATCGTAGGTCCCGAAAAACTCACTGTACTAAATAAATCCGCCTTCTCTGGACACATCTCTTTGGCAACAGAAAGAAGGCATTCTTTAACAAATTCTCCCTCTAGGAATGCTCTGCAAGCGCGCTATGAGCTTGGCAACTTGATAGCTTGCTTGAAGTGATGATATATTGAACTGCTTTTGCTTCACAGAAGTATTTTGCTGAGCTGTCAATCCATGTTTCAGTCTTAATATTTTATCTTTTCTCACTTGTCCGACCAAAGAATCATATTTATCTTTATGTCGAGTTTTGTAGTGTCGACACAAATTGTATTCCGTGAACACAGACACTGAATTCTGGCATATCAGACAAACAGCTCTTTCTTTGTACTCCATGAAAAAATAACCAGAAGTCCCCTTTTCTTGGAATACCCTGCACTCGGAGCCAATGTTTCTTTTTTTTGACATGATGGTGCACACGCTTCCCACTGGTGTCTTGCTCGTCCTGCCTTGGAGCTGGAGGGAGGGAGGGAGAGACGGGGAGCCGCCCACCTCGCTGATGCCGCCGCCCCCCTCCTCAGCCCGGCCGCGCAGTCCGGAAAGGGTGGCCAGAAGGGACCGAAGGAACTTTGCCGCGCCGGGGGCTCTGGCGATTCGCCGAGTTGGCTGGACCTCGCAGTCCAGAGGCTGCTGACTGAGCTTGCCCGGCAGAGGAGATGCCCGCGCCTCTCGCCTGCCGCGCATCGCGGAGGAGGAGGAGGAGGAGGAGGGGGAGGGGGAGGAGGAGGAGGGGGAGGGGGAGGAGGGGGAGGGGGAGGAGGAGGAGGAGGGGGAGGGGGAGGAGGGGGAGGGGGAGGGGGAGGAGGGGGAGGGGGAGGGGGAGGGGAGGAGGGGGAGGGGGAGGGGGAGGGGGAGGAGGGGGAGGGGGAGGGGGAGGGGGAGGAGGGGGAGGGGGAGGGGGAGGAGGAGGAGGAGGAGGGGGAGGAGGAGGGGGAGGAGGAGGTGCGGTTTGTAGCCGAGAGGCGCCCCCTGAGGGGGGCAGGTCGAGGACGAGGTGCTGGTTTCAGCCCAGTCCCGGCGGGTGTTTGGGGGCTGCGGAGGCCGGCGCGCGGATTAAGTGGCAGGAAGTCATCTGCGGCTGCTTCGTTTCCCCCCCCAACCCCCGGCGGGAGAGGGGTTCTGTAGATACCGGCGGGCTGGATTGAGGACCCTGGGGGGCTGTAGTTGAGAACCCCTGTTCTAGAAGATTGTGTGGAGAAGCAAGCTCTACAGGATGAATGGGAAACAATGTAAGTGGTAACAAAGCTCTGAGCTACGTGGGATTAGTGTGGGCCACAGAAGCTCTGGATGCTTGGGTATATGTTGGGAGTCTGGGCCAGGGAAGCTCTAGCCATGTGGGAGAGGAGTAAGGGCCATGGAAGCTCTGGACACTTGGGATGAGTGTGAGTTGTGGAAGCTCTGGACACTCGAAGGTGAACTGGGGAAGCTCTAGCCATGTGGGAAGCGAGCCTTGGAAGCTTTAGTTACTGAAAAAGCAAGAGAAAAGAGAAGACTTTAAAAAAGGGAAAACAGGACACTGATCCTCAGAAGTTCCAGAAGATTGACCTTTGGGAATAGAAATGTAGGAACAGGAATTTAATCATTAGTAAACAAAAAAGGGGGAGATATAGGAATAAGGAATAGGAAGGAAGGTTGGCTAGGGATGAAAATAATAATGCTGATTGCTTGATGGATAAAAGGATTTTCTGAGGCCAACCATTAGAGGTTAATAAGGAACAGTTGGTGAGATATAAACAGCACCTGGGAAGGTGGTGGTAAAGGTCTAGAGGTGAGGATATAAGGATCACCTGGGAAGATTGCTAGAAAAGAAGGGAGAAAAACTCCTTCTTGGAGAAGAGGTGGTGGGGCCCTCTCTGTTGTTGCCTGTTCTTCTCTCTGAAGCTTGGTAACATGGGACCAGTCTCTCAAATACACCCAGCTGAAGGGGCTGTACCTGAATCCAGGCTGCACAAAAGGATGTTCCTGGGAATGGCCAAAGTGCAGGAGGGGCAGTGGTTTTTCAGCCATGACAGAGCTTCACTGAAAGGGATGTGTAAGGTGGTCTAGCTGGCAGCCCATGACCTGAGTCCAGGCTTCCAACATAGACACCTTTCTCTGATGCTTTGGGAAAAGGCAGGATGCAGCTCTTTAAAGTGTGTGACTCCAAGAGCTGGATGGCTCCTCCCAAACTCTTGGAGCCACAACCTGCTGTGTGCAAGCTGCAGGAGGGCATGGGAGTAGAGATCCTGTGGTGAAGGACATGGTTCAATGGCTGTGTACTGCCTTCCTCTTCTGACTCCCACTCCTGTGGGACCTGTGAGCTCTCATGGGGGCCAGCCTTTCACATGGCATCAGGAAGGTTGGAGTGATAAAGGAACCATCGGCAGAGCCCAGAGCAAAGCCAGTTTGCACTAGGAATTTGCTTCTAAGGTTTGAAATGACACTTCTCAGTTCTGCACCTCTGTAGCAGACTCATGTGGAAACACATCCCTGCAAGGCAGGGACGTATCACTAACACAAAGGGATCAAAAGGAATCACAGAGCTCGAGTCCCCTATCATGGCCATGCACAGGCCAGGCCCTTTCCCTCTAAAGCTTAAAAGGGAAATAAAACTGAGCTGGGCCAGAGACAGCCTTCCTAACACTAGAGTGCATCTACCCTGGCTGGTGAGTGCTGAGGCCCTGTCCTATTTCCTACCCATCACTTCCTATATGTTCTGCAGCAGTGCACAGAGCTCCACAGTAACAACCCTGACTGCAAGACCGACTGAATTCCCAGGGCAGCCTGGCTGAAGCGGCCTCTCTGGGCACACACCCTTTGCTTTCGTGCCTCCTGAATGCCAGCGTTTTGCTCCATACACCTCATCTACCCAGAGAAAGACTAATTAGCCTTTTGCTTGTGAGTGCCTGTGAGCACTCTGAGATGTCACCACATGCTTTTGCTATTAGAATTTGCTTTGAGATTTTATTTTTATTTTTTTGACAAGCCTCCCTAGACTGAGGACTCAGTTGAATGCCTCAATGTCAAAATTATAGCTCTGTGGTATGACCGGCCCCAGACCAGATGATGTGATGTCTCTGCTCACTAACTGGAACACAACACTCCCACTCAAAAGACAAGTGCCAAGCTGCAGCTGCAAGGGCTCTAAATGGCTCAGAGAATTTAATACATTTTAGGTTTTTCTGTTCCAGAGCCCCCCTTATGCCTTCATCCCTAGGGATAAAGCTACATTCAATCAGGCCACAGTAAGAATGCTTGGCTGGGACAGGAGTTTAATCAAAGTTTTCTCCCTACAGGCTCATGGCTTAACTGGCCATGGACAACTGCAGCATCCAAATGCTGGGGCAGCTCCGGATTAGTCTGCCTTATTCTACAGGCTTGACACAGTGGACCTTGAAAACTCAGCCTTCCTGCTAGGTACAGCAGTCCTACTGTGTGCTATACGTCATTTCTGAACATCAGAAATGAGTTGCTGCGAGTCTTCATGGAGCAGGAGTAGTGTGACCTGCTGGTACAGAGGGGCACTTAAATTCAGTGCTGTTTTTCTTCTTTCCCATTTTCCCTCCTTCCCTTTTTGCAGTACTTAGCAAGAATCAAAGATTTTCTTTAATGCACAGAGCCAATAGTCTTTTCCTGTTATTGCCATCTGTCTTTCCCAAAAGCCTCTGCTGACTGTGGTGGGACATAACCCTAGACACCCAGCAAACTGGGTACTGTTTTACCTGAGCAATGGAGCCGGGCTCTAGATACACACACCTGTAAAGCATCTTTGAAAATGCCCCTTCCTTACCTTTCTTCACAGCCCCTTGACATCTTGCAAGCTTAACAGTCCTCTGCCTTTCACCCTGTAACTGCCCCAGGACTCCTGTCCATGATGAAGAGAACTGGCATATGCACTTTCCGTGGCTTTCAGCTGCATAGCAGAGCACACTATATAGTACAGGATAATATATAGCTTTCTGCTGTATAGTATAGCTGAAAACAGATGTCTCTATCTGCCTGTCCTTCCCAATCCTCAAGATCAGTTGTGTTCATAGCCGCAGAAAAATGCTGCTGCTTTGTTCTCTGTGAGGAATTCTGTGACCATCAAAGTAGCCCTGTTTTGCAATAAGGCAGAGGGAGAAGATTGCCCTTACCCTCAAATCCCAAGGAATGACCTAATATATAGGGCTTTACCCATCACTTCTCCAGCCAGTTCAGACACATTGGCTTGATTATCAGGAGCTGGGTCCTTACAAGCCAAGTGCTCCTTCCTTTGCCTTCTCATGGTAGCAGCTGATGGCTGCCTGTTCTCCCCATGCTCAGCTTTGAGCCCCCACAAGCCCTGGTGCCCAAGCCCGCACGACAGCCCGCGGCGAGCGTGGGTAGCCCAGCAGCTTCTGCCTTCCCAAACTGCCCGCGCGAGTCAGCGCTGCTGGCAAACGCTAACAAGGACAGGCTCAAGTGCTTTGCTTATTTTCCAAGTCAAGCACTGAGTTTGAAAATTTGATAAATGTTCTGTGCATGAGAAACTGATTCAGCAAACAGAATAACAAGGGAGGAAACCACATGTACCCCAAATACGGGGGGTACATTCAGGTCACTGAGGGGTTTCTCTCATTCTTATGTTGTCATCACAGACTCCTGGAGTAGGAAATTGTTCTTGCTAATAAATATTTATGTCTTCAGTCTCTGATCCCAAAGCAGAAAAATGATATGCTATTTGTACATTCCCTTTGCCTCAAGTTGTAATGCAGCTTTAGACAGCAGGTTTTCTGGGGAAGGGCCGTGATGTGCATAGGCGGGTATATGAGCACAACCATACAGTGCTTTGGACTAAAGGGCTCTGCAGCCTCTAAGTATCACAACACTACAAACCTTAAATGTCTATAAACACAGTGTTCAAAAAAATCATTGGGAACCATGATATGTCCATGTTTTTCACATGTCCATGTGAAAAACACCATAAAAGGGAGGCACAAAGGATATGAGATTTATAGTGCATCAAGTTAAATAATGGTTAGTAATGGTATGTTTTGCAAAAGAAAGGAAAGTGTCAGAGGGGGATGTCAGGTGGGAATGTAACCTGCAAACCTCCCCAAAGGCTCTCCCATACTCCACTCCCATCCCCCAGACTCCCGCCTAAACAGTCAGTTCTGGAACCCATATTTCAAGAAAGATGTGATCCCCTCACTTCTCTGATGGAAAAAAAAAAAACAACAACAAACATGGAAGTTATGAACATCAAGGAACACTGGAAGAGATGGGTTGTTTCGGGAAGAAGGGGAACAGTAAGGAGGAATGTAACTGCTGTCTTCAGATATAGAAATATAGAAAAGGTGGTCACCAAGAAAAAAAAAAGGGAGCAATATTCTTTTCACATTTCAGGTTAAGTAATGAGTACCTTAAATTGCATCAAGGTTGCAAGGAAATATTAGGGAAAAGCGTAAAGGCGTAAGACTGAGGAACCACCCAATTGCCCATGAAGCTGTGGAATTCCTGTTCCTGGAGGATTTTAAGCCCAGGTCAGGTAGGCCAACTGGTCTAGGTAGGCAAGACAGACTTGTCAGGTAGAAATTCAATAGAGGTGATCTGCTTCTGGAGCAAGGTGATCTAATTTTGTAGCAAGGTGATAGGGTCCATGATCTTGGTAGGCCCTATGCAGCCCTCCTTTCTGTCTTCCTCTAGTTGTTAGTCTTATCCAACTTCTTCATCCTTTTCCTTCTGGATGCAGATTCACCTTCATTCCCAGCTAACTATGGTCCAGCACATAGTTCTTATGTATTTGAAGACAAGGATTTGGTTTTGGTTTGGATTTTTTTTCATTTGATTTCTTGTGGAACATTTAATAGATGTGGAGTAATGCCTAAGAGAGTCTTAGTGAAACAGGAGAGTCTTAGTGAAACAGGTTTAAACAACAAGAAAAGGTTCAGGAGCTCATGCTACTTTTGTGAATTCAGATTCTAAAGTAGGACCTTGGAAAAATTCTCAAATTCTAGAGAAAATTCACACGTATATTGTGGACGGATATATAGATATAGCAATATGGCTTCGTGCTTGACATAAGCTGAATTGGCCAGACTTAGGCTTAGGGCCTGGCGCTCGGAAGATCTCGCCATGTTACGGAAAGCAAAGGGTCAGCAGAGATAAAATCAAAGCAGAACTAACGCAGCGGGCTATGGCTGGAAAGGCGGAAGAGCTAGTCGTATTCGGGAAGATTCTAGCTATCCTAGAGCTTGCCAGGGAGCGGGAGAAACAAATCCAAAAGGTGGTGAACGCACATAACATCCTGGGAGATGCGTTGTATGATGTGACTGTGCAGATGCTTATGGGACGGGGTCTTTATGGTGACCCCGCAGCCCAGCCAACCTACTCGATGCCCATGTATAATGCTTTGCGGAAGCAGGTGCTGTTTTTAGTGCCGTCAGAACGAAAGACCCCATCATTTACGATGGTGAAGCAGGGATTGCGGAAGTCCTACGGAAATTTGGTGAATAGGCTCGTGCAATCCCTGGAGCAAACTACTGATGAACAGGCCCTCTGCAAGCTTTAGATCTGGTGCAGAGAGAATGGGTTCAAAGCCGAGCCCCACCTAGTATTCAAATCCGATGTGAAAGCCAAAAGGAAAGTGGCCGTTGGAGCCACGGCAGCCTTTGCAAGCACTTCAGGACCGGGACCACCACGCCACCGAAAACCACTGGTGTTTGGAGATCCATCGCCAACCCCCCGACCCGCGTCCTCGCCTGTGCCTGCGGCGCCTGCACCGTCTGTGTCCCCGCTTTCAGACCGCCCCCAGCGAGCCTGAGGAACAGCCCGGCTAGGTCCAGGACTTGTTAGATCGCCTTGAAAAAAGGAGAAAGGGGGGCCAGGGAAGAGAAGGCGAATGGAATGAGATCAAGGAAACTTATGTTGCTGAGGGCTTGACAACAGCCAGGGGGGAGGTGCAGGGGAATTTGATCTGTCTTTTAAAGTGGGGGTTGAAGAATTGTAATGCTTTAAGTGAGGACAGAAACCGTTATTAGGGCTATTATTTCTATTTGCTACGTTCATCTCTATTATGTGTTGTATCCTTTGTATATTGATGCTGACACGAGGTATGGTTGAAAGCTGGAAATTTGTGTGATCTGTAGAGTCATAAAACTATTGTGCGAAATAGAATCCAGACCCTGAGAAAGAAGATGTTTTCCTGCCCAGGCTGAGCGATAAGGAGCACGGAGGCGGCTGCTCAGCCAGGCTCAGAGCCGACCTCCTCCAAAAGCAGTTGAAGGCGGCTGCTCGACCGGGCTTGTAGCCAACTTAACTGCAAACATCCTCTAAACTAGTTTGAAGGTCAAACACCCGAGAGGGAGGGAGATGAGAAAGGCAGGACCCTCAGACTGACGGCTGGGACCACTTACTGGTATGCGCACCTGCGCGACCAGGAGGAAAGGTTATGTGACTGAAGGCGGAGTTTGTCCGCCCCCCTGGTCTGCCTGCTGGCACGTACTGGCCCTACGTGGCAGGATGCACCGGGCTTAAACAGACAGTGCAGAGAGAAAGGGGGGGGGTGAGACTCCTAGCACTGAGACCCACGTTGTCTCTGCGGGGACGCCCGCTGAGTTGGGAACCTGTCAGCAACCCTCTAATCTGCCAACTCGAGAGAATGTTCAGTCTCAGTGTCCTGCCGACAACCAGTGGAACTCACTAGTGGAGTGCACAGCTACGTGAGGTCGTGCCACTGGATGGAAATTGTGTTTGTGCTGTTTGTGTGTGTGTTTGGTCTTTAGATCTTTACTGTGTAATATATATCAGCAGAGAGGGCTGAATAAGCACAACAAGAAAGTGCAGCATTTGAAAGCGGGAAAGCCAGGAATAACTCAGACTATGGCGTCCCCCCCCCCAACCTTCCCTGCCCACCTCCCTCACTGGTGGAGGACTGGGAGCCGTACTCTGACTTGTATCCTTGGAAAGAGAGGAAACCAAATTGAAGCTAAATGATTGAGACATCTTAATAATTGATTTAAAAGATTGTTTTTTCACCATACCATTGCATCCTGAGGACCATGACATAGTGGAACATATGAACCAAACGCTGAAACGCCAGCTACAAAAAACGAAAAATTGGCAAGAGCAGAATATGTTTTAAATTTTTGAGATTACCCCAGGACAGCCTAGTCCCTCTGATGGTCAAACACAGGGCTGGGCCAAAGGGAGCCCTGACAGAAGTAAAATTAGGCCCGTGTAAGTTGATGCCGAGAGACTGGAACACAGGAAAATGGACGGGACCTTTGGACTTGATAACCTGGGGAAAAGGGTATGCTTGTGTCATTACAGATACTGGAACCAGATGGGTGCCAGCGAAATGGGTGAGACCTTGGCTGGAAGCAAACTCACATACATCAGATGTAGCAGGCAAGCAACCGGTACCCTAGCTGTGGAAAGTGTGAGCCTGCAGAACAACAACATGGGAGGAAGAAGTGTTACTGTTATTATTAGCTGTATATTGTGGCTTTTAGGAGTTAACGTTGCTTTTAAGGCTATTATAGAAGCTGATGCTGCTTTTAACGCTAATGGATATGTTATGCTTCTTAGGCGTATTGTTAATTATACCCAAATTAAGAGTTGTTGGCTTTGTGGGACAGCAGATCAATTTGATGCACTGGTGTTAGGTATTCCTCTAAGCAACTGGATAGACCTGAATCCGTGTAACCTACTCAATACATCATATCAGTGTAAAAAAAAAAAAGGGGGGGGGGAATTGTGGGAGCATATCTAAGTAACGGAGGCTTCCCGATAGAAGACGGATATGATGAGCCGGACTAAGACCAAGGCGAAAAGATCGTGGGAAAGTCACCAGCTGGAAGAACACAGAAGTAGGAGAGGAAGAACCTGTGAACAAGCTTATCAGTGCAGGATAGAGGACTGTGTGCGGGCCAATCATGTAAACGTGTGCCCCGATATCCAGGAACAATGCATCCATCGCCTAGGACAGCTCATCTCCACCCCATGGGCAGGACGGTGATGCTCTGAGCTTCCGATAGGCCTCATGGTCGTCTCCAACCCAATCTCCGTGTTTGCCCTCATCATGCAGTGGCAAAAGAAAAAAGGGGGAGAGGATGATCATCACTACACTCATCGCTTTATCATTCTGGAATGGGTATTTTTAGTAATGCAACCAAAAAAGAGTGTTCAAACTTGGATGGAAGCGCTTGGTGAAGCAATCAAAAAGGCATTAGAGATGTGGCAAATGGATGTCACACATATACCTGAATTTGGACGCCTCAAGTATGTCCACGTGTCCATAGACACCTACTCTAAGTTTGTGTGGGCCATGGTGCAGACCGGCGAAAGGGCCCTACATGTCTGCAGGTATCTAACCACATGTTTTGCGGTCATGGGCTCGCCCGAGCACATCAAGACGGATAACGGTCCAGCCTGTGTCAGTGAGTCTGTCCGACGCTTTCTGATGACCTGGCGAGTAAAGCATACCACCGGGCTCCCAAACTCTCCAACTGGTCAGGCTATAGTGGAGCGCATAAACAGGAGACTCAAGGACTATTTGCAAAAGTTCAATTCAATAGTGGACCCAAGAGAGTGTTCGGATAAGGTTCTATTTGTACTTAACCATCTCTGTGTGTTTGGAGATGACACGGAACCCCCCATGTGGATGCACGCGCAGCGGGTCTGTGGTCAAAAGGTGCAGGAGTCACCTATGAGCGTACACTGCCGGAACCCTCGAACTGGGTTATGGGAGGGTCCGGCAGAAGTCGTATTCAATGGTCGAGGGCACATGTGTGTTTCTACGCCCACAGGTCCGCTTTGGGTTCCCAGCAGATGGACTCGCGGACGCGAGGGAGCGTCCTGTGAAAAGGGACATGCCCCTTTGTAACATGTCTAGTCGGGGTACCTGAAAATGAGACCACGTGGAAGTATTTCTGGAATGCAGTAAGGGCAATGCCATTGTTGGGGAATCCCCAAACTTTGAAAAGATCGACAGCACTCGAGAACTTGGCAACGGGAATCAACCATTTCGATCTTTGGAGCCACAACCTGCCTGTAGGGCCTGAGCCGCAGAAGATAGAGCTATTAGACTCCCTTAATGCTTCTGCTTGCTAGGGCTGCAATTGACTTCCTGCTGCTAGCCCATGGGCACGGATGTAAAGACTTTGAAGGAATGTGCTGCATGGACCTCAGCGATCACTCTAAGGCAATACATCAGCAAATCCAACAGCTGATGGATCACACCAAAAAGATACAGGAGGATCTGGGGTTTTTTGGTCTGGATGGACTCACGGACCTTTTCGGACTAGGGGGATGGCTAAAATCTATAGTTAAGACAGGAATCATGCTCTGTATTATCATAATAGTAGGCGCTGTGATGCTTAGTTGTGCTTTACGCTGTATAAGACAATTAATAACCGCCCACATATCACAATTTCTGTTAATTCCGCAACGCAAGAAGCAGACACTGAATAAACGCTTGCATGGGGAGGGGGAAATGTGGACGGATATATAGATATAACAATATGGCTTCGTGCTTGACATAAGCTGACTTGGCCAGACTTAGGCTTAGGGCCTGGCGCTCGGAAGATCTCGCGATGTTACGGAAAGCAAAAGGTCAGCAGAGATTAAGGCGAGTCAGCTGTCTTACTCTGAAGAATCAGTACATAGCCATATAAGGTGACATTGTTGCTAATTGGTGGCAGAGCAAGCTTCCGCATTCGCAACTGTATAACTGTAGTGAGCAGTAAACAATAAACGGCACTCCACTTCAACCATATTGGTGTTACGTGGTTTGTCCCCTAGCGGGGTAGGATGGCCCCGGAGAGCCCGACCTCTGGGTGAACACCTTACGTTGCCGAGAGCTGAGACCGGAGACCGCGCGGCCGGAGACAGCGAACGGCAACAGTATATGAAATATGAAACAAGGACATACAAATTGTCTTATTGAGTTAGACCAGAGGTCCAGTGAGATGAGTATAAAATTGCAGAAGAATTTATAAGCCAAATGCTTAGTTAGGAAGGAGGAGAACAGCATGGCAGGGGTAGGTTTCTATCGCCCTGACACCTCCAAGTGAGAACATAAGCAAAGGCAGCCCTTGTATTTCTGCAAAAGGAGATCTGGGAGGAGAAATCACTTTGGGAATTGGTAAGAAGACATGCCTGCATGCTTAGATAGTCAGCTAGTAAGCCAGAAGTGCGTGGAAACAGTTATCTGTAGCAGCTGTGAGGTAACCTATGCTCTGTAACTTGTCGGGTTTACAGCAGACAACACTCAGGTGACAAAGCAACTGATGCTCCCCTGACCTAGGAGTCAGCAGTGCTATTTCTGAAGAGCCCTCAAGCACCAAACATCCCTGTTTGTTAGGCTCCAGAACTGTTTTTCAGGGAATGGAAAATATGGCACACAAATGCACATGCCGAGGCTGGTCTGAGCTCCACTTTGGTCGAAGGTACATTGGGACTCAGAGCTCGGCCTAACAAGACCACAAACTCTTTCAAACAGCGAAGGAGGGCACTGATGCCAAGACACTGTGCTCAGCCTACAGTCTCCTACCACTAATCCATCCAGGACCCATCCCAGATGGGATGACAGAGGTCACATACACCCTGGCTCCAAACCTTTCTCTCCAACCCATCCTCGGGATGACCTGCAGCCACTTCCTCCCCCAGCCATCTTCAGAGGAGAGGACTCTGCTTCATTTATGCACAACACCTATTTATCCTCGGAATAAGAGGTTTTCCAGACTTCCCCATGCTCTTTCAAGGACCATTCGACAGGCCTCCGCTTACATTTCGGTGAGCTGAAGTAAGAAGGAAGTGTCATTTGTGTGAGTCTCAAGTGTTCAGGTAGCTCCAGAATCACAAGGTGAACAAAGTGAAGGCTCCCAGGAAGCCACAGTCTGCACTTCGCAGCAACATGTGCACGCTGCTGGATTCAAAACACTAACCACTTATCTCAGCATTCCCACCTCCTACCTGAGTGAAAATAAGTGGCATTTTGGTGACACGGTGAATGATGCACTGAAATACATTGAGAGCCACTGACTCCATTTTAAAAAGCAATAAACAACTGCTTATTGACTTTCCACTAGCTCTGCCAAGGCACCAGGTACAACATCGTTTTCTTTTCTCTGTTCTGAGCAGCTGCTGAACAGATTTTATTTAACAGTAAAAAATTAGGCCTGCAATACCCACTACAGGATACAGGTTTTAAAACAGATCTATTTATAAGTGAAAGCAGCATCTGAAGTCACTGCTTTGCAACAACTGAAAAGCCAGCAGTGCTGCATGGTTCAAACCTCAAGTCTTCTTAATTAAACTGCAGTAGTATTGAAGAACATATTCAAAAGCATTGAAATTGCCTTCCACCCTGCATACCTGCAAGGTGGAGCTCAGCTCACTGGCAGGGAACCAGGACATAGAATCATAGAACACTTAAGGTTGGAAGGGACCTCTAGAGGTCATCTAGCCCAACCCCCCTGCACACACAGGGTCACCTAGAGCACGTGGCACAGGACTGCATCCAAGCGGGTTTTGAAGATCTCCAGAGAAGGAGACTCCACAACCTCTCTGGGCAGCCTGTTCCAGGGCTCTGTCACCCTCACTGTCAAGAAATTTTTCCTTAAGTTCCTGTGGAACTTTTGGTGCTTCAGTTTCCGGCCATTTCCTCTAGTTCTGTCGGTGGCCACCACTGAAGAGAGGCCAGCACCATCCTCCTCACTGCCTCCCTTGAGGTACTTATAGACACTGATTAGATCTCTTCTCAGCCTTCTCTTCTCCAGGCTGAACAGGCCCAGCTCCCTCAGCCTCATCACTCTTTGCTTGCTCAAATGGGCAAGCATTGGGGATGCCACAGAAGTGTAGGCAGGAAGTGAATGAGAAATTTCAGACATCTGTTTTCCTAATCAAAACAGTATTCACATCACTGGGGAGATAATCTTTTTTCTTTTTTTTGTCTTCCTTTTTTTCAAGATGATCACGTATGCCTAATCCTGGGAGTCTAATATAATAGAGGAAGTGCCAAGTCAGTAAGTACACAAATAGTTTGGGAAAGCAACCGAGGGACAAGGAAGAAAGATGGAAGTAATTATGATTCCTGTTAGAGTCCCCTCAAAGAAACCGATTGCACAAGCCGCCCCTGGTCTCCTCCTTTCAATCATGACAGGGTATATTTAACACCCTATTTCCCTCCAGGCTCTTCTCATGCGCATAAGCACCATCACTATTATCACAGCCCTTTACAGGTTTGGTATCTTGTCCTAACTTTATGCAACTTAAATTGGATCATTAACATTGCAAATCAGAGAAATGCCACACAGGGCTCCCCACTGCCTGCAGCCCAGCAGCTGGCATGCAAGAACTACTTAAAAGCAATGATAACTGAGGAATGTTTTCAGGATGCTTCACTACCAAAACATTTCCTTAGAATCATAGAATCATAGAATGCTTAGGGTTGGAAGGGACCTCTAGAGATCATCTAGTCCAACCCCCCTGCATACGCAGGGACACCTAGAGCACGTGGCACAGGACTGCGTCCAAGCGGGTTTTGAAGATCTCTAGAGAAGGAGACTCCACAACCTCTCTGGGCAGCCTGTTCCAGTGCTCTGTCACCCTCACTGTTAAGAAATTTTTCCTTAAGTTCCTATGGAATTTTTGATGTTTCAGTTTCCGGCCATTTCCTCTAGTCCTATCAGTGGCCACCACTGAAAAGAGACCAGCACCATCCTCTGCACTCCCTCCCTTGAGGTATTTATATACACTGATTAGATCCCCTCTCAGCCTTCTCTTCTCCAGGCTGAACAGGCCCAGCTCCCTCAGCCTCTCCTCATAGGGCAGATGTTCCAGGCCCCTGATCATCCTTGTAGCCCTGCGCTGGACTCTCTCCAGCAGCTCCACATCCCTCTTGTACTGTGGAGCCCAGAACTGGACACAGTACTCCAGATGCGGCCTCACCAGGGCTGAGCAGAGGGGCAGGATCACCTCCCTCGACCTGCTAGAGATGCTCTTCTTAATGCAGCCCAGGATTGCATTGGCCTTCTTGGCCACGAGGGCACACTGCTGCCTCATGGTCAACTTGTCATCCACCATGACACCCAGGTCTTTATCCGCAGAGCTGCTCTCCAGAAGGTCAGTCCCCAGCCTGTACTGGTGTCTGGGGTTATTCCTCCCCAGGTGCAGGACCTTGCACTTGGCCTTGTTGAATTGCATGAGGTTTTTCACCGCCCAGTTGTCCAGTCTGTCCAGGTCCCTCTGGATGGCAGCACAGCCCTCTGGGGTATCGGCTACTCCTCCCAGTTTGGTATCATCAGCAAACTTGCTGAGGGAGCACTCTGTGCCTTCATCCAGGTCATTGATGAATAAATTGAACAGGACTGGACCAAGGACTGACCCCTGGGGGACCCCACTAGCCACAGGCCTCCAACTAGACTCTGCACCGCTGATCACCACCCTCTGAGCTCTGCCATCCAGCCAGTTCCTAATCCATCTCACTGTGCACTCATCTATCCCACACTGCTGGAGCTTGCCCAGGAGGATGTTGTGAGGGACGGTGTCAAAAGCCTTGGTGAAGTCGAGATAGACGACATCCACCGCTCTCCCCTCATCTATCCAGCCGGTCATTTCATCATAGAAGGCTATCAGGTTAGTCAGGCAAGATTTCCCCTTGGTGAATCCATGCTGACTATTCTTGAGCACCTTCTTGTCCTCCATGTACCTGGAGACAATGGCCAGTATGAGCCGTTCCATCACTTTTCCGGGGACGGAGGTGAGGCTGGTTGGCCTGTAGTTGCCTGGGTCCTCCTTCTTGCCTTTTTTGAAGACTGGCGTGACATTGGCCTTCTTCCAGTCCTCCGGCACCTCCCCCGTTCTCCAGGATCTTTCAAAGATGATGGAGAGCGGCTTAGCTATGGCATCTGCCAGCTCCCGCAGCACTCTGGGGTGCATCCCATCAGGGCCCATGGATTTGTGGGTATCGAGGTTCCTTAGGTGCTCTCTGACCCAATCTTCCTCTACCCAGGGCAAGTCTTCCTCTCCACCAGCTTCTTCTCTTGCCTCTAGGGCCTGGGGCTCTAAAGGGCTGCCCTTGGTAAACACCGAAGCAAAGAAGGCATTGAGCAACTCTGCTTTTTCTGTGTTATTTGTAACCAAGGTGCCCATCCCGTCCTCCAGCGGACCCACGTTTTCCCTGATCTTCCTTTTGCTGTTAATGTATTTGAAGAATTTTTTTTTGTTATTTTTAACGTCCCTTGCCAGCTTGCCTTCCAGACGTGCCTTAGCTTTCCTTGTCGCATCTCTGCACTCCCTAACTACGTTCCTGTATTTCTCCCAGGGGCCCTGTCCTTTTTTCCACATTCTGTATAACGCCGCCTTCTGCTTGAGCATTGCCACAAGCTCCCGGCTCATCCACGCAGGTCGCCTGCCCCCTCTGCCTCCCTTCCTACACACAGGGATGCACTGTTGCTGGACGTGGAGGAAGTGCCGCTTGAAAACTAACCAGCTCTCTTGGGCCCCCCTTCCTTCTAGAGCTCTAGCCCATGGGATTCTTCCGAGGAGGTCTCTGAAGAGGCTAAAGTTGGCCCTCCTGAAGTCCATCGTCGCAATGCTACTTACAGCCCTGCCTCCTCCTCGTTGAATCCTGAACTCCACCAACTCATGGTCACTGCAGCCGAGGCTACCCCCCACCTTCACATCTCCTACTAGGCCCTCCCTATTTGATAGCACGAGGTCCAGTAGCCCACCTCTCCTCGTCGGCTCCTCCACAACCTGCGTCAAAAAGTTATCGTCGACGCTCTGCAGGAACCTCCAGGACTGCTTATGCCTGGCTGTGTTGTCCTCCCAGTTGATGTCGGGCTAGTTGAAGTCCCCCATGAGAACCAGGGCCTGTGACTGTGAGGCAACATCCAGCTGCCTATAGAAGGCCTCATCAACCTCCTCGTCCTGGTCAGGTGGCCTGTAGCAGACACCCACCACAGTGTCTCCCACATTAGCCTGCCCTCTAATCCTTACCCACAAGCTCTCAACTCGCTCATCCTCGACTCCCAGGTTGAGCTCCATGCATTCCAGTTGCTCTCTCACATAAAGAGCAACTCCACCACCTCACCTTCCCAGCCTGTCCTTCCTAAAGAGCACATAGCCTTCCATGGCAGCGCTCCAGTCGTGCGAGCTATCCCACCACGTCTCTGTGATTCCGATGAGATCATGACGCTGGGACCGCACACAGATCTCCAGTTCATCCTGCTTATTCCCCATGCTTCGCGCATTGGTATACAGGCATTTCAGGGAAGCAACAGAGGCCACAGGTTTCCCAGGAGGGGTGAAAGAGGACCCTCCGTGATCATTTCCTATCCTCACTTCCCCACTAGCATACTCCCGCTGGACGCCATCTGACCTGGGCTGTGCGGTACTGCTTGCCGTGTCAGTGTGCCACTCCCCTTCCCCCTTCTTGCCTAGTTTAAAGCCCTCCTAACCAGGTTGGCCAGCCTTTTTGCAAAGAGACGTGTGCCCCTCTTGCTAAGATGAGTCCCATCATTCCCCACTAGCTGTTGGTCATCAAACAGAGACCCATGGTCATAGAAGCCAAAACCCTGTTGCCAGGCCCAGCGGCGCAGCCAGTTGTTAAGCTGCCATATCCGTCTTCTCCTCCTTGAGTCCATTCCCGTCGTTGGCAGAATGGAGGAGAACACCACCTGGGCACCTGTACCTTTGATGGCCATCCCTAGGGCTCTGAAGTCTTGCTTGACGTCCCTCATTTTCCCCATGGCATCATTAGCACCCACATGAAACAATACTAGAGGATAATAGTCCGACTCCTGAACAATCCTTGGGAGCCTTTCTGTGACATCCTTTATTTTGGCCCCTGGCAAGCAGCAGACCTCTCTGGATGAGGGGTCCGGTCTACATATCGGTGCCTCCGTGCCCTGCAGCGTGGAGTCACCCACGACGATCACCCGCCGCTTCTTCCGGGTGCTCCTTTTCACTTTAGGGGGAGCAGCCTTGCTGCATGGATTAGACTGCCCCTCTGTAGAGATCCCCTTAGACGGGCCTTGGTTCAAGGCCTCCTCTATCTGATTCACATGTTCCAGGGCCTCGTACCTGTTGAACGTGGTCACCGGTGGAGGTGAGGTGGGCCGTGGAGGGGCTCTTCTGCCACCTCGAGTGGGGACCCGTTTCCGTTGTTGGTCGTCCCTGGATACTGTTAAGTCCACCCCCTCTACCCTAGGGCAAGAGGGCACTGGACTTTCTGACTGAATTGGGGAGTTCTCAGGGTAGCTTTCCTGGGAAGACTGCAGGATGCAGCTCCACCAGTCTATTTCTCTTTCAAATTCCCTGATGGCCCTCAGTCATCCTACCTCCTCCTTTAGCTCCACCACCAGGCTGAGCAGGTCATCCACCTGCTCACACCTAAGGCAAACGGTGTTTTCGCCACTCCCCAGTAACGTGGAGAGGCTCAGGCATTCCCCGCAGCCAGAAACCTGGACCGCTGCATGTTTCTGTGGCGGTTCAGTCTGGGTCGCCACAGTCTTCCTGGCGGAAGCTCTCTGCCGAGTGGAGACCATGTCTTTACCTGACCCCTGCCTGCGCTAACTGCCCTGCCCTGCCCTGCCCTGCCCTGCCCTGCCCTGCCCTGCCCTGCCCTGCCCTGCCCTGCCCTGCCGCGCCGCGCCGCGCCCTCCCTGGCGCGCCGCGCTCCTGATCGCTCGCGCTCCCTGGGGGCAGCTTTTGAATTCCCGCCTGCCCTGCCGGCTCCGCCCCCGCTGAGTCAGAGCCGCCTCTGGCCGGGAGCTCAGCACTGCCCGCACGGGGGTCGGCGCTGGGGCTGCCTCTCGCTCTGTTGTTCGCCTCTAGACAAGGAGCTCCGGGACGAGCGTCCGCTCCAGAGCCCTTCCCTTCGAGATCGAGATCCTTCCCTGTAAAGGATGCACATATGTAAGGGCATTATACTTTTCCTTTTGCCCCTCCAAGGTCCAACATGACCTGAGGTCCTTTTGCCCCTCCAAAGTCCTACAGGAGCCATATGAGTCTTCAAGTCAATAAAGCAACACAGAGAATTTCCTTAGGAGTTGTTTTAAGAGCCATTTTAGCTGCTGGCATGTATCCGAAACCAGGATCCCACTCAAAACCTCCAAGCAACTTTAAAACTGCTCTTTAAACCTCAACTCACGAGAAAGAGATCCTAAAAAATTATTAAAAGTCAAGGTGTGGGTCAGCCCAAGTGTAGGCAGGAACAGGAGTCTGGGCTCCCAGCTAACAGCTCTCGCCATATCCTACAGAAAGCACCAGAGCTCTGCACAGCTCGAGAGCATGGCAGGATCTGTCAGTGACTGTGTTCATCCTCCTGGGTTAGTGTTTAGGCCTTAAAGGAGCATCACCAAGAACAAAAGTAGTTTTAAGGAACGTATTTCCCACCAGAAACAAAGGCAACCAGAGTCTCTTCCACGTCCCAGAGAGGAGCTGGGATTCTTTCCCCTGGACGGCTAATACCCCGAGAACTGGGCTAGGAAAGTGCAAAATAAGCGGTGCCATCAGTGCTGCAATGCTGTGTGCCAGACCAGTGCAGACCTGGTGCACGGAGTGTCTCTTGCCTCAGGCCTCCCCGCACCAAGCGAGGCTCTTGCAGCTGTACACGATAGATGAGATCAAAGCTTGCCTGAAGGAAACACTAAAAATGCTGGCTGGCAGGTCCCGCAGAGATGATGTGCTCAGACAGAAATGTCCCAGCACGATACAAGTAACAGCAGGAAAGTCCAGTTCCAGTGACGTAAGTTCCCTCCAGTGCCCTGGGGATGGGGTGACCATGTCCGTAAGTCAGGCACTGCATCCAGCATGGCAAACCCTACGCTGCTGAGCTCTCGGTGTGTCTGGCGGTGGGAACAATAGCAGGAAAAGGCCAAGACAGTCCCACACTCGTACCTTTCAACAGAACACAGTGGCAATGGCACTGTTGTTACTAGCATACCCCTGGGGCCACCTATTCTTTTCCAGGTAACAGTTAGGAAGGCAGCTGATTTTTGACATGTTCACATAAGATGAATGAGGCCTTGCCTTTTGAACTGGGGATATTCTACTCTCTTTTATGCATTCTCTCAGATCTTTTTCTAAGCAAGCTGTTTTATTGCTCCTCCTGTTCATTCCTTTTCCAATAATCATCTTCAGCTTTCTTTTCTCTAGTAAATCCCTGCCTTTCAGAGAGCGCAGGTATGTCTGGCTTTGCATGTACCTGACTGATGTCTTCAGTCAACGAGGAGACCCATGCAACCAAAAACATTGCCTGCCAACTATCAACTTAACGTTGGACACTTTTGGAATGAAAATGAAATATGACAAAAGTGCAAAACCTTTCTTTAGCCTCTGGATTCATGTCCAGAGGGTTTCTTTTCCACTGCACACCTAGTTTACACTTGCTAGATCTATCACCCTTCAAGACAAGGTGCGTTGGTCAGGCTGCTATTTAGCCAAGCTGAGTTTGTAAAGTTCCAGTTTACTTGGTGTGCTCTCACAAACAAGGACATGGAGGGATCTCGTGATGCCTCAGGGAAGCACCATGCCTTCCTTCAACCACTTGCACAAAACTGGCTCAAGAAAAAGAAGTCACCAGATGGAAGTCACCAGCTTGGAAATCTCAAGGCTGCATAGCAAATGCAAAGTCAGGAGGTTGAACAGAAGAACAAATATACATGTGTTTGTCCAATACTAAAACTACCTCTGTCCCAGGAAGACATGCAGAAAACGGAAGAGAGGAGAACATTGTAAAGCGGGATCTAAACAAAGTTCTGAAGGAGCACCATGGAAACCCATCACTTCTGGATAGAGATTTCAAGAGTCTTCTCAGAAATAATGGACGCTCAGTGGCATTCAGAACTGCTTAACAAAACTGAAAACACAGACTCTTTCAATGCAACCCAAGGCTCTCACACCAGCCATGCTTGGCACACTGCAGACACGTGGAGATCTTGCGGTGGACACCACATTAGCCTGGACAGAGTGGGGTCCTGCACCATGGAGAGTGTGAAAGCTGTGCAGCCCCTGCTTGCTCTGCTACTGTCTGGCCAAATCACCTATTTGTATTTATATATATACGTGTATATACGTGTGTGAGCCACAGCCCACACCTCTCTCCAAACTTTTGCATCCTGCAGCAGTGCCTCCCAACCCCTCCTGCAGGCTGAAGAGCTCAGCAGGGGTTTGGCTGGTAATGCTAGTGCCTGCGGGAGGCCAGCTCTGTGTGGCAGCCATGCTCTCCTCTCTTCTCCTTACCTTGCTGGGCTCAGCTTGGCTCCAGCTGAAGGTTTTCAGCACAGTGCCCTGGACATGGCCTGAGGGGCCATCCTGCAGAGATGAATTCCAGTAACAACATGCTACCAGTGCCTCTCGGGGAGCACAGAAAACGAAGGCGCCAAGCAGAGTGCGCACCAGCCTCGTCCTCTTCAGCACAAGGCTTTGAACTTATCCTGAGAGAGGGAGAGCTCAATTGGCCGGTTTCCATATTTATAAGGAAAGAGTTTCTGTTTAGCCAAGCTTGCAACAGAAATAACCTGGCAAATGGCAGCAGGATTGGCAGCAAGGCAAACACGTCTATGCTCGAGTTGCTGTCCACCTGGGCATGGCTTTCGAGCCATATATGAGAAATCTGGAGGGCACAGAGCACTGCAGCTTTTATAAAAATCACAGCTCACCCCCTGCCTCCCCACTCTGCTCCTCATTTTTGTCTGGGGGACTAATTAGCATGCAAGAGGATACAGATCCTGCTCTGATAAGATGCTGTTTGGCTCAGCTCTCCCTTGATACGTTTATATTAGAAATATCCTCACTATGTGACTAATCAGAGAAGCCAAGGCACAGGAGCTGACTTAAAGGGAAAGGGCTGATTTTATAAAGCCGGCTTTTAAATCAGTTTGTCTCCAAAGACCAGATGTGATTCTCCTCCACCCAGCGCTGAAAGAAATGCAAGATGAAGCTCCCTGAAGAAAAAAATACTTTTATTTCTGGAAGCGGCAGCTTTTATCTTCTTCCCTGTTGCCAGCAGGAAGGCTAAGCTGGCTCCTCTGCTTCCCTCAGCTGCGGCAGGGTTTGGGTTTAGGAGATGGCGAGGGGCTCTGTGCTGCGGTGCTGCCAGATGCTGTGCTGAGGAGTGACAAGCGCCGCTAGGATTGTGTCACACTGGGGTTAAATCCAGTGGTTGGCACAACACCCACCATGTTCCTGGCTGTGCCCCGGAAGGACAGTCCAGCACTGTTATCTTTCGCACAATGCAGCAAACGGGAGCAAAGAGCATAATATACCTCAAATGCTGAGATAAACTTGGCTGGGTTTGAAATACAGGCAGCCAAGGCCCATCTAATGGCATGAAGGGAGCATTTTTAAAGAGGAATTAGCTTCCCTCCTGCAGCGGGGCTGGTCTCCATGTGGCTGCGTTTGGGGGCAGCATCAGAAAGAACAATGGGGCCGAGCAGCCTCCACAGCAGTTCTCCTTTGAAGGCAGCCCCTTCGTGTGCTCAAATCAAACCGCGTCGCACACGCCCTCTTGGAGGAGATGCACCAGATTGCCAAGCACAGAGGAAACTCCCCACCAGGTGGTAACAGGAGGGCAAGGAAGCTCCTTGCATGCACAAAGAGCCAAAGGGGGAAGCTGTCTATGCCAGCATGGAGATGAAAGGGTGGCTGCAACAACCCCGGCCCCAGGGCTTGCTCACACAGATTGCTCCCAGCTCCAGGGACAGGCTCAGACACTCCCTGCCCTTGCTGCTTATTCAGGTCCCTCTGGGCTGCTCCTCCTTCTGTCATGGAGACACAATGAAGCCCGAAGCCCCAACCTCAGGCTCCGGTGGGAAGGCAGACAGCTCGAAGCCACCCAGGGCTTTTGTTTTGCCGGCTTCACTCTCTGATCAAATCTGCTCAGTTCGCTAAGTTTCTTTCACTTGCCAAATGTCTATTCTTTGGGTTCAAATTTACTACTACAGTCATTGCAATCAGAAATACACATCCCGATCTTAGATCATCCCAATCTAAACTATACATACATACATTTATATATTTCTGTACACACACGGCCAGAAAAAGGCATATGGGGCTGCAGGCACGCCAGGACAGAGGTGTCAGTAGGCATCTGCGAGACCATCCATCTCCGAGCTCTCCCCAGGCTTGCTCACACAAAAGGAAAACCTGCTGTTACTTCCCCAACTGCCCCCCGACTGACTGGGCATCAGGCTCCTTGGGCGATCCCTCACAAGCAACAGAAATCAGCAGGATTTAAGAACCTGTCCCTGGGGCCTGGCCTTAGCTCAGGTTTGTGGCACAGAGCTGAGTGCTCCCAGGCTCTGCCCCCAGCTTTATTGGTGCTACTGTGCCAGAGTGTGACAGGGTTTGTTTTTATTCCATTTTTGTCTGTTGAAACAGCAGGGAACTGACCTTAGAAAGACTGAGTTGGGCTGGTTAGCCCAGCTCTCAAATGCTGCAGTCTAATTTGAGCTCATTCAACCTATGTTTCATGAAACAGTCTTTAATGACATATTCCTGTAGTCCCTTTTCCTTGGATAATTCAGGGGACAGAGAGGAATCAGGACTGTGCATTGAAGTAACAGAAGCTCAAGGACTTGATTTCTTGCTGAAGCCACAAGTCGTGTAGAGCACACAGGAGGAAAGATCATCTCCTGGTTATGCAACGCAGGGCTCTCCTAGAGAACCAGGACCTTTGCTTTGCACTTCTCACGTGAACTGTGTTAGGTCTCATCAACTACTAGGGTCTCCCTCCTGAGCTGGGTTCCTGGGTCACAGCCCTGGGGTGTGATGTGCTGAGTTGCTCGCAACTGCTACCCAGGTCAGTTGGAGCTGTGCTTTGAAAAGGCAAAAAGCCATGGACCAAGAAGAAAAAAAAAAAAAAAGCAATCCTCGAATCATAGGTACCCTGCACTGAAAATCCAAACAATATTCTGGACTTGAGCGCTATCTGTCTAAGCTCTTTATCTGTTCAATAAATGAGACACCCAATAGGAGCAATGAGGCTACAGCAAAATACAAATAAGGTGCTTGTGAGCTGAAGCCTGTCCGTCTGAAAAGTGAAATGCTCTTGGATTACATGACCATGCACTATTTGTAGTGCATTAAGTCCAAATAAGGCTGTAAGCCTTTTTAGAGGCTTAACTTGGCAGTTTTTATGCATCTTTTCATCCTATTGTGTCCTTCTGTAGCCAGGAGGCTTCTCCTCGCCCAGCTGGTGCCTGCCCTGTGTTTATTAGTGTAACCCTGCTAGATATTCTGCCAGCATCAGCCTGCTGCACATACACTCGTTTTCTGTTAACTGAAATAAGAGCAAAGGAACCACCATAACTAATCAGACCAGCAGTCTCATCCTGCTTTGCCTCAGCCTTACCAAAGGCCTGCTCATTAACCCCAAATGAGGTAAGAAATCTCTTTCAGGATGATCCAGTATTTGGGAAAGTTCCCCTTTAAGCCCTAATAATTAGAGGGCTGCCAAAAGTGCTGGCACACCAATGTCTGTATCCCTTCCATTAACTCTCCTGTTCTGGCAAATGGTGCCTTGTGCCTGTGGGTCCATAAGCTGTGGGGATCATTCCAGCCTCACCCTACTACATCAGCTTTGCTATCTAAGTCTTTTAGTCTTCCCAAATGTTTTCAATATCTTGTGTTTGGAGTAGTCAGGATGGCCACTAGACCTTTATCTTCTTTTTCTATCTATCTCCTTTATTATTTTCCTCCTTTTAGCATGCCTCCTCTTATTTGCTTCTTCTAGGAAAAACAAAAGCAGTTATTTTCACTATCTCCTTCTTTCTCAGGGCAGACTCTTACTGATTGTGCAGTATCTCATTTAGTGTAATAGTGAACTAAAATGGCTTTGCAGTATTCTGTCTATTCCTGATTGCATTTTAATTTCCCTGAACTTTTGTTTGTCTTTTAGCCTCTGTCACCACTCTGCACAGATGGCTTCTCTGTGTTCCCTGCAGTGATGCTAAGTTCTTTTCTGTCTCAATCTTCCTTTTCATCTTTCAAAGTTCTTTGCAAGAGAGGCCTGAACCATCGGACCCTATTCCATAGCTGGGAAAACTGGGATCCAAAGAGGCGAAGCTGCTGAGCACAGCAGCAGCAGCAACAGAGCTCGGTCCTCCTCCAGGGTTTCATCCCCCCCAGATAAGAGCATTTTCCTAAACGCATTTCTACTGAATACAATTGATAGCACGCACCAGAAAGCAATAACTACCAGTATTGTACTTCAAACGGCACTACAGGAGGATGAAAGTAGTCAGGAGCTGCAGTTCCAGGACTATGCTACAGTGCTGAAAAGTGATCCCTTCCTGCACATATTTGATATTAAGCATAACATTGCAAAAACAAATCAAGTCTCACAGGTCAGAACTGTTCCCCTGACATTTTAAAGATTGGGCTGAGTATACAGGCTTCTTTCTTATCACTTTCCTTTTCCTGACAAATATTTTTTTTTTCAGAATTGCCTTATGAACTGCTTTATGCTCTTCCCTGTTAATTTTCTCAGGAACTTACTCCTTTCTCATTATCACCCAAACCACTGTAATCTGGACAGCGCTCCCCAATGTTGCAATTATGTCACACATCCCAGATCAGGGCAGAAAGACCTGTCTCTGCTAATCTGTCACATCTGCCAAGTTCTTTCCCCCACAAGTCTCATTTCTATGAGGAGCTCGCAATTAAAAGGGTAAGACCAACACATGATCTTAAAAAGCATATGGAAATGCATGAGTTTCCCCTCTGTCTTCCTTGCAGGTCCCTTCTCAGTTGTAAATTCTGAGCCTTGGTCACATTGTGTCCATTTCTTTTGTTGTACTTAGCATGTATGGAAAAGCAGAAAGATCAGCACAGGGTCAATGTAACATATAAAGATCTTTACAAGGCTTTCAATGTAATTTATAAATTGCTTGTAGAATTAATACAAGGGGGAGAATTACAGAGACCTCATTACCACTGAAGCCTCTTGGTTTAATGAGGATGACTTAGAAAATACACTCAAATGCAAGAGAGATGGTTTGGACAAAGTTTCTATACAAAAGGTCCCTTGAGTCTAGTTCTACCTCTTTGTTTCTGAGCTCACCTGCAGTGTTATTTGAAGACCATGAAGACATTTTCAGTTCATTATTTTCTTCTCAAACACTCTGGGACATGAGTGACATGAGCCAAAATAACCCCTTTTAGATATTTTAATTGCCATTAGCATTAAGATGATAGACATGGGGAAGAGATACTGTTTTCCTTACCTACATGTCATCTTTCACAGGGTAGGAGCAGCTTTGTGCATCATTTAAGGTTTGCAACATCTGTGCTTTGGGAAAAAAGCTATCTGCAAGTATAAATCTAGAAAGCCATGATAGATTTAAGTTGAACTTGGGCCCTTGACTTATTGAAGCACAAATAAGGAACATTACAGGCTCAAATCAGGAATGCTACTGGCTCAAATACCCAGGAGTCTTCCAATGAAATGAAAAATGGTAAATAAATTTGAGTCTCTCTACATGATCATCCTCATTATCTGGCTATACGAGATAACGAGAGAAGCACTGAAGAAAGCTTGTCATTAGCTGTTAATTGAAGGCACTTTCAGAAAGTGCTGCTTAAATCTTGAAAGATAGACGGTCTTTCCAACCACTACCTAATATGTGTGTTAGAGCTGCATTAAAGCAGTCTCATTAGGTCCCTGCCCCCAGCACCAGAGCTCGCAGAGCTTCTGATGCTTCAGATGAAATTCGCTTTTTAGAAAGCTCATCTACATACAGCCTAACCCATGGGCATATCTTCAGCGTTCTTCACTGCACACAGATCTATCCAAGCTGATGTTCATGCTGTACAAACACAAGATACCTAAAATGCACTGTAATGACCTCCCAAAAAGGCAGAGTTCTGGCTCATTACAGTGTATAATCACATAATTGACTGATGACAGAAATCATAATGATTAGCCTGTAAGCTAAGTGCAGTTATCTCAGGACACGATTTTAGGTTCTCTTGGTCTTTATTGCTCTTTCACACTCCCCCTTTTCCTCTTACCTGCTCCCTCTCCTTATTTCCAGGCTTTTCATTTTCACTCCTAAGTAGCTTGCTGTCCATAGCTGGGAGCCCATCAGTCTTGAAGAGGGTCTCCTGTTGAGATAATCATTCCCATGTGAGATACCTCACTTGCCACAAACAGCCAGCACTAACCCACCTGTAACCTACACTCGAATTTAGCACAACTTGGAGGCCTTCAACTTACTCTGAAACTTCCATTTCATGTCCATTTACACTTCCATTTAAACTCTCTTCTGTCTGTAGTCATTGCGTTGAATTAAAAATCCCCCTCACAACTATTTTGCTTCCAAAGTAACATTTTCAAAGTTTGGGATTGGTGTCAAATCTGGAGCTGGTATAAAGTGCCTGCAGAGCCCTGGCTTTTAATCAGTGGGTGTGATGTGGGGTGAAGCCACAATGGTGCAAAAGGTAGCCTCAGCCCAGCCGAATAAGGGACAAAGAGTAATGGCCAGAAAACACCAGGAACAACTGCTGTGTTTCTTCTATACCACTGGGACCAGCAATTTAATTGTAACCTTTACTTCATCCCTTTGGTACAGCCCCTAGGAAAATACTGTATGCTGAGAATGACATTAAGACTGTTATATACAATCATGGAACAGTTCGGGCTTCTCTCTCTCTGATTTTATGTCTGTTCTTCTGCAGTATTTGTAAACATTTGAAGCAAAACAATGTACTGCATGCTGAATATACATCTGTGCTTGCAGAGAAATGCAAGTCATTTGATTTTCCCACCTTAGTCATTTTGGAGGTATCAGGAAGCTGTGAACTATTTCCTGTTTGCAGGAGAGCTAATAGACTTTTAACAAAGCAGAACTAAATTATTCTGCTCTTGCTGTATGGGAAGTCCCTGCAGAATTGCTCTGAGCGGAAATAAATATTAAATTGCACAAACAGTAAAGGTTAGGGCCATTTACTCCAACTGCTTCAAGGGATTTTCAGATATAACTACTCCCCGAACTGTAATGGGGTAAGACTCTCAGAAATTGTGATTTGCTTTTTAAGTTTCCACAAACATGCACATAGCTGGTCTGAACTCTAGTCTGAGTTGCCAGTTCTTACATCAGGCAAAATGTGCAGGTAGGTGCCTGCTTACGGCCTTGATAATACTGAGGTGCTGACAATGCCCCACGCACAGAGAGACAACGTGAGGCATCTTGGTTACATTGCAGCCGTGCCAAACACTTTTTCATCTGCAACCATGCCCACCACCTTCAACTCATATCTTCCTGCTCATCCTGCATAGACATTTTAGTAATTGTTCTGTATTTTCATCATGTGGGTATCAGTTTGCATTAACATGCCATATTTTAAACTCAGGGTGAGAAACTACAAGTAGAACAGGAGCCAATATGGTGGTTTACATACAGCCAAGACACATTTCAACAGTGTGGCCACGTGAGAACGGAGATGCTGAAGTTGCATCTCCCCCCACTTCAGTTAAACTCCAGTTAAATTCTCCAGTTCCCAACACATCTGGCAGCTGCTGTACTGTATGGCTGCCCCTGAAGAACATCAACCTGCTATGGTCTCCAAAAGGAGCCTAAGTCTGGTACTAACCACTACAGACTGCAGGTGACAACTAATGTGGTAAGGGTGTTTTTGTATGGGAGAAGAATCCAGCCCAGTAACAACCAACTAATAGAGCTTTTTAGCCACTGTAAAACCAACATCCCGTATCTTCTGCCAGTTTGACTCCCTGAGTCGTCTACCTGGAGAACACCAGCAAAAGGTACAGCTTGGAAAATCCCTAACCAGCCACATCTGCACCGACAGCACAAATCAGCAGAGGCAGATGAATACAAAACAACCTATAATGTCAACCTGAGTAAAGCTCTTGGCTATATTCAGATGAATCTCCTCCTTCAGCTGCAAGCAGCTGCTAGACAGACAAGTTACTTGCCCCCAGATCATGACATTTGCCTGCAATACGTTTTGTATTTCCTTCAGTGCATACAACGGTGGCAGCTTGGGGACCCAGGCTGGCTGCTTTTCCCTTGCAGAAGGATGTGCCCCACGTTGGATGCCCCAACACCCACTTGTCTTCTGGGCCTGGCTGTGCTGAGCGGTGCTAGCAGCCCGCACAGTGCTGCACACCCACGGCAAGGAGCAAGGCCGGGCACGTGGGCAGCCCTCCCGGAAGCTGCTGCTGGAGCCACCTCTGTGCCACCTGGTCCCCAAAGCCAGCGCCTGCCCCGAGGCTAGCGCGGCTGGGCCATGCTCATCAATGGATGCTGCTGGCACAGCAGAGAGAGGGTGTTGGCGCATTTTGTGCTGTATTCAGGGTGACTGTCACAAAAACACTGTGAGAAAAAAATAGACGCTCTTAACAGATGTGGGAGTCTCTTGTGAGGTAAGACGCCGCACGTCTCTACAGCATGAGGATTCAGCTCTGCTTCAGAAAGGAGAGATTGAATGTTACCTGAGCACGCCTGGCATTTCATATGCAAACTACTGCCTGACCCGAACCTCTCACCATTTTAAATAAACTTTCCTCACTTGAGGCAATGGAGGAAAGAAAGTTACGTGCACACAGAGACTACAGTAAGAGACAAAGCAGAAGGAGGATCTCCCACCCCTTTTGTTGGTTGAAGGGCTTACCTAGAGCTTGTCTTTCTAGCCACAAAGTGAAAGCTCCCCTCCTGTTTCTATTTAACTACAGGTGTATGCAGACTGCTGGCTCCAGATGTCAAATTAGCCACTGCAGTGCCTCATTTGCAGGAGCTGGGACAGGTCAGCTCTGGAGCGGCTCTTCCCAACTGCCCAGGGCTCTTCCCAACCAGCAGAGCCTTTCAATATGCGCAGAGCTTGGCCGCAAAGCAGCTCCGCGGGCACACAGCGCCAGTTAAGGGCATGTTAAGATCCAAGCGCTGCTGTGGAACACAAAGACTCCAAATTGCAATTACTGCTATTCTTCCCTGTGGATAAATCTGCGTAGCATTTTTTTTTTCTCTCCATCCTGCAGGTAGCAAAGTTATGATTGAAACTAATTAAATGTAGCCCTTTCAGGAACATTGCCTAATGTATCTTGGTAAGGCAGAGATAAATTGCTTTCCATTTAAACCAGAGTAATGTGGAAAAGCCTGGGAATGTTAAAAAACAATAAAGAAATGTAAAATAATGTATTAATGATTTTTTTAACTGCTCTGCTCTGCTTTTAAAAGACTGTCCTCTCAACTTTATGGACTCACAGAACATTACTAAATGTGTAGGCTGTGCAGCAGCATAAACTGTACAGATTAGGGCTACTGCTTCAGGGTAATAGCACAATTTTCCACTGGATGAGTTACATTTACAATTCGCCTATTGTATGTGGAATTCTAATTGTAGCCAAGTACCTTTCCAGGCCGTTCAAGACATATAACTATTGAGTTGTAATGACTCTTGGTTATTGCCTTGGCTGCACTGGAACTAGCAGTTCCACTGTGAAAGTTTTTCTTATTATTATTTAATCGATTCTCCATCACTTGCCTCCTTCAGGAGTGTTATGAAAACCATACTAGAGAGGACAGAGAAAATGCAAGTCTGAACTAAAGAGGACCAAGAGGGTCTGTTGTGCCAAGATTAGTGAAAGGGGCATAAATAGGTGGTTGAATGAAAGGATGAGTTATGTTTAGCTTTATGGGTTTTAAGACTTAACCTTTTGCTTCTGCTGCCCTCAAACTGGATATTACGGAACAGCGCTGAGCTGCAAGCAGTTCAGATTGTGGTATTTTATTTTGCTGTGTGTCAGTGTGGGTTATTTTTTCCTAGTAGTTTACAAGGCCATGAAAATCATTCCAGAACATCCAAACAAGCTCTACACATCCCTCTTCTAAACACCATCTCTCCCTCTTCCCCTGCTAGCACCGTTTGCATGTTCCTATGAGCATCCTGAATGACAGTACCCACATAACCCCATCCTTCAGGCCACATTCCACACCTACGAAAAGGAGGTCAGGATCTACTAAAAAAAGAAAACAAAGCTGAATATACATACAAGATGGGACACCGCCTCTCCTAAGGATGCCTGCATGGCTGCAAAACCCTCGTGCTGCCAGCTGGGTCGTGCTGGGAACGCGGCGAGACGCAGGCCACGCTGCAGTGAAGCTGGGTGAGACGGGGGTACCAGAACATGGGCTGGCAGGGGGTCTCCTCCCCTCTTGCTGCTGCAGTTTGGATGCTCTGTGCAAGAGGATACATCCCTAATGTCTGCTCCTTCTGCTTTGCTACCTGTAATTAATATACAAAACATGGCACAAGGCTGCAGACCACGTCCTGCTTGCAGACCACCATGGAAATCTGAAGAAAACACTTCTCCGGTAGTGGTGTTTCTGCAGCCTGCAGTGCTCTGTTACAACAACACTGAGATGGGAAAATGGCATCTAGGATGATGTGGGCTCTCAGGATACAGAAAGTTGAATATCTCTGCACAGTCAACATTACTGTATGTTTACATTTAATACCTTCTGTACTATATTCCTGTTAGGTTGACTAGCCAGGAGATCTGTTTAAACACACTAACACTGATGAGATGATGAGTCAGAAATCTTGACTATTATGCCCAAAAAGTGGGAAACCCCAAATCCTAAAAGAGAAATATTTACACTGATTACAGAATAGGAAGGAAACAGGCGACTCTGCAACCTGAGAAAATATTAGCTGTAGCCAAAAGAAGCAAGCCAAGAGTTATGTGATTTGTAAATTCTGGGATGTTGTTGCTCAGAAATGTTTAACAAGATTAAAACTGAAATTATTCCAGGCTTAAACATAAACGAGAGAATAAGACAAGCTACCAGACATATTGTTGCCCTGTAGAGGATGTGCAGGCTGGCGAAAAAGGAGAGATGCCCGAGACCTTTGCATAGAAAGGGGCCATCAGATCTCCCTACCCAGGTGCAATGTCCACTGCACTGCCGGGATACGCGGCATTCCCAAGTGTGGTTTGCTATCTACAGGGGCTTCCAGAAAAGTCATGAGCCCGCAGCCACAATATGCTGGCCATAACAGCAGGCAAAAGACATCCATCTATCTCTACTGCAACAGTTTAGAGATACTTACAGAGGGGAAAACCAAAATCATCAACAAAAAAAACCACAAAAACACAGAGTGAATTTTCTTTCGAGCCTGCAGCACTTTTAATAGGATTCCCGGGCCTAAGGGAGAGAACAAGAAGCGTAGGGAAGAGAAAATGGAAATGCCGGAGACTGACTAATTTTAGAAACAACCGCCTGCTGTTTACTTGCAGCTGGTGAGTGACCTTTGCATTACTCTCAGCTAGCAGGAAATTCCAATCTACATTAATAAGCAGAATATTGTTCCCTCTTCCAACCGAGCCTGCTCTAAAGCCTTTCCTGCACTCACAGCCCACAGTCATTTTATATTCACATTTTCCCTTAGTCTTTCTGCTCGATTCAGTGCATCTGAACTGGTGCAGTGCTTTGCAACAGCAACAACTGCCCTGAGACTGCTCCCTCAAAGAAATACCCTGTTTGGGAGTTTAATAAGGGAATGGGGAAAGAGGGGTGTGTGGGACGGTAAAGCTCAAGACAGAACAGCGCTATCCCATGACCTTGAAGGACCAGCACATCCTGTTCCTCCCTTTGCTGTTCGCATGCAAAACTTACTTTAGAGATTAGTTGGATACAGCACAGGGCCGGCTGATTCCTGGCATCTGCAAGGCCACAAATCCAAAGCTGACTGGCTCTAGTAGCCATGGTGTTAGTATATAAGGTGTTTACTTGAGCAATAAAGGGATTCCGATTAAACACAACTTGGGTTTCATGTAATCATTGGTGTATACAGCCTTAAATGCTCTAAGACCTGCAGAAGATATCTTACAAGCTTCTGCTGCCCCTCTCCGTTCTCTTAAAAGCAGGAACAGGCTGAGCTGCAGACTTTTGAAATAATCCCTAACCCGACACAGGGAGTGCGGGAGGTAGATCCGTCAGAACCTGATGATCCTTTTGATCCCGGGGAAATAGACCCCGACAGTGAACCTGATTTGTACCCACCTCTAACTCCAGTAAAGGTTATGGCAGCCACCGCCCCTATGGCAGATGAAATTTTGCAGGTGCAGCAAAAGAAGCCAATATCACACATGTCACTTATTAGACTCCCCCCCTCCTTTTGCTCATGCTCACTTACCATACGAGGTTATTAAGGAAGTCCAGAAATCGATACGAGAATACAGTCTCCAGGCTTTGTTTACTATAAATCTTATACAAGCTGTAGGAGAATCTTATGGCGTGACTCCTTCTGATTGGCGATCAATACTTAGAATGGTTCTATCACCTGCACAATATGCCATCTGGGCATCAGAATATAAAGAGCTTGTGACTATACAGGTTATGGATAATATTGTTCCTGGACAAGGTATTGGAGAAGACGAGTTGCTGGGCCGAGGCAATTACGCCACGGGGGGAGGGCAAGCTGCACTGCCAAGAGCAGTATTTACACAAGCTGTGGAATTAACTATTAAGGCCTTGCGAAAGGTGCCAGATTCGGGCTGACGAGAAGCGTCTTTTGCATCAATTCGACGGGGATCTCAGGAACCTTATATTCAATTCCTAGATTGGTTACTGCTATTATGAGACAAATTGAACAAGAGGAAGCTGCTGAGATTTTGCTATTTCACCTTGCAATTGAAAATGCAAATGCAGACTGTAAGAGAGCAATTGATCTTGTACATAATTCGGCAAGAACAATTGCTGATCTCATAAAGGCTTGTCAGAACATTGGATTGGAACAGCATAAAGCAGAACTGCTCGCCACTGCTTTAGCTCAGCAGCTGGTAGTGGCACAGGCTGTGCTTAAATGCTTTCAATGCCGTCAAGAGGGGCACATGAAGCGGGATTGTCCCCAGAATAGAAAACAGAGGCAAAATATGAAACAACCACCTACTCAGCTGTGTCCAAAGTGTGGAAGAGGGTATCACTGGGGAAACCAATGTTGCTCAAAATTTGATAAGCAAGGAAATCCAATCCAGGGAAAGGGGAAGCAGGGCACAAGACCCGGCACCCCGAAAATGCACAACAGGGTCGCCCAACAACAGTTGGCAGACCCGACTGGGGACCAAAGCACGGTGAACTCTGGTTTAAAACTGTCCAGTCCCTCTGACACAGCACAGCCCGCAGTGCCGGGCTGGATCTGGCCACAGCGACAACAGTTACGATATCAGATGGATCAGTAAACCTTATACCTACTGGGGTATATGGCCTCCTACCTCACAATGTATGTAGTCTATTAATTGGACATTCTTCAACCACCAAGTCAGGACTTTTCATATTACCTGGAGTTATTGATTCTGATTTTCATGGAGAGATTAAAACAATGGCCTGGACTGCAAATCCTTCCTGTACTATCCCGGAAGGGGAGCGTATTGCGCAGTTGATTTTATTACCGTATCATGCTGTCGTGGCAGACAATAAACAAAGGCAGGAAGGAGCATTTGGTAGTACAGGGGCACCAAGTATTTTTTGGACGCAGAAGGTATTACCAGGGCAACCCATGTTGACAAACACGATCAATGGTAAACCATTTACAGGACCGGTGGATACTGTCGACGACATTTCTATTCTTAATCAACATGAATGGCCAGTGACCTGGCCTTTAACGCAAGCGTCTGTGGTGGTCACCAGGGTCAGGGGGTTACAGATTCCACTACAAAGCACACAAACCTTGTTAGTGGAAGGCCCTGACAAAAAACAAGCCCTATTAAAACCATATGTTCTTGCAGTACCTTGCAATCTTTGAGGATGAGATTTATTATCAGAGTGGAACGTGGTGTTAACGACAAATTTTCACAAAGGGTCACTGATGTCCAGCCCTGACTCAAGCTCACCTGGCTAACGGACAAGCCTGTTTGGGTCGATGAGTGGCCATTGAAGGGAGAGCGGCTGGAATGGGCACAAAAGCTAGCTCAGGAGCAGCTGGCATTAGGTCACATAGTACCATCTACTGGTCCATGGAACACCCCTATATTTGTCGTTCCAAAAAAATCTGGAAAATTGAGACTATTACAAGATTTGCGAGCTATAAATACAGCAGTGAGTCTAAGGGGGCCGCTACAGCCTGGTGTTCCTAACCCAACTATGATTCCAGAAGATTGGCCTCTTTTTGTTATTGATTTAAAGGATTGGTTTTTTACAATTTTTTTAGACCCTGATGATTGCGCCCATTTTGCATTTTCTGTGCCTTCAATTAATAACAGTAAACCTATGCAATAATACCATTGGGTCGTTCTACTGCAAGGCATGATGAATAGCCCCACGATTTGCCAGATAGTCGTGGATACAGTGTTAAAAGTACGGCAATCTTTTAAACAGAATTACCTATATCACTATATGGACGACATCCTCCTCGCTGCTGAAACACAAAATGTGCTGTTCACTGCTTTCGCTAAATTAGAATCATCATTAAAAACCTTCAGGTTACAGATAGCCCTGGAAAAGGTGCAGACAGAGCAGCCTTGAAAGTATCTAGGATGGAAACTCTTTACTTCACAAGTGTTCCCACAACCATTGTGTACTGTTGACCAGGTTACCACTCTTCACGATCTACAAAAATTATTACGAACAATCAATTGGGTATGACCCCTTTTGGGCATCATGACTGAAGAATTGTCCCCTGTATTTACCTTGTTGACATGGGATTCAGATCTGTTATCTTCCCAAAGATTGACGCCAGAAGCAAAAATTGCCTTGCAGAAAGTTTTGGATAAAATTGCAACTGCCTTTGCCTCCAGAATTAATGGTCCCCGTTGGTTACCAGCAAAAAATGTAAAGCCTTACTTGACAATAGAAGAATCACAGCCACAGGAGAGTTCCAGCCCAGTGCAGGAGTCAAAAACCAACGGGCCGTTGGAGTGAATCACAAATCATTTCTAAACATTCGATGTAGCAGGGCATAGATGTGGTGATGTTTGCAGATTTATGCTTTTATGTATATTGATCTTAACCTATATAATAATTTATGCTTTTATATACATTGATCTTAACCTATATGATTAATATGGATACCCGATATGGAATATTATGGATGTTTGTGTGTGTGATGTGTATACCTATAACCCCAGCACAAATTTACTAGACTCATATCATTGATCTGCCATTATTTCGACCCCTGACATGGTGGGATGCATCTCCTCCAATTGGGATGTTGTGGTCAGGCAGTGCTTGGGTCCCACCATCCATACAGAAAGAAAATTGGATGCAAGTAAATCAATCTACGCCCGTATAACAGATTTGCCACCAATATGTATCACTACCAACAGTGAAGATGGACCTTGTGACCTCAATATCATATGACAGCTGTGAAGCAAGAAAAATGAATTAATTTTACCATTGTTACCATCCCAGGATTACAAAAATCTAATGATTCTGTATATAACATTGGGATACAAAGCTCCAAATTACCCTGGATGCGCATTACACAAATTACAGGATATACATACGCTGGTTTGGAAACCAGTGGAAAATGTCAATTGTAGTCCCCAAGAATCAGAAATTGTACAATTGCAGGGCAACAAGCAGAATGCATTGACTGGGGACCTAATGGCATATTATGGAATGGAAATCATTTCGTCCCCTTTTTCATTAACACTAATCACTTTCTTGTTTGGTATAATGGGGGAACATCATGGCTGCTTCTTAGCTTGAGATATAATGGGATCACATCACCCACGCATGAAGCTTTATGGCATATGGCTTTACCCTTTTTTGTAAAGGAACATTTCTCAATTATCAACTAATAGCAACCATTCTCAGGCTAATTTGATCCTTCTTCACACCCAGTAGGTTACGGTATGCACTTCACATCTATATGTCTTTTTATTAGCATCTAATCTGAGTATCATGAATTGTAATGCTTCATTTTCTGTAACAAGTACTAATCCTATTTATGCTAGTTGTTTTACACATCAAAACATCACAATGAATAATCTCTCTTAGGTAATACCTTCAAGATGATGGGCAGAGATTTGGGTTCCCATCAATCTCATAAGAAATGGGAAGGGGAAGGTAGCATAGGCTGCTTTTCAAGGATACATGGGAAGGAAATGGATAAAATTCGTAAACAACAATAAAAAATTAGGATGGTTGATTTTTTTGTATAATTTCAGCAGTTATCATCCTCATCGCCACCTCAGTAGCCACTACTGCCTTAGCGGAATCTGTCCAAACAACACACGAAGTAGAGGAGGCTCTAACCGATGTCACACAGGAATTACAGGTCCAGGAAAGAATAGATGAGCAAATACTAGCAAGACTCGAGGCTGTAGAAGTGGCTGTGATATGGATAGGAGATCAACAAAACGCCATGCAAACTCAAACGAAATTGCTTTGTGACTGAGAGCACGTTCGTACCTGGCCATGTGTTACAGCATTAAAATGGAATAAAACGATAAATGAGCAGAGTGAAGTCAAGCAGCACTTACAAGTTGCTTTCGATTTAGCCTTAGAAGGGGATATCCAATTACTCCACTCACAGTTGCAAGATCAGCTTTCGAGTTTGCAAAAACTGACGCAAAAAAAAAGGTAATGGATGATCTAAGTAACAATTTGACATGGTTAAACATGAAGACATGGCTCTCGGGTTTAAATTTGCAAACATGGATTTTTGTAGCGATGGGTGGTTTTGTGCTCTTATGTCTGTTTTTAGTGTTGCAGTTTATGTGGGCCTTGGTGACAAGACTGCAAAAGGCTGAATCCCGAATCATGGTAGCTCTTATCGTCAACAGCCTGGCTAAACAAAAAAGGGGGAACTGTGGGGGACAGTATAGCTCAAGACAGAACAGCGCATTGCTGTTCGCATGCAAAACTTACTTTAGAGATTAGTTGGATACAGCACGGGGCCGGCTGATTCCTGGCATCCGCAAGGCCATGAATCCAAAGCTGACTGGCTCTAGTAGCCATGGTGTTAGTATATAAGGTGTTTACTTGAGCAATAAAGGGATTCCGATTAAACACAGCTTGGGGTCCATGTAATCATTCACCACAGAGGGGTTCTTCACTCACCATACCCACGCCACCATAGGCACTTCCATGCGGCCTTTGCTACAAGACAGTTGCTTTCAATCAGTGATTCACCCCAGATTTGCCAACACACTTCTCAAAAAGCCCAATAACGCCTGCAGACAGATGCGACTGGATTCCCCCCCCCCTTTTTTTTTTTTTTAAGCTGAAAACTGTCAAAATGAACTTGAATTCAGGCTCCTGACTTTTCACCTGCAACTGATAATTTAAAAAGAGCTGCAGAGCAGGTAGAAATCGCCTTCGAAATATAATTGGACAAAAGCTCAATATTAATCTTAGGGAAACATTCTCCTTGGCGTCTTTAGTACTGCAGTCCCATGCTAGGTATTAAAGAACCCTTCTCTTGAGCAGGAAATCCCTGTCCCACCTGAAAGGGATGGCAAACGCCCCTGCCACCCAGCACCATAGCTCCCACTGTGCCCCCCATGCTCACAGGGTATCACTGTGAGGAGGTGGTTCCACTTCCGCAGAAGGGAAAACCCTCCTCGCTGTAAGAAGCTTTGAATTAGCTCCAATGGTTCATTCAAACTAACTGAGCTTCATGAGTATTTAACTATAGTAAAAATAAATACATTGGCATTTAGTCCACCATCCAGTAATTTAGTAGAATTTTTAGCAGCTAAGTGAGGAAGGTTGGTTTGGACCATGGAAAGCCGGTCAGGACACAGAGAGATGCTTCCATTTGGCAGCACAGGCTGCCAGGGCTTTGGTTCCAGGCACAGTCTCTTGTCACCTCCATCCCGCTGGAGAACAGGGGTTTTCATCTTCATGATCTGCCCATCCCTCTTCCAAACACAGCCGGCTGCTGTAAACACCCACGGTGCCTCTGTGAAGGGCTTTTTCACAGAATCCTTATTCTGGGATCCGGAGCGGGCATCCCTTCCCTTTCTCATTCTCCAGCTGAGAAGAGTGGGTTTCTTTTGCCTTATGCTTCTGCAGTTGTCTCTGAAGTCAGAGGAAACTGAAGCAGTGAGTTCTGCTCTGAAGCAGAGATCTGCCCTGCAGAGGCTATATGTGAACATTTCTGCTGCTCTGCTCAGCACCACAGCCCTTGCTCACACTAGGTCTAAGGCACTCAAATCCCACAAGCATCCCTGCTTTTTTCCTAGTGAGGAGGCATGTAGCTAGCTAGGGAAAACACCCAATTAAATGTTTCCTTGCAGGTCACAACCGTAACTAGGAAATCTTAATTAACAAGTTAAAACTCATTTATAAAAGGCTTATTAATATCTTCAGGACTAGCATATTCAGTTTGCCAATCAGAATAGCTTGAAACCTGCACTGGAGTAGGACCAGATTAGAAGAACCCCAACAGATTTACTTCTCTTACATATGACTTTTCCTTGCCAAGTAAGGATGTTCTAACTCTAACAAGTATCAAACAGAAACATCTACCTTACTGACAGTGAATGCATTATATATATTTTAATTATTAAGAGTGCAAAATCATAGCCTATTGTTGTGTTTGGACACTGTGCCAAGGCGTTTATTGCCCAAGATGATGACTTTACGGTTTTGACCCATTTAAAGGTCAGCGGTTCCAACCAGTTGCCAAAACAAAGGGCAATTAGATTAAAAATTGACTTGTCCACTTGCCACTTACTTTCCTATGATTAACCCTAGTGCCTTGATGTTATAAAGCACTGATGAACGATGACACCTAGCTGCCCTAGTTTCAAGTGTTGATTTTAGTAGGCTTATGCAGGCTGGTCTAATAAGAAACAGCAGTTCAGGATTCAGCTCCTGGCAGACAGGACAGCACTTGCTGGAAAAGCAGCACAGTCCTGAGGGCACCGTCACCTCTGCCAGCTACCAACCCAGCCCTGCTCTGGGTGCCGCTTTTACAACCGCTTTGTAGGTGAGCAACATTTGAGGTTTCCTTATCACCCACCATCTGAAGATGCATTTGCACAAAGTTCCCAGGGTACGAAGCAAGCCGGGGTTGTTGCACAACACTGCTGTGCACAAGGAGACGCTTTGCTCTGAATTTGGCTGCTGGGTGATGGTCGCACCCTTTCCTACCCGCTCGCTCCTAGTACGCTCCCAAGATCCAGGTATGGAGGCACCACGTGCCCAGAGGACACGGGAGTGGCAGCAAAGGAGGAGACAGACAACTATGTGAAAGGACATCTTCTAACTGCTACACTTGGCCCCAGAATATCACAAGCAGGAATGAATTTTTATTTTGATTTTGAAAGGAGTCTATGTGAGCAGAAGATTGAACTCTGCACAGCAGGACCCGAGTTGCTGGGTTCTTATCCAGACAGTAATTACGTGATGGACAACTAATTCATTTATGGGATCTGAAACACTGGTGCAGGTTTTACAATACGTTTTTTCCTCCCAAACAACAGTTTCCATTCAGTCTAAATCTGTGTGGGAGAGGGAAACGCCAGCACTATTGTAACTGAGGCTTTCACTGAGCAATTTAATCTGTTGCTTAGATATTTTTTCATCTCTAGCCTCAAGGAAATCAAAATTTATCCTTTAAAGCAAGAAAAAAAAAAAAGCACACAGAGGAACATTTGGCTTCTAGGGACAATAGGAGATGCATCGAAGAACCAGAAACACAGCTGCCAAAACACGGAGGGGAAGGAGTAAGACTATAGGCTCAAAACAAGGTAGAAGTTAAATGATGCTCAGAATGGCCTTTCTGAAAACACTGAACTGTCTCATCCAGTGCAGGCTCCAAACATCATTACAGTATGGTCAAAATTTGCCCTTCATTGCAATGCTTTGTCCATTAGAGGTTTTCAGTCTGATGACTCATAGATTACCCTGGACCATAGTCAGATCTTTCTTTAAAATGAGGCCTTTGATTTTCTTCTAAAAAAGCAGCAGGCTGTTACCTAAGCAGCAGAAATAGTGAATCTTGGTTCCTCAAAGATCCATCTTTTATCCTCAAAGCTGCCTCTGTCCAGCACGATGTCGGCTCTCAATGCCCTTCTTAGATCATCACTGTCAGGTGATGACCATCTGAGTCTTCTTTCCTTCCATGGCCAAACCACAGCTCTGGATGCAGGATCTGTACTTCAGGAATTATCTTGTAACACATCTCCATATTTCCGTGCACTGCTGAAACAGGCCTTAAGCTGCATTTTAAACAAGATGAAACATGTAACATTTACCTCTAGAGATCTGAACAGTATTTAAAGAATGAAAATAACTGGGCTCTTGCACACACCCCTCAAAAACTGGAAGAAATCAGGGAGAGGTTGCCCTGGGTCAGCCTTTCTTTTTTTCCACCATGCAGATGTAGTGTTCATATCAAGACATAACTTCTTTGTTCGAATCATTTCTCCACACCTCAAGCTGTAGAAATTAAAGTTTCTCAGCTCTAACTAGATTCATTAGACACAGATGTGCTTCTTTCCAACCCACTCAAGCATTTACAGGGGTCAGTCACCATGGCATTTCAGTCCTGCATAAAAATTAAAGCGTGGCTCCCCATTTGGACACCAGCTCTAAAAATACCACTACAGAACTCCAAGTTAGGAATCTCAGTGGCCCAGATCAAACACGCTCCATTTAAGCTCTCAAGGAATATTTTCCTGGTGAGCAGTGTGCAATGTAACCCTGTGGCAGAACCCCTTCCCTCACCTATTAAAAGCAGTCAGTGCTTTATTTGACTCACAACCTTACCTTGCTGAAGGGAAGATCATTGCTGTCAGAGAAGGTTTGATCTGGATGGTTTCCATTACAAATGAAGCCTTGTGTGACTATCCAGGCCCAGATTGAGGGGATCATATAAACAGCACCTTCCCACCAAGTCAGGCAAGGAGCAACCCAGCCAGCAAATATGGAATAGCAGTAACACTGCTCATGGCCAGTCCCCTTAGTTAAAGCTTTGGGAAGTTAAGTTTCCATTTTTGGCTTCTGCTGTTTGTGCCCATTCTTATTCATTTCTTGTATCCTCTGTATCCTACCTATCTCATTCAAGTTCTTCAGTCTTTCAGAAGAAAGCAACAAACAAAAAGAACACTCCCACACACCACAACAACACAAAAACAAGAAGTCTTCTCAAGAAAAAGTGTATTTGAAACACAGAAGTGCTGGTGGTAGGGGCCTCCAGAGATCTCTAGTGACATCATCACCTCAGAGCAGGATTATCACCAGCCCCAGATCACGTTAGCTGTGGCTTTTTCTAGCTAAGCCTTGAAAACCTCCACTTCTTTAAGTACCTTTAGGTGCTTCCAGGGCAGCACCAGACTCGTGAAGAAGTTTTTCCTAACACTTGTGGCGATTGCCCCTTGTTACCCTGTCTATCACTAACAAGTTGTTTAGCTCCATTACCTCTGTAATCCCCTTCAAGTGCTCCAGGCTGGAATTAGATCCCTGCCTTCTCCAGAAAAGAGGAGTCCAGCTCCCTCAATCATTTCCCATAGGCTGGATGCCCCATCACTCTCAGCTATATCTGCTGAGACACGCAGGTCCTCTTCAGGAAAAACTGCTGTTCAGATAATTGGTTACTTAACACCAATGCATTTAGTTGGGGTCTCAGGTACAGGACTTGACAAGTCCTGTTGGATTTCACTAGGTTTCTGCTGGTATACTCCTCAAGTTCACCTATACTCCTCTGGACTGAAGCTTTGCCACCAGTTGCATCAGCCACTCTCACAAGTTAATTGCTGTCTGCAAGTCTGTTGAGTCACTGAGGGACAGAGAGAGGCTGCCCTGCACACAACAGTTTCAAAACATCTAGAAGAACAAGAAAGAGTGACTGGGCACTGGCAGACACAGGTTTTAGGGAAGAGGGAAAAAGAGAAAGGGAAGTAGAACAAGCTACACTACATCCTTTTCCCCCCCACTTTCACATAATCTGCTATATTGCACTTATGTGGATGCTCACGGAAGGCCTTTCGGTCTCATGCACCCTAGAAAAAAAAGCCTATTCCTCCTAAGTAGCACTAACCCAGGACTGACAGATACCGTAGCATCCTGTGCCTTGGTTCTTGAAGGGAGACCAACCGTACAACGCAATGATTGCTAGTCCACGGTAGCTATTTCTAGAAAGGAAGTTTGTTTTCCTTTTTGCAGTGATTTTCTGAACAGGCAGTTTTTAATAGATACAGAGCATGCAACTACGAGAACAGGTGAATCTCTAGCAGCGAGCTTTACTAAACAGCAAGTAGTGAAAACAAACATTTATTAACCAAACAGTGGAAACTAAGCCAAGAGAACATGCTGGAACACAAGGCTCCATAAAGCCGTCCAGACTGTCAACGAGGAGACACAGCCATGCTGTACTGATCACAAGTGCATGAAGACCCCAGGTTTCAGCAGATTAACATGACCCCATACACAGGATGGATAAGGCAAAAGACATCTTAAAAGTACTGCATGTTTGAGATTATAAATACAATCAGTATTTCAATCAGTACATCCCACAAAATTGCAGAAAGAACAGGTCTGCCTCAAATCTCCTGCAAAGCTTAAGTTGGTTTTTTTTTTTTTAAAAAAAAAAAAAAAATTTCCCCCCCCTCCAACTCCCAATTGATTTCTCAGCTGTGAAATTATTATTCAACTAGTTCAGTTTAAAAGCCTGAAAATCTTTTGCATGCCCCTGAAGAGACTATTACTAAAAAAAAAGCTGGGGCTTTATACATCAAACTCCAAGTGTTCGGATATTGACTTTTCCAGCTTGCTGGTTTGACAGTGAAGTGTTCATACTGCCTATTCTTCCAAATGTCTTATTTATACAGGAACAAGCTTGGCTTTCACATAGATTCATTCTGCAATATATACTGGACTCAAATCTAAAATAACCTAATAACAGGGAAATGCCAGGGATGTTCCAAATGATTATCTTCCACCATCTGAATATTATTACTGCTGAAATTGCAACCATGAGCGAGAAGACCATAATCCAGGTTTCTCCAAGAAAGCAGTCGCTCTGCATGTCTCAGTCATTTTCCTTCCGCTATACCCTGAAGCATCTCCCCATTTCTCTTCTTATGTTTTTACTACCATTGTTATGTTCCTCGACATTTAATCTCCTGCTATGGATAGTTAACAGTTGGTCTGAGAGCAGCTAAAGGCTTAAAAATGGAGAACAGAGCACATAGTAACTGCCTCACTCCCTAATTCTGCAGTCATGTTCCAATTTTTTTTTTTTTTTTTTTTTTTTAAACGAAAACTAGGTAAGACTTTCTCTGCTTGACTCCTTCACACAGGATCTCTTATAAGGCTCTATAAGAGAAAAGAGAAAGTTTAAGAGTACAGAACATATTCACAACTGAACAGACATCTTTGAATTCTCGTAATTTGTCTCCAGGATACAGAAGTGCTCAGATTGGTAGAGGACAAACACATACCCCTAAGCAGGATGGTGCTCTCCTCCTGCAGCAGGAAGCAGAGCAGCACTGTTTTATCACAGAGGTGACCAAAAACGTGACGGTGGTTTGAGCGTTTGCTCTGTTCTGCTGCCAGGCAGGTGCTGAGAAGGGCTCTGCAAAACAAGCAGGTGTCTGCAGCAAGTGTCTCAGCCCCGAAGTGATGAGCACTTCAAGTGATTAACCAATGGCCTGATCTTCCTATGAATGCACTCACAAGAATTTCTCAGTGTCATTTAAAATAAGGCTTAAAAAAACAAAAACTAAAGGACAGTGCTTAAAATAAAGCAAGAGGTTTATTTTTTTAAGCTGGTTTCATCGGAAAAAGAGCTTGGCACTGAGAATATCACCAAGATCACAGGACCCCAACAGAAAGTTCACCCTTTACGCATATCCCCAAGTGCTACATCTAATATTGCCCTGAAGAACTCCCCTCATCTCACCAGGTTTCAGTGTCTAACAACATTTCAGAGAACCCCTGACTGCAGAGAAGATCCTGACCTCTGAGGGCAGTTCCTTCCTAAGCATCCCTGGCCTCTAGCATTTTATTACCACCACAGACTAATTGTTGCTTCCCTGGCAGAAATCCCACCCCACTGGGACCACTCCTCACTGAGGGAAATGCCCGTCGCTCCCTCTTCTGCAAGCAGAGGACTGACGAGTTGGTTCTTTGAAGTTCTCCAGCAGCTCTGCTCTGCTGCACTGCAACTTGTCCTGGATGCGACAGCCTCCATCTCACTTCAGGTGCTGATACCCACTGTCAGTCCTCCAGTGACAGAGCTGCAAGCCCCCAGAAGAGGTTTGCAAGCTAACCGGGTGCAAGATTTCTTCCCTCGAACTCTTAGGCCGCAGTCTCTTTGCATACAGGACAGAAGGGAGCACTTGCACACGCACACTCAGCTGCAGCCTGCGTTTTAAAGCCACGTATGACCCTGCAATCTGCAGTAACATAGGGTGGGACACGAGTGCTAGGGGGACTCGTTAGGAAAAGATCTGTTTAGTGAGGTCCCTGAAAGCAGGTTGGCTAAATGGTGTCACGTGAAATACAGACATCTTAAGAAAAAAGTCACAGTCAAAACAGCTCCCCTTCTGAGCCCAACTACACGGATATTTGTGTAGAGAAAGTCTGTCTCAGGACAGAAAGGCTGCCAAGGGCCTCCAAGTCACCAGGAAATAACATCCCATGCTGAGTCCTTTGGGACTACTCGCCCTCAGGAGACAAATCCCTGCACAGAGCTCAACCACAATTCGAGCTGCAGCAGCACTGCAAGCAGCTGGTACTGACTCCTTATGCGAGCCACACTGGCCCAGTCATACTCCGTTAGGAACGTCTGCTGTAACACACACATTTGCTATTTTTGATATGGCTGTCCTTAAACAAGTACATGCTAAAGAGTCCTGTTTAATTTCTCCTTTAAACATAGCTCTCCTAAAGCATCTGGAGATGGGCTTCTTGATGCAAGTTTCCTGATTTCCCATATATTCTTACTGGCTCAACCACAGTCCACAGATAATTCAAAACTTCATCAGATGCCTTTCCCTGGGACAGATTAAAGATTTTCCATCGGTTTCCAATTGTCTTGGGCACCTAGTGCACTGTGACAGCATCAACACAAGCTCCCAAGGCATCAGAAACCTCTGCCTGGAGCATCCCCTTCACCCTCAGCACCAGGAGATAAGCTGCTTACAGCCAGGCTTTGAGCTTACCCAAGTGTAGAGAGACAGACCTTGTTCTCCAAGCTATTTATATGGCATCTGCAGCCTTCTGACTCATGACAACATCTTTAAATACGAGAGTTTCTACTCCATTCATTCACTATTTGGGGCACAAGTGACCACCACCTAAGTTGTAGTGCCTTCTGCTCCATAGACCTCCAGGCTCCTCGCCCAAAGCACTGCAGGAAGCATCCAACAGTGGTGACACCCAACTGCTTATCGTCTGTTTCTACATCAAGGGACATCTGCCCTAAAATTAAGTGTCAATCACTGGGAACTGGCAACACAAAAATCAATACCTGTATGAATCCCTGTGCAGGAAACCTCGCTATTTAGCTCTCTGATTTTTTGTCCTTTGTATAAATGATCCCATTTTCTATTACTCTTAGATTTTTCTTTTATTATAATATATAATATAATAATATATTATATATTATAATAATTTCTTTATTTTTAAAGCTACAAGATCAAAAAAATCAGCGTTTAAAGATATTTTCTCAATAAAATTAACTCAAGAATAGAACAAGACACTACAGGCCAATCCATACAACTCTGTTCTTAAACACCTTCCCAATAGCAGCAGGATGCAGAAGTCCTTCTACCAGTAGATTTTCCAGCTTCCAAACAGCTTTATAGTAGGAGAATTGGCATTGCTGCAAATAGGGGAACAGGTCCCCATTACACTACAAGAGCTCTAGAGACTGCAGGTGCCCTCAAGCACTTATTGCCTTGCACCAACACAAAAGATGAAACGAAGTTATTCTATAGAACACAGAAATTGTTCAAAAAAGTTATAGTACAGTTCAACAAATGACTGCAAGCAAAACCAAGTTTTGTCTCTCTCTTCCTAAAAAAGACACCCGTGCTCAGCTTTTCACTATGCTTCCCCTGCCAGGGCACCTACCAAACACATCCTTTAGGAGCCCCTAAGACTCATTCAGATAAGCACACAAATCATTTGAAAACTTCCCTCCTGACACACTCTTAGCAGATAACCTGTTTAGAAGTAGTTTGAATATGACAGTAAGTAAAGGACATGTAACCAAGAGGCAACACAATCCCTGTAAGATCAGCACTGTGCATAGGGCGGAAGAACCTCTCTTCCACATAGCAAAATATTAACAGTAATTATTATTATTTTATTTTTTATTAATAAATAAAATTCAATGCTCTGGGGGTCTGACTACCTTTGGAGCTACTGCAATGCAGCAGAACGACAACTCCACTGACTTTAAGCAAGGTGCCTGAGGTGTATTGCAGCATGGCACCTGGAAAGCACAAAGCTCATCGCAGGCAAATCTACCTGCTTTTTGGGACAGGCCTTGCTGACGCAGTGGGCCCCATGTTGGCACGTCAACGTGGAGAGGCTTCATTTAAAATTCATTCAGGTCTCCAAACGTGACACTGAAGTTCTTGCTGGAGCTGGGGCACAGGGGCGCTCTGGTTCTGGGGAAGGGACAGCAGTACCAGAGATCCATCCAAGTGCCTGGCTGGAAGAGCCATCGCTGGAGTGAAGCCCAGGACTAGCCATACAACTGCCTATCCCAAACTGCACATTAGCAGGTGTCTTTCATGGAAGAGCCCTAAGAAACCCACTAGAAAATAATGCTAATTTACCCATGATAAAGGAGATAGATACGTCCCATGTCAATCAGTCAAATCGACGAGGAGTAAGAAACCAAAGTTTGTTACATTAATATTTTTGTGTCTGGTGCAAGCAAGTTCACATACTTCCAGCCTACCTCCAGGCAAAGCTGTTCTGCAGCTGTAGGTCCTGTTTGAAGCCAGTTCGCAGGTGCAGGAGCCAGAGAGGTGGCTGTTCAGAGAGAACAGGGGATGTGGGCATCACCCCGATATCTGGAGAGGCTGTTTTTAGACCAGGATGGCTGCTGGCTACCATCTGGTTTCAGTGGGAAATACCAAAGCATATAAAGACAAAAATCAAAGCTACATGTGTGAAACACAAGCGTCTCCCACTCAGAAGCCATAAAGTTCCCAACATTGTTTATTTAAATTACATTGCCAAGACAGAATTCATTTGTTTTTGTTGGAAAATTCCTACTACCTCAGGGACATGAATGAGTTGCTGGGCTCCAAATGAAAGCTGATGTGAAAAATATATTTATCTAGTCTTGTTTTGTTCCTCACCTGCCTTAAGGTAATAGCTGGCTTCTTGAGAAGCCCATAACTGGGGGGTCATTCAGAATCTCAAAGGCATTGCTAAGATACAAACGTAAAATTCAGCTTGATTTTAAAAGATAAAGCCATGTGATGTGCAGCCTGTATTTCATTTGCCCCTTAGCACCCTGCAAGCAAAGGAACGTAAAACTTGAATAGAAAACCTATTCCACAGTAGAAACACATTAAAATAATCAAATGAAAACAGAAATCTAAATCTCTGATCTTGTTAGCATGGTTTCTGTGGACATGCAGGGCTGTCAGAGCACTGTTCATCTATGGAAGGAAATCTTGTTTCTAACAGAAACACAATGGAAACATCAAATATAAGTCTAACACTTAGTAAGTGTGCAACACATCGGTTGCCTATAGCAACACAAGGGCACTATCACCAGACTCTGCTTAATTGACACTGCAATTTTAATCAATATTAACTGAGTGCACATCTAATCAAAGGCTTTTGTTGTCAGAGCTGACATTTTAGCTCTTGAAACAGATGGTTGTACCATTTTTCTAACACCTAGACCTGGTTATTTAGACAAGAATACTTAAAGATACAGCACCACCAAATTATCTTGTTTTTAATTAACACTGCTTGTAGAAAATTTTAAGTCCCTTTTAGAGAGCAAAAGATCACCAGCAAATTCACCAGATTTGATAAGGGCCCCTTGGTGGCATTGTCATTTCCAACGTGCACATATCCCATGCTTTATTTCCACATGGATACTGCCTTTGGATACTGATGCACAGTTAATTATTTCTGAAGCTAGAGTTGCAATAAGGCAAGACAACAAGGCAGATACAGAAGTAATTTTAACTGCACAGCAGTTCTTACACTTCTGTAGCAACCCAAGAAAAACGGCAGCACTCAGTTTTAAAATAAAGCCTGTTTTTGATCCATCCTTGCTCTTTGGGAGCAGACCTAAGCTGCTATCTCCCTTGCTCCACTAGGGCATGGAAAGAAAGTAGAATCATAGAATGCTTACGGTTGGAAGGGACCTCTAGAGATCATCTAGTCCAACCCCCCTGCACACACAGGGTCACCTAGAGCACGTGGCACAGGACTGCGTCCAAGCGGGTTTTGAAGATCTCCAGAGAAGGAGACTCCACAACCTCTCTGGGCAGCCTGTTCCAGTGCTCTGTCACCCTCACTGTCAAGAAATTTTTCCTTAAGTTCCTGTGGAACTTTTGGTGCTTCAGTTTCCGGCCATTTCCTCTAGTCCTATCAGTGGCCACCACTGAAAAGAGACCAGCACCATCCTCCTCACTGCCTCCCTTGAGGTACTTATAGACACTGATTAGATCCCCTCTCAGCCTTCTCTTCTCCAGGCTGAACAGGCCCAGCTCCCTCAGCCTCTCCTCATAGGGCAGATGTTCCAGGCCCCTGATCATCCTTGTGGCCCTGCGCTGGACTCTCTCCAGCAGCTCCACATCCCTCTTGTCCTGTGGAGCCCAGAACTGGACACAATACTCCAGATGCGGCCTCACCAGGGCTGAGTAGAGGGGCAGGATCCCCTCCCTCGACCTGCTGGAGACGCTCTTCTTAATGCACCCCAGGATCCCATTGGCCTTCTTGGCCACGAGGGCACACTGCTGCCTCATGGTCAACTTGTCATCCACCATGACACCCAGGTCCCTCTCTGCAGAGCTGCTCTCCAGAAGGTCGGTCCCCAGCCTGTCCTGGTGTCTGGGGTTATTCCTCCCCAGGTGCAGAACCTTGCACTTGGCCTTGTTGAATTGCATGAGGTTTTTCACCGCCCAGTTGTCCAGTCTGTCCAGGTCCCTCTGGATGGCAGCGCAGCCCTCTGGGGTATCAGCTACTCCTCCCAGTTTCATGTCATCAGTAAACTTGCTGAGGGAGCACTCTGTGCCTTCATCCAGGTCATTGATGAATAAATTGAACAGGGCTGGACCAAGGACTGACCCCTGGGGGACCCCACTAGCTACAGGTCTCCAACTAGACTCTGCACCGCTGATCACCACCCTCTGAGCTCTGCCATCCAGCCAGTTCCTAATCCATCTCACTGTGCACTCATCTATCCCACACTTCCAGAGCTTGCCCAGGAGGATGTTGTGAGGGACGGTGTCAAAAGCCTTGGTGAAGTCGAGATAGACGACATCCACCGCTCTCCCCTCATCTATCCAGCCGGTCATTTCATCATAGAAGGCTATCAGGTTAGTCAGGCAAGATTTCCCCTTGGTGAATCCATGCTGACTACTCTTGAACACCTTCTTGTCCTCCTCGTGCCTGGAGACAACGGCCAGTATGAGCCGTTCCATCACTTTTCCGGGGACGGAGGTGAGGCTCACTGGCCTGTAGTTGCCTGGGTCCTCCTTCTTGCCTTTTTTGAAGACTGGCGTGACATTGGCCTTCTTCCAGTCCTCCGGCACCTCCCCCGTTCTCCAGGATCTTAAGTATGGAGAGTTGTGGCATTTAAACAGCACTCCCTACTCAGGCCTCAAAGCTACAAGGCTCCCCATTTTCAAAACAAAACTATCATTATTAAAGGCAACTACTTGTGGCAACACTCTTTTGCTCTGTAAAAATCTGAAAGTGCAGCCAAAGCAACTGCTGGAGTTATTGATTTATTTCAGTTAGCGTGGGAATAATTTTTTTCCTAAACAAAGAGCTGCGTCAGTGCAGCACTGACAGGGCATCACTTTTTAAAGTCTTTTCAGAGGCTGAAAACAGGACTTGGGAGTTTGATGATATTGTACAAAGAAGCCACAGAATCATCTGCTGGTATATGACAGATTCACACATGTTAAGCCCTCTGTCTTATCTCTTAATTACACCCACCACTTACTGCTGCAGCAGCTCTCCTGCATTTGCTTTCCAGACAGTTCTCCTTCCATCTCCCCATTTCCACATGTCCTGGCATTGGCCTTTCACTGTGCAGCCCAGGAAGCTCAGCCACCTCAGCGTCTGCAGCCTCTCCCCTGGTTCTTGTAAAGGGAGGTTTCTAACAGCTGCTCTGCTCCCAGGTATCAGGCACCCAGATGTTCTCCCCTGTTGCTCAGTTTCTTAAGCTCTTTACAGCGCCCAGCTACTGATGTGAGATAGGACAGATACCCATCCCAGTAACACACAAAATACTTCCCAGCTACAGACTCACTACATCCTCTTCAAAAATGTATCCCTTTAGACACCTAAGGGGAAGCAGAGTGTTTGAATAAAGGACAGAAATTCCACATGTATGACACTATTTTGAATTTTGAGTTGGGAGGATTCTGGAGGCAGTGGTGGACAGCTAACCACTCAGTATTACTGCAGTACAGAACATGCTGCTCTACTACCTGCCTGGGAAACAGCTCCCTGTTCTGAAGGGCAGGCAGATGTCCAGCTAGAAACTACTATTAAAACAGATCTTGGTAGTGATTCCACAAGGAAAGACAGGGTGAGTTTTCAAAACACTTTTAGAAATAATCCCTATTGAATTTGACCTGATTTACCAGCCTGATTTACCTTTAACCTTAAAAGGTTAAAGGATTTGCCATTTTTATCAATTAAGATCACAGCCTGAAGCACAGGATGAGCAAGCCTCAACCCTACTAAAACAGAGTAACAAGTTCCTGAGAGCAAAGGAATAAAAATTGCAGCAAGTGTCTAATACACTTCTGAAAGTCAGGCTTGGAGAGGCATTGAATAGGCCCATCTCAACCAAGCCCCTTAGCTTCTCTCTATGTCAGCATGAAAATCCTACCACCATTGCAACCAACTGCTAGCAATTCCCTGTGATGTTAATGAGTTTTGAATTTATGCAAAGTCTCCCAGCGGGTTCTTTCACAATATCTACCAACTTCCATGTCAACGGGGAATACCTGGGGTAAAAGCATGCAGCTTTTTCCCGGTTATTCATTAGAAGAAGCAAGCCAGACTTCAGTGGTCATTTGAAAAAACCCTCTCAAAATCTGAAACCAAGTAGCCTGGAAATAAGAAGCAGAGAAACGTTAGGACTTGGTTTTGTCCTATTTATCTTAAAATAATAAAAAAAGTTCTTGGACTGTTTTTCCACAGACAAGTTGGAAACCAAAATTAAATTGCATCAAGTACAAACTCATATTGCCAATATAAGCATCTTGTCTCTCTCTAACCAGGCTTGTGCTAGGATATTAGCCATCAGGTCCTCAAATCAGTACTATGCAGGCACATAAGCAGTATCTCAGACTCTGTGGTTAATCGTGTGAGAAGGGAGGGAGAACTCAGGCACTGTTAGGTACTGTATCCTAAGTACTCCACTCTGGAGTTGAACAGAGAGCTTGTGTCTTGGCAAAGCATGCGCATACTTTTCCATTTCATACACAGATGGATCAACAAATAGATTTTTAATCACTGGCAGGAGGTTAAGCACATACCTAGCTCCTATAGTCTCCATTTGTCAAACTAAGCATCGCCTGCAGCCGTGAGCAAAGAGAGAAGCGCTACAAGCTTCACACCTCCCAGTCACCTGCAGATGTCACACACTCACTGAATCTGGTGGGCCAATGTGGTTTTGTGGGTTTTCTTTTTTGAGGGGAAACTGTGCTGATTTGGTCTGCACCTAAAGTAAAGAAGTATTCCCCTAAATTCTCTGAATTCAATGTTGCAAGTGCAGGATCAGAAGTGTTAAAAAAAAAAAAAAAAAAAAAAAAGCTCATATGTGACATTTCCCGCTGCAGCGGAGAAAGATCTTTTCTGCAAAAGGCAGGGAATCTAGATTATTAAATTATATGTAGCCCAAATGAAGCATTCTCCCATATCCAGATAATCTCTTTATAATAATTCTTACATGCACAGCATGGATCATCTCAGTTATTTTCACAATCATTTTACCCCGATTTCTCCAAGAATTACAAGAAGTTAGATTCAGAAAAAGCCTTTTAGCAGTATGCTATGCTGAAGGGTTTAGTTCTACTGGAGCAGAGAAAGACAAGCAGCAGAGGAATCACTAGGGCTGTGCAGAATTCTAGACTATAGCACTGGGCTTCGCATTTTTATCCCAAAGCAGCTATTCCTATCAGTTAAACTGCAATACAGAGGTTTGATAACATGTTTTCCTGTAGCACTGGACTTCCTGCAACTCCTTTCCCCTATTCCTTTCCCTTAATCCTAGTGCAGCAATCAAAACTGGAAGCAAAATCCAACTTCAGACCCACAGAGCTTTACAGGAATTCGATCACACTAGCTCAGTTTCTCCTAAGTTTATCAACTGCCACCAACACAGTGTGAAACAGGGCTTTCACATGCTCCAGTGGGTAGGTGACCTCCAGCTTTAGGGCCTGTAAACATGCAACTGCAACTATTCTCTCTGGACTGTTTCTCTCTCTCTCTCTCTCTCTCTCTCTATATATATATATATATATTTTCCCTCTTGTATATGGGGAAGATTGGAGACCTCCAAAAAAGGGAAGGGGAAAAGGGATGGTTAAGCCTGTCCATGAGCTATACTATAATTATTCTGCAGGATTATATGGAGATTAGAAAATATTATAAAAATAAAGACGAGTGTTTTTCCTGCTTCTTCTGTATCACACAGATCCTGCAAAGCACATACCACACAGTCACCACCTGCATGACCAACTGAAAGCCTCATTTCCAGTATGAAACGCAAGATCTCAGAACTCCACAGCTTGTCTCAAGGGATATTATGCTTAGCTGTCTCTTCCTCCATGTTTATTCCAAGAGCAGTCATTACAAGAACCAAGGTTTACAGACCATGCATGTCCTTCTTTCAAAAAGGATCTGTATTCAAAACAAAGACAGCTCAGTGCTACAGCTGAGGAGATGCTATGGCATTTTGATCACTCAGGCTAAATTTGTTTTGCACCAGAAACAAATCAGCCCCGCATTTAATACCAGGAGTGCTCTTTGGTCATTCTAGCAATGTGATGAGCAGCAGAGATCCCATTCCATACCCCAAATGGCAGAGCTGTACCTGCAAAAGCCTTATGCCTATGTGGTGCTCAACCGGAGCAGCAGTTCCAGATGGAAAACGTATTTGGTGTCTGACATTTGCATCATAGGCACATGGAAGGGAAGAAAATGCTGCTTGCACACAGAGGAGCAAGTTGTCTTCAGAAGTGTCAGTCATAGTAAGCATCAGTCACGAGATCCCACCAGCCAAAAGCTTTGCAAGGCAGCCCCTGGTCAGGAACATTTTGGGTTTTAATTTCAACTACCAATATGCACACTCAGCAATGCGGGCAGCTCTTCCTCCTCCTCCCGACTCCCAGAAGGAGGATCTGTTGAGGCGGTGAACACCCAAGCACTGCAGACTTCAGAAACCACTTTTAAATTTGGTCTTTAACTTATCTGAAGCTAATTGCCACAGCTAAGCATAAAACTAATCCCTGATCAAAAGTTAACCCCTACAATTAAATGACTACCAAGGAGGATAAGCGATTACTGCATCCCTTCACTTACACTAACTATTGCAGGTGAAAATCTGTGTTTACAAGCAGACCTTTGGCAACACTTAGATGTCTCTAACCAAGGTCATGAACACAAGGGCTTGACTTATGGACTACGCTATTCATGTGAAATTCAAAAGTTTTCTGAATAACACGAACGTCATCACTCTGACTCTGTGCATTCTGTTTGACAGTCTCTTTGTATCAAGTACACTTCAAGTATCAAATTGGAATCACTGGACTCTCGTAGCTACTTCAGGAATTTTTTTTTTTTTTTAAGATATTGTGACCTTAAAGAACATGTGACATCACTTCAGAAGACAGCAATAAAGGTGCATCTAGGAACTCAGCAGACTGGGAGGCTGAGCAGGAATGGATTTGAATCTACTTGCACTCCAGCCTCTAACAGGAGTAAGACCTGCACACTCTGACATGTTCCAAGGAGCTCCATTCCTAGAATCATCTTGGCTCAAGAGAAGTTCCACCTGCTTTTCCTTGTCCACCAAATTAGAATTAGCCACCAAAGGAACGGGACATCTCATGCCAGCTCAAGGGCTCTCCAGCACTCTAACAAACTCACGGAACAAACACAAAGTCCCTTCGACATTTACATGGAGCTTGGAGGGTGGGAGAAATACAGGTATTCATGGGAGAAGGGCTTCTGCTGCCCCAAGTCCATCTCTGCACACCAAGGCCCAACACAAAAGACAACCCTGAAACAAGTCAAAACCCAAATAAACAGTTTCTTTGAATGTGGGTATTAAATCATTAACCTGCACACCTATATAATCAGCAAAATGCACAGGACACAAACTACCAGTAAAACACCAACACTATGCCTGGGTCCTTGTAAAAAGAGACTGTGTGCACAGCTTTTTTTTTAGGCTCTGTAAAGCCTAAAAGGTAGCTGCTCACAGCAATGAATCTTAATTGAGGAAGCACACTGAAAAGCTGCTGAGAGGAGCAGTGACAGATAAGCACGAGTCAAGAGCTATACCATAGCCAGGCATAAAGGTTTCACATTTGATGGCCCTGGACCCAGAAGGAAACACAAGTTTGACAGAAGAAATTCCACAATCTATTTTGAAAACAAGTTTTCTGGGAAGCGTGTAGGGAAAATCCTCAAATAGTTGATGAGAAAGGGCAATCCCATGTACTTCAGCACAGCTCACTAAGAGATGTGGTCCAGTAGACAGGGAAAGCGCTAGAGGTTGAGGAGTTTTCACACCAGTTACTCACTGGGTAGTTGAGAGCCTGATCTATATTGCAGTTTTATCCACTAACTCCAGACAGACAACTTAACAGCTGTAATAAAAATGCAGTTACATGGCAGAACTTAAGGGAAGCTTTTTAAAAAGATTCTGGCAAAATGTCTTGGTTGCTGATCCTCATGAGACAGGTTGCTAGCACAGCTGAAGAGCTTTTTCAGACATCACAAATTGTGATTCTTTCCTTCTGCATGGTAGGATGAAGAAATTCTACCTCAACCTATTCAAAACTGAAGAAAATTTTCACCTACAGTTTTATTCACTCCAACTCACCACCCTCAGGGTCAGAGCAGAGAAGCAAATACTTGTTATTTATTGCATGCTCAAAAACAGACACTGATCCATTGAACAAGATTAGATTTTAAACCTCAGAAGCAAGAATAATGGTCAAGAGGCTAAACAGGGTTAAAGCTGGAATTGACGGATTTACTAGTTGCAAGGCGCTTCATCACCAAAGTGTCAATTTTATAGTGACAGACACAGAATAATCACAGAGGGACTTTACATCCCAAATAGTCTAAGACTGCACAGAAGATGCACAGCATGTGCGAGTGCAGGGGGAAGCACAGACACATTTCTAGAAACTGTCTGCAGAAAGTGACAGATATTTGATCTGTATAGAAGCAGAAAGACAATTACTCCAGCTAAGGTCTCAAAGGGCCAAAAAAACAGGCACATCATCATCCTGAGCAATTCCCATTTCTGTCTTTAGCCATCCGACCTCACTTCTGAATCTCATATCCAATAAAATCAGTGGCAGGGTCCTCTCCCCTGTTCTTACTGGGTTCAAGCTTCAAATCCAGGGCAGGGAAGACACGAATCCTGAGAGGTCACATATGCTGTACTGCCTGTGGTTAAGCTGAAGCCATTCTTGGAGCGAAAGCTTGCAGAACTGGGAGGCATGAGTTATCTCCCCTCTTGCCCCCAGCATTTTGTTCAGCCTATTTGATTCCTTAGGGACCTGCCGCTACCTCCTGGCAGAGAGAGCACACAGCTGTTTTCATACAAAAAGCAGCGTCTGAGACAATACTAGTATCGAGCAACACATAATTAACTCCTGGCCATTATGGAAAAGTCTGAAGAGTAAACTGTGCAATTTTAAATCTTTGCAAGTTCACAGTGACCCTTTTAAAATACTTTTTTTTTTTTTGAGATTTCAAAACATGTCTGAGAGAACAACTATGAATAAGAATTTGTGCAAAAAAAAAAAAAAAAAAAAAAAAAGTGGAAAAGAAGAAATTGTGTGTGTTCCTGCTGAGCCAGCGCCAGCCTCACCATGCTCCTGTGCAGGTTGTCCCTACCAAGAGCCACATCCCTCCCCACAGCTGGTTGAGAGTCCAGGCTAAAATAACTATTTAGTTTTTCCATAGCTTGTTGAGAGATATAAAGGCCTGCAGGGAGGTAAAGGGGTAGATGTTCCAGTCTCTCTGAGCCAAAGCCCTAATATGAAGATTGCAGAAAAAGACAGGAGAAGAAACCGAGTATTCAGGGAGGTAGTTTTGGACTATTGCTATAAATGACACCGTTGCTCTTCAAAAAGGTTTTATAACTCAAAGATGCTTCTATTTTAGGACTCATAGTATTGGGCTATCATAAATCTGATATACTGTAGGTGTTTATACAGCACAGCTATGTAACCCCAGGGCTACATTACAATGAAGATACATAGGATGACATTTTCATTTTAGCTTTTTTCTTCTAGAAAGACAAGATTCTTGTGTATTTGCACTAGAAACCTCATGTTATATTACCATACTATTTCTAAGCCCTACAGGTATAACCTTTCTTTTTGCTTATTAGTTACTGTGGCTTTTCTATTTTCAGGTTTTCCCCTATTTTAGAGATGCACCAAACAAAACAGGTATCTCCCACTGCAATTCTCTGGTATGAGATATAGCCAATACTTTCTGAAAATAGACAACACTAACTGCATTAAGCACTTCATATTGACAGCTAAAATTATAATTAATTTTTGAAGACATATCTGACATTTCCATTTAGTCTTCTGGCTTTTAGTTTTCAAAAAAAAAAAAAAGCTATATTGACATGCATCTTTTTCTATCTTCAAGGTTTCTGAAAGTTTTACAGCTGCAGGATCAGTGTAAATTTGACACCTCAGCTAAAAAAAGCAAACAGCTTCATTGTAGGATGTGGTTAAATAAAATCCTTAGGTCTGCCTTAGTCATCACAACTAGAATTACCAGCCTGAGGTACCATTGCTTTGCAACTATTTGCTAGGAACCAATTTGGCAGCAGAGCTTCAGAACTAGATAGAGGCATCATTAGCCCAATTTCTCTGAAGAGAGCTCCCATTTTTTCACAGGGATGGAGAAGTGGGAAAATAAGTTTCAGAAAGCAGGCCAAGACCTCAGGAGCTGGTGGAGAAGCTTCTCTGAAGCTGCTACACTTTGAAAGGTGTTTTTGTAGGACCCTGTGCAAAGAGGGGCCATATAAGAAGTTAATAAGGTTGAAGTGACTAGGTACCTAATTTCGCTATTTGCTTCTGTGAACATAGCTTGCCACTCATGCTGAGCCCCCCCCTGCTCTTGCTGCAACCATGAGATAAGATATCAGCCGTGAAGAACTGGTAACTGCAAATAACGTATGAAGGAGTTGCAGCTGTCTATAAAAACACAAACTTTTTCCCAAGACGGCACGGATCTCAGGCAAACTGCAAGAGGCCCGCCGCCGGCTGGCTACTAAAAGCTTGCTTTTCAACCCACCAGGTTGCGTGTGCAGGTGGTTATTGAGATTATGGACTAACATTTTCTTCTCATGAAAGGCAGCAGTGGTGCCAGTGTGAAACTGCACTTTTACTCTAGTTGCATTTTGGTGCTAGGAACAGCAGTTGCCTGGGTCAGTGCACAGGAGTGATGTGTGATCCAGCACTTCCATCTGGCTATCATTGCTACCCACCAGTACTCAGTACATGCCAGACACAAACTCAAGAGGGCTTGGGCTTCAAGCACCAGCAGACTCCATACTTGCTTTATGTTCAGTACATGTGTTTTAAATAAAGATATTTGAGGATTTCACAAAAGGCCATCTGACAAACGCAACAGACCTACGCTTATAAATCACAGGGAGAAAAGGTAATGAGGCTCCAGTGCAGAAGAGGGTCCATATCTTAGTACAGGCTTCTCTTACTGTTATTTCACAGAATATTTTAATCTTCTCTGTAACAGCCTCACTGTGCACAGTCAGGAACAAACAAGACTCCAAGTCAAATTAAACCGTGTGGATTTGAAAAGGCAGCCATTTCCAAGAGGCAAGTCAAGAGGCACCAGCATCCAAGAGAGGAAACAAGGATCGGAAGCCTCCTGCTCTTATGGAGCATGTCCACATGAACCAAGCGCAGGTTATGGTCATTCCATCCTCCCATAAACAATACACACAAAACTGTGCCCAAAATATCAAAATAGGTAGAGTAACATCCTGCAGAGATATGCAACATCAGGCGCCATCCTGCAACAGGCCTGTGTTTAACCAGGGTTTGTAAGTCCCTCTCTCCACATGACTACAGGAACTCGCTCCCACTGAGCCCTGCACTGAGCCCTTCCTTGGGTTGCATTAGTATTCGGCAGTTCTCCTCTTAAAACACCTCTTTGTAGAGGCAGTCAAGGAATCTGACTTCTGTGATGCTTATCCAAGCAGGCTGGGGGGAAAGGAAATACCTGTCCATGCTCCTAGCTTTATATCACCGGGTCCGAACCGTAGAGGATCGTGTATGGAAGAGCTGGCCAAGGCAGAGCCTGCAGATCAAGAGCTCCTCATTCTGCACCACAGCCCCTACCCCAGCCTGGCATTAGCAGAGAACAACCCGCAGAGCCTAGAGGTCTCAGGAGGCTTTTCCAAGAGCAGCGCTCCACGTTATTCCCATTACATCAGTTTGGTGCTGCTCTCGGTCTTGCAACAAGGTGCCAACGCAGCCCTTACTGGGCAAGTTTTGGTCAGACACCTACAAAGAACAGGACTGGCAAAGAGAGAAGGTTCCTCCACCACCCTCCAGACAAATTCAATTTTTGAAGGAGTTATTTGTGCTGCATCAAGCTCTCTGTCCCTGCTCAGTAAGTACAACGCTGGTTATTGTCAGGGAATATTCTCAGGAGGCACCAGATATTAGTGCTCTGTCACCCCTGACAGACAGGTGATCAATAGTGTCCTGGGTGGTTTGGAAGTCGAGGTGCCTACAAAAGCTGCTTTTTAAGGACAGCTTTCCATAAGCATCTTACAGCTGTAGCAGTGTCAAATCTGAACTGTAGGGTAATTGACAGAGCAGGGGCCAGTGGTCTTCAGCCAAAGGCCTTTATTAAATGCAGGGTTTGGGTATTTATACAACCTTCACACGTATTAACCCACCAATCCTGGAGTGTCAGCAACCCCATGACCAATCCTGGATTTAAGTGAATCCCCTCTGCTTCACCAGCAGTTCCTCATTCCTAGTTTTGCAATCTTCAACAGGTGACCTTTATTAACCTTTTATCCTATATATTCCCACACTGAACAACATCAGGTCAGCAACCTGGGTTATCAGGCGGCCTCTAGGCATAGCTGATAGTTAGCCTGGCATTCAGCATGAAACCATCAAAAAGTCAAGACCATCATCCACACAGAGGGACAGGACATTTAGAAAGGTGTATGCTGGTCAAGAGTGCAGCAACATTTTTAAGGATTTTGAGAAGGGTTTGGAGATAAGTAACACTCCGGGGCCCCCTGTGACACTGCCGGGTACTGGTCATGTACACATTTCAGCAGGATTATGTTTCAAAACATCTCTCTTAATAGCTTCAGTTTACAGTGGCCACAGTTCATACGTGGGAAACAAACCCCCTGTGAATGGGGACACCTATTCCAGACTCTTTTGGTCTTTGTCATCAAATGAAGCATCTCCGAGGCCAGATGGCACAAAACCTCTTACACTAGGAAGACAAAACAAGTCTTGAGAGGTTATTCCATAATTTAAAATATAGGAGTCAGGAAGGAAAGGGAGAAAAAAAAGGAGATAACAGTAAGAGAACAAAGCAGCAGAATTGTGCGGAAATGTGTTACCCAAGCAAATACTATGCTAAAACCCAGCCAGGTGCTGAGCCGCAGAGAATCCTGTGAACACCACGGCCTTGCTTGCTCCAAGCTCCTTGCCAGGTAGGGACCAGGGCACATATACCAGGTCACACAGCCTCAAGGCACTGGAGACGCTGTACAAGACCTGCTGTCCCACACCTGAGAGCAGGGCCAGCATTTCAGAGCACATGAAGGAATCACACACATCCACTCACTGCAAGAGCCTTTTCCAAACCTGTTAATCTCACTGGGCTACCCACTGCCCTCAGTGACATGAATAAAGAGGGTTGGTCTCGTCACATCCACTGCCGCTCCTTGGGAAACCACACACAAAAAAGAATAAGGCATGCGCCACAGGGCAATTATTTTGTTCTCAACTTTTTATCAATGCTAGCAACAAGAAAATGAGGAACAGAGAAGTACATCAACTCAAAGTAACAGGGAGCTTGATGCACTATAAGCCTCAGTAGTGGAAATTTTGAGTGCTACCGTGAAGCTGCCAACGCCCTGCTCTCACCTGCTGTCAGCAGGATCCGCAGATGCATTTCATTAAAGTTCTTTCCTCCTCTCCAAACACTTCACACTGCTCACACAATCAGATGTAGAGGTGGAATTTGCTTACCGGAGCCGCCAGAGGGGATCAACATCTCGAGCGAGCCAGCTCGGTATCCAGCTTTCAGGTTAATGCTCGTGTGGACTGTGTGGTCAACAGGTCTCCAGCCGCCTGTAACAAGGTGCCTCCCGGGCAGGAGAACAGCATAGGGGGAACCTTTCCCAGACAGACACCCGAACAGGATGGAGGCCCTTTTGCCACAGGGATGCGGCGCCAGCCCCGGCTACCAGAGGAACAAAGCCGAGGGCCACCCGCTGATGAACTGCTGTCTCCTGGGGCCTGTCTGCCTGGGCATCGCTGCCCAGCATTTAGCACCATCTCAGCAGCCACAGAGTCCCGGGGGCTACTCTGCTTCCTGCCTGGAGGGATCCCCTAGGGTGCCCCTGGCACAACCTGGATTTCAACCTCTCCAGAGTGCATTAATTCCACATAATTGCATCTAGTAGGTGGAAAACAAAATCCTCTATTTCTTAGCACAGAATAAACCACGCATGGATTTAAAAACGATAAAGAAAGAGATACATCTATTTAGAGGCAGCGTCGGGCACTCAGCCTGGTGAGGCGCCGCTCTGCACGGCGTCTGCCTGCGGGCACCGGCAGCCCGGCCGGCTTCGCACGTCTACGGCCCGGACCTCGAGTAGCCGCCCGGCCCGGGGGGCTCCCCTCGAACCACCCACACTAGGCGGACGCCGCTGCAGCGGGACGGGACGGGACGGGACGGGAGGGCCCGTTAGCGGCCACACACCCCGGGATGACACAGCCGCAGCCCTGCCGTGGCGACCGTTACATAACGGCCACCCCCGCTCGGTCGGCCGCCCGCCTCGCCCCGCCCCCCATCGCGACGAGGCGACGGCGGCCCCGCCTGCCCCTCACCAGCGGCTGCATCTCGGCGCGCACGGCGGGCACCTGGAACCGGTCTATCTCCTCCATCATGGTGGCGAGAGGGCAGGAACTCCTCAGTCGCCAAAGGACAAGGCCACCACGCGCAGCAGCTGCAACAACTGCTGCTGCCTCATCACCACCGCCGCCGGGGTGACTCAGCCGCGCCGCTTCCGGGTCCGGATCCGGCCGCCGCCCCACCCCCTCCCTGCTGCATATTCATGCATGCGGCCCGCATGCGCTGCTCGCCCTAGCGTGCTGTCATGGCAGCGCTTCCTGCTCCTTCCTCACATTGTTTCTAATGCTTCTACTCTGAAGAACGAGCAATTTTCAAGTTACAAGAGGGCTTTATTGCCACAAGTTCAGAACCAAAGATTGCATTCAGTCCCAGATAATGAAGATATTTATGCTGAAACCATATAGCCCATTAATAGCAATAATGATATGTGCTAAACTTAGCTTGAAGTGCATACTTTGAATTTCGATTTCTTTTATTTTTAAAGTTTCCACATAACATTCAATTGTTTTCAGTAGCCATCATCTTAAGTAATCTGAAATGAATAGGCTTTGTTTTACATGTTATTTGAAAAGCTTAATTAAATGTTCTGCAATTGCATTAGTTTTTTTGAAGCTCTTGAAAAGTCATAAGCTGTTTAAATTCTTTCCATTTTTTGCATTTTTTGACTTTTCACATAACTTTTAATAAAATTATGATCTCCCAGGTTATTGCAACCCAACCTATATCACCTTTCCTATATGTGCCTTGCACTCGTTAAAATCTGATTGCTGTTTTCTGAAGTTTTGCCTGCTGTGGAGGAAGTACGAGCATTTCCAGGGGCTGTTTCTGGAGTCCAGGGCCATTTGCCTCATTGTCACCAACTCAAAACCCAGCTCTTGTCACAGTTGCCTCAGCTGACAGCCAGGCCCTGACATTTGTTATTTACTGAGGCCTGATGGCCAATATGAAACAAATCATTGAGTCAAGGTCTAGATTCCAATTCTTGCCAAGAAAATCTCTTTTGAAAATGATTAAGGTCTTGCCTCATACGTGTTTTTCCTCTCTATCAACGATCATAACGACACAGGAAATGAGCCTGCTAGCAGTCTGTGAGCCCATTTTTTCATGAACATTATTTCCGTGGACTATTTAACTCATCCCTTTCGTTGCCATCTCTGTGCTCTTCATTCCTCTCTCCCGTTTCCTGCACATTTCCTTTGCCCTGCTCTGCCTCCTAGGTTTTTCTTTGTGGATCACTCTCTTTGAACTTTTGCTTCCTAAGATGGTTCTCACAGCCAAGATAGTTACTTGACCATTATCGAGTTCTTCCCTTTTAAGGCATCATTTACAGACCCTCCTTCACTCTCATGGCTGTGTGTTCTTCAAGTGGTTTGATCATTGTTTTCTTTCTTTCCCTGCAGGTGGTGGTTGTCTGTTCTTCTTGTGTGCCCTTCTTGTCTCTGCCTTCTCCTCTGATATCAGCTTCTTTTCTTGTCTTGCTCTTTATCTCTTCATCCTGGTGACTTCATCTCCAGTTCAACCTCTGCCACATGATCTCTTTTTATTTCTCTTTGAATGGAATCTCCCCAGGTCTTGTATCAAAATATGTCAAAAGCTGATTTGTCATTAGGCATAAAGGCCATGCCCTCCAAGGTGAATCATTTGACTCAATCTAATCCTTAATGAGAAGTGTCTTTAGGCCATTCCTGGTCTGTGTTTGTGTTCATTTGGAAGGAATGTGCTTCCATGTTCAAAGTCTGTTAAAATAATTAAATGCACTGGACTGTTGTGTGCATGATGCAGCTTTGTGTTCCTGATGCAGCTTGGTAAATAATAAAACTTATGTTTGATCTGTACCCCAGTCATATCCTTCCTTTGGGATCTGAAGATCTGAAATATGTTACAAGCAGTCGAGCCCAGCAGTATCTTAGGCAGACGCAGAGCTATGGAAAGGCTTAAGCCAATATCCCCAAATCTAACTGAAGTCAATGGATAGGTTATATTCTCAGCTTCTCTGAAAATTAGGTCTCGAGTATGACAAGTGACCCTCAAAAACATAGTATTCTTTGGAATCATTGACCTGGGTGACCTGTACAAGAACACAGAAGGCCTGCTGGCAGAGCAGGGCACAGCCCTGTGTCAACCCTGGGTCACTTCTGGGTGGCGAGAGGAAGGAGCCAACAGTTCTGGACAGGGAGGCACTTCTCATTACACTTGGCATGTGGGCTTGGGCCTGCTGACCTATAACAGTTTCTTTTTTGTTCAGCAAGTCATCAAAACAAGCCAAGGAGATCCCTCCCCAATGCAGTCAACAACCAGTCATGTTTTTTTTTGCCACCAAAGGCTTTAAGATGCTTATTGGTTCTTAAACATGCATTAAACCATCTATGTAATATAAAATAAACAGTTAGTTTAGTATCTCAGAAAGCAGATTAAAAATGTGTTGGCAAATAGCTCCTGAATTGGCATCCCTAGTGTGTGCAAGTGGTTGGCTGCTGCAGGGCAACCTAGAAGTTATTTTGCTTCCTTTGGCTTTATTTCCATGCCCTGTTTCTCCGCTCATTGTGTCATGCAATGGTTTACTATGGAGACTGCTAATATTCCAAACAAGAATTAAAAGCTAACAGGAAATTATTAAATTGGTTTACTCCTATAACTGACTCTCCCTCTTACCTTCAGAATCCCACAAACAGCATTGTGCTTATTTTTTTCAGGTTACATGTTAACCTTTCTTCTGTGCTCTAGGGGAGGATGGAAGGATAAAGTCTCTGCTAAGGAAAATAAAGTACATTTAGCAGAAATGATCTTTGATTACTCAGCCTTGCAATCTGATTGTCTGAGAGCTTGTATGGGAAGCAAAGAGGCTGTAGGAATGTCTCTTCAGTGGTCTTAAAAAATATGAAAATACGGTTTTATCACTGCCCTGAGTGTTTCATTAGTACATAACCGATTTTCAGCCCTTGGAAAATTGGCTCAATACAAACTGACAGTTCTCCTTTGGAAAGTAACCAACCTGCCTCTGAACTATCTGGTATTTTAAGCTGAGTCTGCAAACCCAGGCAGCTCAGCCCTCCTTATGCCTTAAGCACAGGGAGGAATTTCCCCTTGCTCAAGGGGATTTTGTGCAGTGGGGTACCTGGCTTCTCACCTCATAGCGTGTGTGCAGTGAGCATCCACTAAAGCCTGTTGGGAAGGGGTGAGCTCAGCTGACACTCAGAAGCCTGCAGTGAGGGGTCTCCTCCTGGCACGTGGCAACATCCTCGCATCTCTGACTGGTTCAGTTGGGGCAGGCCTTGGATGGGAACATGAAGGACGGACACATTTTTTCCTGAAGGATTTCTGCCATCGGGAATTGAAGATTTGAGCTGTTTCTTGAATGAACGCTTGTTCTTGGGAGTAAATCTCTGCTTCCTAGATGATTTACTTACAATCAGCATTGCCACTGACAACTTGGGAGCTATCTCTATCAGAGGGTAAATTGTTGAAAAGTAAGACTATGCAAAATATCTCTTAAAAAAAAAAAAAAAAAACGAATGAGCAGGATTGCTTCAGGACTTGGAAACAGCTTCAGAGCTTTTGCTCTTTCTCCAAGAAAGCAGGAACTGACAGCTCTGTTTTGTGTGAAATGAGTTAATAAGTCTCAGATCAGCAATTAGGAGGTTGTCACATCACCAGCAGAGAGAGAGAATAAAAATCACTGTTGATAGAGTTAGCGAGAAGACCAAGATTTGGGTGTATGGCAAAGTGTGATTCTCTATTTTCCTTTTTTCAGGCCAAATTGGAAGCATATTGGGAGGCTATAATGTGCTCTCACCAGACAGCAGATCTCTCTGCTGCTTGTCTTCCGCTTACGCATTTCTTCAAAAAGGCAGATGCAGAAATAGGATAGCTCTTCCCAAATGCCAGCCTGGTAATGCCCCTTGGATATACAGCAGTGTCCTTTGGAAAGTGGCCAGGAATTCCTTCTTATTTTAAATTTTCAATTTTATAATAAAAATATTTAGAAGGATTTAAATTTTATAATAAAAATATTTAGAAGGATTTAATTTGCAGACAGACCAAGCATGCTACTTAGAAATGCACTTAGAAAAGAATATTGGATAGCTCAAGCACAGCAACAGGAAAACTTCCAGCTGAAGGACTTGATTTTGCAACTATTTGTATCTCCCAATGAATTCTCTGCTTTAAGGGGAGTAGTGGGGAAAGAAAGAAAGAAAAATTATATGGAACCTAAATGAGCACTTTTCCTCGATTTTCTCCTCTTCACCTGTGCTGCCCTGTTACAGTGCTGTATCTTTGTGCTTTTTTTCTAGAAAAGTCAATGTTTGGCCCAGGTAAGAATTTCCAGGCACTACTATCATAAATATGCCCTGGAAGAAGGGTACAGAAGAGGCGAATCATTTGACCCTTATAGAGTCTTAATTTAGATATTATGACAGTTACCGAGTTCTAATTTCTTTTCACTGTGGAAATTATGCTCAGTCTGTTCATTTATTCCATGTAAGATGCAAATGGTCATCAGAAAAAGCCACTTTTAGCATACATGAGTTATTGCTTTGGCATTTTTTGCCATAGCACCTCTCAGTGTGCTCTGAGTTACAGTGATGACCTGGAAGTGAGAAACTCTTTATAACTCTTTTATGCCTTCTATCTACTCTATAGTACCCTAGCAACAATGCTTTTTTTTTCTTAATATAAATCTCCCATAATTATTCACTCTTGTATTCCTGTTAATTATTATTATTGCAGACAGATATAGCAGCACCATTTCTTAAGAAGATGTATGATGACTCATGATGGTTTCTGTATTAAGGCTATCTTCAGTTTACATATAATTCGCCAAAAATTAACTATTTGATTTGAACTGTTGTTTGCTGGGCGGGTGTCTGACATAGGCTACATTTAAAAAACAAACAAACAAACAAACAAACATCATTCTCCCAGATGCTGAACCATATAAGCCAAAATTATGGTAGTAACTTATTATATGAACTCTGTCCATGCTTGTAAGCCCAGGAGAGCTCCAGAGAGGCAGGGAGCCTACAAAAGATGTGTGATTATGTAATTAATCAGTGTATCATAATGTCTGTGCCCAACAGGATGAAGCGAAGGTTGCCACAGCAACCTTAATTCTTCTAACTTCTGAATGTTCCTCTTTGTGATCCTAGTAATAGTCTGTTAGCTTAAGATTTTTTTTATCTTGCTAATTATAAATATCAGCCAAAAGATGCTTGAATTTTAGAGGTGTGTCTGAAGCCAGTCTTTGCTGTGAGGATCTTGCTAGCCAGCAGACAGCCATTATGTTGATTTACAGTTACCATTTATTTATTACATGTGCTGTTGAGGACTTTTTATAGCTCATGTGGGAGAGAGGAGCGTCAAGAAAAGATCTGAAGAAGGTCAATGTGCCGCTTTGGAAAGGTTTTTCTTGCAGAAGGAAAAGAAAGAGGACAAAGCTCAGAGATCCCTCCCCAAAAAGGAATATCCAGACTGCCTTTTTCAACAGACAACACAGCCATAGACATTGTGGTATCATTTGAGTGGGAGTTTGAATTAGGAGACAGCCTAAAACATTTTGTATTCTTGTCTGACCCATGTTTGCCCTATGTCTTGCCACTTCTGTAGGTTTTAAACAGATCTGCTGGTTTCAAAGCGTGTTTCCTGGTTCTAATATTGCAGAATTTGGTGTGGGCCGCAGCCCCAGGCTGCTGCCGCACGTCCCAGCGGCGGTGGTGCTTGCACACGCTTTCTGTGCAATATTGGGTCAAGCAGAGCAACAGTATTTGCCCTCAGTGGCTCTAGGATAACATACAAACACTATTTTCAGCTTTACCTGTTGCCCAAGTAGCGTGATGACGGCCAGTTGGTGTAAGAGGAGAGGAAGGACCAAGGACGGAGCGGAGGAGCCGCGTCCTCCCAGCACTGCGTGACTGCGGCCTCCCCGGGCTCTGCGTGGCTCTGGACTGGCCGGCCCGGTGCGGGGGACCCGAGGGCAGGGCTTGGGCAGCCTCCTTGGGGCACTCAGAACCCAGCTCCTGCACTGTCACGTGGGGAGTTTGGTAGAATCACAGATATTTATTCACTGGGGCTTCTTTAGATCATGTTAATTGAAATGTTGCAACTGCCAAAACCAATTACCCTCAGGTTGCCTTGCCTGTGCCTTCACTGCTGGGTAACTGCTAAATGGGCTTTATAGGCCCTTTTACGGAGGCTAATAGTGAGTAGGCTTTATTTTGTGTTTAAAATTAGCAGTTTCATTTTGATTTCGGTCTAAATTAAATTCTGCTCTGGAAATCTGTCTCAAATTTTGTCAGGGCTCACGGGTGGTCTGCCCCAGCCCATGGTGGGACTTCAAGGAAATGTCAAAACTCTTTATTTCTTCCAAGAGTAAAAACACACCTTATTTCAAAGTGAGGCCCATTTTATAAGCACAGAGGTGTATGCCTACTCATTCCCCATTCACTGTTTTTAATATGCCTTTTTCCTAATAAATAAAAAACCCTGACACCTTGTAATACCACTAATATTGCATAGCTTAACTTGTACAAAGGGAAAAAACATTGAAATTCTCAGCCTCATCAACATTTTCAGAAGAAAATGTTTTTCTTCTGAATTCTTCTTGCCAAGTCTTAACAAGTAATGGGGTTATAGAAATGAGACTTGGGGAAGTAGGGTCAAAGTCATTATGGCTACATAATTGCTTAATGCACAGGAAGCAGATGGTAGAAGTGGAAATTTAATTTTCCTAATCAAGAGGAATCATGAGGGGAGAGTCTAGGAATTGTGTAGAGACCCATGTAGAGACTCCATAAGGTATTCGTAAGATATATGGAAAAGGGGATGAAAATAGTAGTGAGATAAAGTAGACTTTCCAATAGAAAAACTAGGTAAGTCAGATGAAAATAGGAAGTGGCAGCCTTGAACAGCAAGCAGTGGTTCTTTGCATTAGCATGTGGTTGTCCTGTGCATGCTAAAAATATACATGGATTGAAAATTACTGGGAGAGACACTAATCAGAAATAAAAAGATAGCATTTCTGGTTCAAGAAATCCCTGTTCGAGGCTGAAAGGGCATCCTGGAAAATGCTCCATAGATACCTGCTTTTGAATACTCTTGGAGACAGATACTTGTCAAGGTGGACTGTACATCTGATCTGAAAGGCTTAGTCTTACGTTCTTCTAAAGAAAATGGAAAAATATATAGGAACCTCACCTCTTTGTTTTCATTCCAACTTCTCATTTTACAAACCCTTCTGCCCTCTCACAAATACAAAGTTTATTTTTGTTGTTGTTTTTTTTCCATTTAAATTCCTTTGGTTTTACTTCCTGTCCCATCTGATCTCCTGATTGCCTGTGTACCCATCCTGTACCTTCTTCTCATATAATCTCCATAGCATCTTTCTTTTCTGTCTTTTCCCCCTAACACCAGAAGGTGTAAATAAATATCTCTACGCTGTTAATCCCATCATCAGCTACCAGTCTATTTTTATCCTTAAAAATTATCTTCAACTTTATAGAACATATAGATGTAAATTTTCTCTGAGGCTCTTCTTAGGGCGTTCTCTTATGTCTTCTTCTTTCCTTGGTTTGTCAGTTTTCTTCAATTCAGTCAGCCAGGCTCCTCTTAAAATAAGGCACTTTCATGGTCTTCCAGGTTCTCTTCCTATTTGTCCCTCAGTGTCCTCTGAAAAGCATCCTCTTTGCTTCCTCCCTACTTTCTGTAAAGCTTTTGTAAGACATTGTCACCGGTGCCCTTCTTATTACCTTAACTTCCTTGTAACCTCTCCTAGAAATACACTGTAAGGCTCCTTGTACCATTTTTCATTGTTTTCTTCAAAGTCTATCTTAAAATTCTTATTTATTTATTTATTGCTCTGATGCAGTGCGGGGGATCGGCAGTGATTGACTTCTCAGCTGCTCATCAGTGTTTTCCACTGCCTCTCAGCACTCACTGCTCCCTAGGTACTAACGTGCTGTCCCTGGCCTCACTGTGATGAGCAAGCGTTTGAAGCCAAAGCAGACTTTCTGACGAGTTTGAACAGGGCACTAGCATGCAGTGTGCACAACATTTAGGTTTATAACAGATTAGCAGTAAGAAGGATAGAGCACAGTGTTGCTTCACGCAGGTAAAGTGCTGTCATATTAGGAAAGTAACTGCTTTTCCTTCAAATAATTTATAGACTGGACTATTTTGGCTTTTGAAATATGCCATTGCGGGAGATGTTAGCAAGCACATTCAAGTTTCATTCTGCTGTGGTTATATTAGGAAACAAAATGTTTTAAAGGTTTACATTGGATGTGTTTTGTTTGTTTTTCTCCAGGGCCAAACTGGATCCTCAGGAGGAAAGGCAGTACCGCAAAGGCCTGCTAAAGCAGTATCCAAAAAACAGGTAAGATTCACAAAGCCAAAAGTTATCTCTTATTTTTTCTCCGCATCTGTGAGATAAAAACTCATTACTGCTCTTTTCTACTGGTCATTCTCCATGGTTGTATGTAATTACAGCCGTTTTTGCAGGACTGAAAGGTCCAGAACTGAAAGCAAAGCCTGAAACAAAACTACCCAGATGAGTAGTAAACTTCAGAGATTTGATCTGAGTGAAAATCAGAGTTTTGATTTCAGTCCAGCTAGAATTACTGCAGTAATTACTGCAATAATACTGTCTCCTTGGGTGTCTTCGAGCAAACCATAACCCTGCAAAATGAGAATGGATCACAGTGTTAACTAATGAGATAGTATTGGAAAAGCATGTATCTGTAGTAATGCTTTAGAGGACAGGAGAGTCTGCAAAATATGGGATAATGTGTCCTATTGTGTAGGGCTTATACACTTATCTCTTCCATTATCAGAAAAGCCCCCTCTTGAGGATTCTGCAATAATACCTGAAGAAGCAGAGATTAAAGATGAAGAAAGCACAGAAGATACACAGGTAATTTTCCATAGTTAACTGAGAGATGCTCATCTTATTTTTAATATTAGATTTGAAAATCACTTTATTATAAGACGGACTGACTTAGAAGCTTCTGTAATTGATTTCTTTATGCCTGAGATGTCTATGATGAGAATCTACCAAATAGTCAGGGTCTTCCTTCTGTTGCTTGGTTTGGAGGAGATGCACAGCGGGGTGGGAAGTCCCTGCATAACAGGTCTGTCTTCATCCAGAGCTTCCGTCAGGATGGACTGTAACTTTCTGGGAGCTGGAAACTTCCTGGACAACCTATCCATCCCTGAAAGGGAAATTGGGCAAAAGCTAGATAGGGAGAGATGAAAGCAGCAGGTATAACTACCTGAAATAAGCACTGGTTTGATTTAAAGGTAGTTGGACGATCAGAAAAGGAATATGCTGCAAGAAGTTTGTTTTTACACAAACTGTGTTGGGCCCTGGAATCAAAATCTGACTAATTTCAAATAAATTTGGTCTCTTTAGCAAGGAAATGAAAACATGGGTTATGGGACTGAAATACATTTTCCTGGATCTTGGGTTTCTTTTGTCATAGGCAGTCATGCCATATTACCCCATTCATGTCAGGCTGTGTTTTAAAGCAACTATCTGGTAGCCAGATATCTCTAATTTCCAATTAATTTACAGTGATTTTTTTCCAGTGTCAACTTGTAGCCATTTGAATTTGTGCCAAGATTGTTTTCTAGCTGAAATAGACATTTTCTAGCATACCTCTGTTGGAAGCCGAGCCGGATTACAAGACACGGACTCCATATGAGGTTAGGTCTTGCTCCGTTTATTAGCCAAAGTGCCCGTATATTTATACCTACAAGCATCTGAGGGATTTCCAGGCTCGTTATGATTGGTTGCTAGGAGGGTTGCTAGGTCCCGACCGCATAGGCTCTTCTCAGTTCTGCAAAGTTGTTTACCCGAAGCGGCTAGCTCCCCATTCCCAGCTAGCTCCTCATTCCCAGCCGGCCAAGGACAATTCGCTAACACTCCCCTGTACATTATCAGCAAGGCGCAGGTGGTGCAGACTCTCAGCACAGCATTTCCCTACAATTCCCCCTTTTTTCTTTTGCACTAATCAAGCCTTGCTAGTGAGCGAAAATATCATACGCCTAATACATGCAAAAGCACAGCTAAAGATACAAAGCATAAACAGTAAAACAACTAGTAACATTAGCCCCGGTTTCACCAGCACACGCACCCATCCCCCAAGTCCAAGAAAGTCTGCAAAGCCTTCCAAGACAAAGAATCCGACGTCCTGCTGCACAGCGTTTGTGTGCTTCATTAGTTGATCAATCTGTCGGTGGATCACTTTCGAGTGGTCCTGCAAGTCCATACAGCACATACCTTCAAAGTCTTCACATCCATGTGCGTGGGCCAGTAGCAGGAAGTCAATAGCCGCTCTATTTTGTAGCACCGCGTGTTGTACCTTCACTCCAGGATTGCTAGCTAAAGTCAGTTCCGCAAGGATCAACCAAACCCCCCAGACCCCTCCAAACCTGACTCCCCGCCTTGCAGTCCATTCTCTGCTTCCTCGTTCTCGACGCATGGTGTGGTCTCTGTCAAGGGGTGGCAGGCTTCGGGATGGTCGTTCCGCTCTGGTACGGCTCGGGTCCACCTGCTGGGTACCCGCAGCGGACCTGTTCGGGTGGAAACGCACATATGCCCTTGACCATTAAATATGAGAGTGGCGGGGCCCTCCCAGATCCCCGTTCTAGGGTTACGATAATTAACCATCATTTCTTTAATGGGAGTGCCTGCATTAACACAGGTGGCATGGATCGCCAAGACCCTTGAACGTCCCTTTTTGATTGCTTCACCGAGTGCTTCCATCCAAGTTTGAACACTCTTTTTTGGTCGCATTGCTAAAAATACCCATTCCAGAATGATAAAGCGATGAGTGTAGTGATGATCGTCTTCTCCCCCTTTTTTCTTTTGCCACTGCATGATGAGGGCAAACACGGAGATTGGGTTGGAGACGACCATGAGGCCTATCGGAAGCTCAGAGCATCACCGTCCTGCCCACGAGGTGGAGATGAGCTGTCCTAGGCGATGGATGCATTGTTCCTGGATATCAGGGCACACGTTTACATGATTGGCCCGCACACAGTCCTCTATCCTGCACTGATAAGCTTGTTCACAGGTTCTTCCTCTCCTACTTCTGTGTTCTTGCAGCTGGTGACTTTCCCACGATCTTTTCGCCTTGGTCTTAGTCCGGCTCATCATATCCGTCTTCTATCGGGAAGCCTCCGTTACTTAGATATGCTCCCACAATTCCCCCCCCCCTTTTTTTTTTTTACACTGATATGATGTATTGAGTAGGCTACACGGATTCAGGTCTATCCAGTTGCTTAGAGGAATACCTAACACCAGTGCATCAAATTGATCTGCTGTCCCACAAAGCCAACAACTCTTAATTTGGGTATAATTAACAATACGCCTAAGAAGCATAACATATCCATTAGCGTTAAAAGCAGCATCAGCTCCTATAATAGCGTTAAAAGCAACGTTAACTCCTAAAAGCCACAATATACAGCTAATAATAACAGTAACACTTCTTCCTCCCATGTTGTTGTTCTGCAGGCTCACACTTTCCACAGCTAGGGTACCGGTTGCTCGCCTGCTACGTCTGATGTATGTGAGTCTGCTTCCAGCCAAGGTCTCACCCATTTCACTGGCACCCATCTGGTTCCAGTATCTGTAACAACACAAGCATACCCTTTTCCCCAGGTTATCAAGTCCAAAGGTCCCGTCCATTTTCCTGTGTTCCAGTCTCTCAGCATCACCTTACACGGACCCGACTTTACTTCTGTCAGGGCTCCCTTTAGCCCAGCCCTGTGTTTGACCATCGGAGGGACTAGGCTGTCCTGGGGTAATCTCAAAAAATTTAAAACATATACTGCTCTTGCCAAAGTATTTCCCTAATCTCTTTCCAAGGATACAAGTCAGAGTACGGCTCCCAGTCCTCCACCAGTGAGGGGGGTGGGCGGGGGAGGTGGGGGGGACGCCATAGTCTGAGTTATTCCTGGCTTTCCCGCTTTCAAATGCTGCACTTTCCTGTTGTGCTTATTCAGCCCTCTCTGCTGATATATATTACACAGTAAAGATCTAAAGACCAAACACACACACAAACAGCACAAACACAATTTCCATCCAGTGGCACGACCTCACGTAGCTGTGCACTCCACTAGTGAGTTCCACTGGTTGTCGGCAGGACACTGAGACTGAACATTCTCTCGAGTTGGCAGATTAGAGGGTTGCTGACAGGCTCCCAACTCAGCGGGCGTCCCTGCAGAGACAACGTGGGTCTCAGTGTTAGGAGTCTCACCCCCCCTCTCTCTGCACTGTCTGTTTAAGCCCGGTGCATCCTGCCACGTAGGGCCAGTACGTGCCAGCAGGCAGACCAGGGGGCGGACAAACTCCGCCTTCAGTCACATAACCTTCCCTCCTGGTCACGCAGGTGCGCATGCCAGTAAGTGGTCCCAGCCGTCAGTCTGAGGGTCCTGCCTTTCTCATCCCCCTCCCTCTCGGGTGTTTGACCTTCAAACTAGTTTAGAGGATGTTTGCAGTTAAGTTGGCTACAAGCCCGGTCGAGCAGCCGCCTTCAACTGCTTTTGGAGGAGGTCGGCTGTGAACCTGGCTGAGCAGCCGCCTCCGTGCTCCTTATCGCTCAGCCCAGGCAGGCAAACATCTTCTTTCTCAAGGTCTAGATTCTATTTCGCACAATAGTTTTATGACTCTACAGATCATACAAATTTCCAGCTTTCAACCATACCTCGTGTCAGCATCAATATACAAAGGATACAACACATAATAGAGATGAACATAGCAAATAGAAATGATAGCCCTAATAACGGTTTCTGTCCTCACTTAAAGCATTACAATTCTTCAAACCCCACTTTAAAAGACAGATCAAATTCCCCTGCACCTCTCCCCTGGCTGTTGTCAAGCCCTCAGCAACATAAGTTTCCTTGATCTCATTCCATTCGCCTTCTCTTCCCTTCTCTTCCCTGGCCCCACTTCTCCTTTTTTTTTTTTTTTTTTTTTTTTTTTCCAAGATGATCTAACAAGTCCTGGACTCAGCTGGGCCGTTCCTCAGGCTCGACGGGGCGGGGGTCTGGAAGCGGGGGCACAGACGGCGCAGGTGCCGCAGGTGCAGGCACAGAGGCAGGCACGGGCCGGGGGGGTTGGCGATGGATCTCCAAACATCGGCGGTTTTCGGTGGCGTGGAGGTCCCGGTCCTGAAGTGCTCGCAAAGGCTGCCATGGCTCCGGCGGCCACTTTCTTTTCTGTTTTCATATCGGATAAGGAAGATAGGACCAGTTGCCATGTAGTAGCAAGGTCCCTAGCCTGCTTATCCCCGTCAGCGATATGATCCCGGAGCTGCCACCCTACGTTCTCCCACGTCTCCACATCGAATGCTAGGTGGGGCTCAGCTTTGAACCCATTCTCTCTGCACCAGATCGAAAGCTTGCAGAGGGTCTGTTCATCATACTTAATTCCTCTCTTAGAGAGAATATGCAGGAGGAGCTTAACCACTGCTTCTTCCTCCACCCCTATTCTGTCCCACTCATAGAGCTTCTCTGTACTCACGCTGGCCTCTCGCTTAGCGAGAATTTCTCCCAGCAAGGTGAGTGCCGCCCCCCTATCCATGGTTAGGACGGTCTTCGCGGAGGGGCCACCTTTGTGCACCCCTGGACTTAGGCCTTTGCGTCCAATCCTGGTGTGCTGTTGCACTCACCGCCGCTTCTCGGCTCCCCGACCTCCCTTCACTGTCCCAAGGCGATGTTCCAAGGCCGACCATTCCCGCACCATTGTGCCAGGTTCTGACTTTCCCGCACCGTTGTGCCAGGTCCCTGTTCGGCCGCCAGATGTTGGAAGTCAAGCCGGATTACAAGACGCGGACTCCATATGAGGTTAGGTCTTGCTCCGTTTATTAGCCAAAGTGCCCGTATATTTATACCTACAAGCATCTGAGGGATTTCCAGGCTCGTTATGATTGGTTGCTAGGAGGGTTGCTAGGTCCCGACCACATAGGCTCTTCTCAGTTCTGCAAAGTTATTTACCCGAAGCAGCTAGCTCCCCATTCCCCGCCGGCCAAGGACAATTCGCTAACACTCCCCTGTACATTATCAGCAAGGTGCGGGTGGTGCAGACTCTCAGCACAGTATTTCCCTACATACCCCGGCCCGTCCCAGTGTGTTTCTGCAGTATGTATCATTTCGGCTACAGATGGACTTGGTTGAAAGAAAAAATATTTGCCCGTTTTATTACTGCCCCCTCAATCTTCAATAATAATCTCATCTGCTAAACAGTAGAAATCCAGCAGTCTGAGCTAAAGCCCTTCCGAAGCGGGGAAGAGGTGTGTGGTTCTTCCAGTTGAGAGTTTCTGCTCTACTCTCTTGCAGGCTGCAGCAGAGGAAGAGGCAGAGGAGACAGGAACAGCAGAAGTAGCCAAAGCTGCAGAGGCAGAAGAGCCTCCTCCCCCCAGACCAAGGGAGCGCAAGCTTGCAAACCAGTTCAACTTCATCAAGAGAGCTTCAAAGATGCTCAACAACCCCTTGTGGGTACTCTGCTTCTGCCCTTTCCTTCAGGGGCTGGGAGGAGCCTTCCCTTGGGAGGATATGTAGAGCATCTGTTTTTATGTTGTGTCCTCTAATTCCTGCAGATACTGTTGAGAAGGGAAAAAAAACAGTGACTAACTATGGTAAAACATTTGGGGTGATGAAAAATTCTTGCATCATGGATTCTTGGGTATCCTAAAAGAGGTTTTGGTGCTACTGTAAATCCCTACACCCCTACCTGATTATAGCACTTTTCATGTATCTTTCCTTAGCAGAAAAAGAAAGAGGATAGACCAGTGGTTAGGGGAGTAGCTGAAGGCTTGGGATCCTTAGGGAGTTCATTTTTCTTTTGTCACACACGCCCTGTACAGCCTTGTACTTTGATTTTTATCTGCAGAGTGAGGATATAAGCAGCTGTTTATCGCAAGAGGACTGTGAGGATAAAGGTGCTAAAGTTTGTGTTAAGCTCAGGTACTAGAGCATTAGGCTCGCATAAGGCTGGCAGATGTTCACTGCCAATACACAGTACATCTCCCTTCCCACTCCATGTCTGGGCTTTGTGGTCAGTGCAGGCCCAAGACCTTCTGCTCCCCATACCTCTTGCTGGGCCTGTGGATCTTCCAAGGGAGCCTGTCTTCCCAGGGCCCTCACAGAACAGTCACGATGATGTTTGCCCCCAGCTGTGAGGTCAGACGGCAGGTGCCTCTGAGTCTGATAGATGCTTCGGGGAGAAAATTCTCCCATTTTCCTTGCTGCCTTGGAGTCCAAATCCATATGGTTTCCCCGGCGAGCCTGCTTGCCTGCTTTCCAGACGTTTCACCTAAGGTGAGAGCCTGCAGGACTGATGAGCTTGGAGAAATCTAAGAAGTATGGTGCTGCTGGAGTTGCTGTCTCCTAGAAGAGGAGTCACCAGTAGGGATTGGGGATCCGAGGAGAATTTATGCACTTGCAAAGTGCTTACTTCAAATTCTGCATCTTTTAAAATCCCTGTAGACGACACACAATCCCTATAGAGGACATACAATTTGTTATTTCTCTTTCCCTAGTTCTGCATCTTCCTTTCCTTTTGATAATGCTGAAAAACACCTGAGTGCCTTTGAAAGCAGAAAGTAGCCCTTAAATAGCTGTCAAGCACTGTTGTGGCTGTGAAGGATGTGCAATTTCCACCTCAGACTACTGTATTTCAGGGGCCAGTGAGATGTGACAGGCAACTTCTTCAAAATATCCTGACACAATATTTTTCTGAAAGAAAACACTATTCCCCCAAATGAAAGTATTTCACAGAGATTTACTAACTTCATTCCAATAATTGGTAAAAGGGTGATAGAAATATTGTTTCAGTAAGATCAAATGATTTGTTTAAAGGTTATCATTCTGTTCACCTCTTTTCTTTTGACTCTGTGGTGTCCACGTGGATTTTTAATATATAGGTCAAAACTTTTACAATCTGGTAGAGTATTTTAACAGGTAGTAGAATGTTGCTAAGCATTTGCTAGGCAGAGCTGATGCAAAGCATTTTAGCACATTGGATGCTGAATTCATGCAATCAATATTTTTCCAACTAAATGCTGTGAGAAGTTAGTTTCTGCATCTAGAACTGCAAAGAGTTTGGTTACACTTTTTTATGTTTTTTCTTCATTCAGGACAGAGTGTGTCAATCGGAGCCTACACCTTGTAAAAATTTTTCAGCTACTGCTAATCAGGTATCTGTTTTTGGCTTTATAAGCTCTTTTAGTGTATACTTAGGAGAATGAGATGGGAGAAAGGAGAAACTAAATTGCCATGTTTGTATTCCTTGCACTGGATTGTGCTCAAATACTGTGGCTTTGATCTCTGGCTTAAATCTGAGAACAAACTAGTGTTGCCCCCTTCCCTGCCTTGATGGAAGGCCCACTTGCAGCCTTTGAATTAGACTTAATTCCATTTTAGGTAGTGGGAATGTGCCTGTTTATTCATGATAAACATCTGTTCCAAAACTGTTATTCAGTATTTATACATCTCTTAAAAATATGTGTGTATGTATGTGTATATATATATTAAAAACATATATATATATATAAACTTTTTACAGGTGAAATATGTAGATGGAAAGGAAATCCAATCAACTCTGCTGCTTCCCACAGATACTCACAAAATGCATTTGTGTTTGTCACTGATACGAATATTGACTCAAACTATTTTATCTGTTTATTGTACCAGTTGACCACAGAAACATCCATGAGAAAAGGATTACCTGTTTTTTTTCTGTGGTAAACTAGTATAATGTCTTTAAAAATGAGATTGCCAGAAGGTGATAGGAAAGGAAGTGGGGGGGAGAGTGTCACAGTTAAGCTGAAAATTGTAGCTCAGTCTATTTCTGAACTTGAAATCACAGTGTAATTAACCTAAGATCTTCCTTCCATCCAACTGGAGTTGGAGTTTCCTTTTTTTTTTTTTTTCTGACACTAAGATGATCTGAAAGCTTGAGAAAAATAGAACTGTTACGATAAGAAGCTATTGTTAAAATTTTGCATGAAAGTGTCTGAAACCTAAGAGGAAAAGTTTTTCCTTGTTTTCATTTTATTCTTTTGAATATTTGAATGAATATGTTAGTATTTTAACTACTTTTTTTTTCTTCAACTCTTCTTTCTTCTTTTTCTTCCTTATGCTTGCATATTCCTCTTCCAAAGTTGTCTGTTCTGCTGCTGCTCCCATTCTTCTTGTCACATCTTCTTTGTCCTTTCCATGATGTTTGGAACATCCTTACTTTCCATTTCCACCTGTAAATTTGTAACACAATACATTTTTTTAAATGAGTATTTCTGCTATCTTTCTTTATGTCAGTGTTTTAGTCTTCCTTTTGTGTTTGAATCATACACCCTCTCCGAAGCTGATGTGTCAGAATTAGATTTTCTTTTGTTTGTTTCAAAAGTAACATATCTGCTTCATATTGTATTAGTGCTCCAGCACAAATGAATTAATTCTTAATTGGAAAAATTACTTACAGATCTATTCAAGTAAGACATTTCTGGCAGAGCAGAAGATGTAAAACTGCTCTCAGTTTCCGTTTGATCATATGTTGCAGAATTTTGTTGCAGAGTCAAAGATTTAAATTGTGTTAAGCAGCTACAATGTAATTTTCCAACACCACATGAGAAATGCATAAGCATAAGGCAAATGATTAATGCATGTTTCCTGATTAACACTGGTAAAATGGCCCAAGAGGGCTGACAGAATATCCTACGGAAAAGATGTAGATGTGAAGCACAAAGAAGGGAGTTGGGGTAAGGAAATAGCTAAGAATGCGATACTGACTCCTCAAAAAGTTAGGCATGCCCCATGAAGCTTTAAAAATACTGTCTCTTGACTGATTTTGGACTGATTCCAGGGGGAGTGCTACTTTCGTGAATATTGTCATGTTTTTGTGATGGTGCAGACATTTGTTTTCTGGAGTATAATCAGGTCCTGTAAACCTTGCCTGTTTGTCTTGCAATGGGAGATCTATGATGCCTATGTGGAGGAGCTTGAGAAAATGGAAAAGTCTAAAGAGAAAGAAAAACCAAGAGCCCATATAGCAAAGAAAGAAGAGAAGAGGAAGGATAGAAAGTCAACCTCCCTGGAGTCACAGGTACTGCCAGGTGCACATTTTATAATCTGGCAGAAACTCACCCAGAGTGCAAATTAGGGGAAAGTTAGCAACTCATGTGGGTTGCATAATTAGTTCTCTCAACTGACATGTAATGGTTCTTAAGAAATGCAGAAAACACTCATTTATTTTGCCAGGAACTGTATTTCCCAAACAGCATTTCCTTTTTCTAGTTGCTGTATTATTTTATGAAAATGCAAAAAAGTGACACCATAATCTTGACTTTAATTTGGTTTCCAAATGGGATTTGTGGGTCTCTTCTGGTGTGCATTATCAATTTTGTGTTCCATTTTTGACTAGCATGTGAAGGATAATAGAATGAAGTAAGTAGAAACAATGTCTGAGTTTTCAAGGAGTTCCAAGGGATTTAGCTGTTTGCCATAATTTTCTTCTTTGCAAGTCAAAGAAATTGTGATCCTTACAAAATGTTACTAAAGCAATATGACACATTTGACTTTTTAGTATGATGTTGTATAATTATCACTTATGATTATATACCTATAATATCCATATGTGCTTTATATGAAAGTTATTAATAATTATTGAGATCTAAGCCTATGTACACAAAATTGAATAGTGGCTGCTAGTCTGACCTTTTTGAGCAGCAGGTATCCTAACCCAAGCTCACAACTCAGCTGCTGCTGTGTGTTTGCTGCCAGGCTGGCACTGGCTTCTCATCCAGCACTAGTTGCGCTCTGCAGTTGCACCACAGTCCATGCTCCAAAGTGACAATGAACCTGTGTTTAAAATGTCGTCCCACTTCAAGCACCGGGAAAGCAATAACAACCTCTAAAGACTTGCTTCATGTTCCGGAATGTTTTCAGGGGATTCAGGAAGTTTTCATCAGGATTTGATCTGTTCAGAATGGTGGGTGGTTCTTTTCTTCCTCTCAGTCTGAGTTAAACTATTTAGAAGACAAATTGAAGTAGTTTTTGCAATGACTGGAGCTAAATGCAATGAAAACAATGATATAAAAATATGAAAATCAAATCTTAGCTTGCCACTTGAATGAGTATAGTTATATCCCTGTAACTATGATGTACCTCTGTATTATATGCTGGCTCCCTGAAAATGGTGCTCTCTGGGAATAAAAGCACTTTTAAAGCAATACATCTAAGTTGGCAGTAGAAGATTTTGCTGGTTTAGCTACCCCACTATTGCTCTGCTGTTGGGGCCTTAGTAAGAATATAAGAAACTGGAGTAATGGGATTTACCCAGAAGAGAATAACGTGTTCGCGGGCAAGCTTCAGGGGAACTGGACCGACGCCCGGGAGACCTAGCAACCAAGCACCGGGAGGAGCACCAATCAGCTGGGAGCCTGTAGCCAACCAATGAGAATGCTGCTTCTTAGCTCATGCCCACGTGGACTGGTATAAAGTGGTGGTGGTGGAAGTGGTGGTGGTGGTCTTGCTTTGTATAGAGGTGTTGTTGGTTCTGGTTTGTGGAGTAAGCTTTGGCACTTGACACGAGTTAAACCTGCTTTGTATTAAAGTGTTGCTCACTCCGACTCGTGGAGTGAGCCTCGACACTCTGCCATCAAAAGCCTCTTAGTGTAAACAAACCAGGAACATATTCTACAGGCTTCTTTGTGTGAATTGTGCCATTGAATTTCACAATTCCTTCTAAAAGTAATAAATCACCTGAGTAAGCGTTGGAGAATTAAGCCTGAAGTCAGCAATATAATTAAGGGCCTAATGGATGGATTGCTAAAAGCTGATTGTTAAAAAGAAGTAAGAATTATACTGGAGATGTTTCCTTGTAACAGGCTGCTGCTGCATGCTCCATTGACAACAGTGGGAAGCTGCAAACTGTGCACCCATGATCTCCCCTTTGGTGCTTTTTCCTCTTAGCCCCTTCCAAGGGTGATTGCAGGGAAGCTAAAATGTCAAAACACTGTAAAAGTGAAAGGAAAAGCTTCTTGATGAGGAGCCAGTCTTCAGAATTGGGACTGATTGTGAGAAAAGCCTGCTGAATTTCCCACTCATTAGCGCTGGAGCCATGCAGCTTGCTATAATCCCAGGGTAGAATCTGACTTACATCGAGTATTACATCTGCTCATGTGTAAACCTATGTAAATAAGGGTGAGTGGTGTCAGAATCTGTACCCCACTCTCAAGTCACCAGATGTGGAAGTAGATTTTGTGGAACTGCCAACTCATATCTTATAAATTTTGGGCTGTACGTATTAATTATAACAGAGATAACCCGTCTCAGAGGGCATCCTGCCTTTGATCATTGCTGAAGGGGATCTGTGGAACATCAAGCAGGAGATGTACAAAGGGCTCAAATCAAGGATGCCTAGAGGCTAGAGGGAGCAATTAACATCCCAAGAGCTTAAAGCACTTATCCTGATGCAGAGCAGCTCCTCTTACCCCGAGATTAATGAAATCACAAGTCTGATAGCGTGGACCTTTAACAAATCTATTAAAAGAGGAGTGGAACTGTGCAATTGGAGAATAACAGAGTATATGTAGAAAGGGTTAAAATGGTTCCATTAATATGACCTTAGTATTAGAATTAATTTGTAGGGAAAGAGTAGTTAGAGACTTGAGAGTAAATCTGAAATAAACTCTAGAATGAAATAGCACGGATTTACCAAAGGTGGACTGTGTCCAAATAATCTCATCTCTCTGATAAGAGAACAGTTGTGGTTTTCCTTGTTAAGAAAAGAATAGTAAAGCTGCTGCTATAATATTTTGGGGAAATTGTTAGATAAATGGGAAAGGTGCTTGTTAGTACATATTGGAAGGGACAGCTGGGGAGGAAGACTGCATTTTAGAATTGATTAAAAAACCTTTGATGAGGTGAGGACTTACTGTTGAAACTGATGTCAAGAAACTGTATCGCTGAGTTGTGACACGGCTATGAAAAAGGCAAGTACATTGGTAGAATATATTCTGTGAGGGATAGCAGAGAAATGTTATTTCTGTTATGCAAGACCCTGGGAGAACTCATCTAGAATAATGCATATATAGATACATAGATTGATAGTGCATGATCTGTAATTTTGGTCACCCCTTTTCAAAGCAGATAATTACAAACCTTGACAAGTATGGAAAAGAACACAAGAAGCACTAACTCAATGTCGCCCTAGAAATTTCTTTGAGCCTTCTTTTGAATATGCTCTTTCACAGTAGTGTGCCGGAAATACCATCTTCTCTTGACTCCTCTAAAGCAGAAATGGTTTAATGATTTCTTCAAAAGTCCAAAGAAAGCTTAGATTTAAAACAGAAATACCCACATGATGCCTAGATCATGTGATTGGTAATGATTTGAAGTCTGACCTGACTTGTGCATCCTGCTTTAGCAAAACAGTTTAGCAGAGTTTTGCTAAACTCTGAGATATGCCCACCGAGATAACCTAGCCCACAGGTTGAAATTATCATTTGGAAGTTTCTGGATGACTACTAGTTATTTCTGAAACAGCAGCTGAAATCTGACTGCAATTAATCTTTACATAATTGCTCAGATGGAAGTTCATCTTGGGGAGCAGATAAGTTGTTACCGATTCCCTTGTCTTCATTCTGCTGTTTGTAGAGTATGAGCAAATAGTGAAAAATGAACAGATGAGAACAATTCAGAAGATTTAAAACTGCTTGACAGGTTTCATCCTGGGGGATATTATTTGGGATTAACAGTGGATATTTGAGGTGTATGAAGGTGATGGCTGTCCAACAGATGACAACAGTTATACCATGCTTTTTCTTTGAAAGTGGGAGCTTCTAGTAACAGCATACTTTTTGTCAGAGATACAAGCAGTTATTTCATTGGTTTTAGGATGGATTTGTCTTCTGGATATTCAGTTATACCTCAGCAGAAGCCTTGTTTCATGCTCCAGTCTACTGGAGTTGCACATTGCAACTGTCTAGCTGCTGAGAGGCAAATGTGAAACAATTAGTCTTAATGAATAGAAGACCAAGACAAAAGCATTTATTTTCAAAGTACTAGCCCATTATCCGTATTAACATATGATTCCATTAACATTATTGCCATTCTAAAAATAACCTACGCACAGAAATGAATGAAAAATTTGTTAGCTGATGAGCTCTCATTACATTTGGTTAGCTAGCCCAGAGTTGGCCTACAAAGAAAAAATCAGTTTCAAACAGATCTTAAAAAAGATAAATTAAGCCTATCCCTTCCACTGAAGATTTATTTCAGTGAAACATGGAATAAATCAAACCCGATATAGCACATGATCCAATGAGAAAATAACATACTGTGATCTAGTTTAATTCCAAAAGTGTAGTTATTCATGGCTGCATTGCTGGCAGCCCAGCTAGGTTAAAAGAAAGCTGATTTAAAGCTCTTTCAATTTATCTGGACAGTTTTCTGCACTTCAAGAAAAAGTCCAATAATATATTGTTCCTGTATTTGCAGATTTTTTTAAGGTAGAACTGTTTCCCACTTGCTAAAAAGGGAAAAAAAAAAAGTTACAGATGATGCAGGCTATAGGATTCATCATATCATGAGAACACAATGAAGTAAGCCTTGTCTTCTGATCTTCACTTCAGAAGGGTATCTCTGGTTGAAATTTCACAATATTTGGGGTGCGGGTTTCCTTGGACATGTAAGAGCTACAGCTGCCACTGTCTGTAGGGGACTGCACTGACGTACTTCCACAGCTCCCTCCAGTAGTACTTGCAAGCTAAAGGGAGAAGAGAATTTTGCCTACAAAATGGTAAGTAGGAGGTGAATGGAAGGCAGCTTAGCTAACTAACACACCTGATGTACCAGCAGGACTTCAGGGTATCTTCCAACTCTACCTTGTGACTATGAGTTTTACTGTTTTTTACTGGGTTGGAGAGAAGAGTATTTATTGCTCTTCTCTCTCTCTCTCTCTCTCTCTCTCTCTTTTTTAATCTTATTGTAAAGTTTCCAACACTTAACCTCTGTTAATTAAGCTTACTCAGAGTAATATACTGGTAGCAGCCAATGACATTTTTATAGCTGTGATGCCAATAGAGCTGGACAAGCGTTAGCACAGGTGAATTGTTTTTTAGGAAGTGTTTTAGAGAATGACAAGTCCTATCATGGCAGAAGCAATAATGGCAACCTAAAAATCAAAAGAGTGAATCAACTGAAAGTTGATTTCTACTGGGATGTTCCAAATATCTTCTTTGTGTCTCGCTTTCCTTTCTCTTAATATTTATGAAGCCCTAATGTCTAAAGAACATTATGAAGAAAACTGGATTAAAAAATGAAACCTTTCTCCTGTGCTTTCTTAAATTCTGAACTTGATAGCAAATTCACTGTGTCATTCTCAAGAATTCCTTCCAGAAACTGAAGGAAAATCTGAAGAACATAAGAATGGCCATTCTGGTTCAGATCAAATCTCTAACACAGTAGTCTGTTTCCAATAGTGACCACACGTGAAAATGTAGGAAAGTGTTGCACCTTGCGAAAGAACGGACTCAGTCTGGGATGCAGAGTGAGACAACTTTATTCTCAAACCAACTCCTTTTATACTCTTTTAACACAAGTGTTGCAAAGATTACAACCAATCAGCATCTTGCCCCCATGCAGTTGTGGTTATCTTCTTCTCCTTACTTTGTTCCTCATCTGCTGACAAGACATTCCACATGCGGTTGTAGTCCTCCTCCTTTTCCTGCTTTGTTCTTTGCTGATAAGACATTAGTCCTTGCGGGTCAGCCCATCAACCGTGCACTACTAAGGCATTCTTGTGATTAACTATCTACTAACAAGGCATCTATTATCTACTGACAAGGTACTATGCCTCCACATCTCCCCCTTCTTTATTTGTTTTTAGTTGAACAGCCATGACTTAGTTAAATGATCAATCAATCAATCACTGAACACATAATAAGAATCAAAGCAGATAGATACACTAACAATAAGCAAAATACAGTTAGTACAAAATGCAGGCAGTACAACAGTTAGAAACTTTGCGTTAATATAGCTAAGCAAAAAATTGTTTAGTTTGTTGCATTTACTCCCATGGTTTGATTCCAACAACCATACCAGTGTCCTTTTCCCAAGGTCTCTCCACCAACACTCTCGAGTCTGTCCTTGAGATCCCCCGATCTCCCCCTTCTTTATTTATGAAGAATGCTTGTTTCAAGGCACGGTCTATTAAATACTGAATTGTTTTTAACAAACATGGGATACAAATTAAAAGGCAAACAAAGATTATCAAGCACATCAAACCTATTTGCAATGATCCCATAATCCACGCAGCTAATCCTAAATTCCCCAAAAGATTCTCAAAAATATTGAAACCATCGTCTTGACGTAACTTCTGCACTCCTTTTTGTAAATTTTCAATGCTTTTATGGATGGATTCCGAATGGTCAGATAAATTCATGCAACAGAGTCCATCAAAATCCTGACACCCATGGCCTTGTGCTAATAACAAAAAGTCTATAGCAGCTCTATTTTGAAGTGAAGCATGCCTAACAGAATTAACATAGAGAAAGAGAGTTAAAAGACTGTATGATTTTATGTCCTGGAAAGTGGATACTTATTTGTCCTGGATAATCTGCCAAGGCACACTGAAAAACAAGAGACTGGTGAGTCGAAAAGGTTAATTGTTTTGTACTGAGTGGTAAATAAATAATATCAGGCTCTGTGCCATCTAGAAACATCAAACGCTCTCTTCCTTTTTGAATAACCATTGCGATCATATCAATAGCAGTGGTGACAGTTTTGCCAAAATTATGAGGTAGAAACACCCATTCTAAGATTATTAACGGACATGCGTCCTGTGGTATCCATTGTGCTAATAGGCCATAAGGTTGGAAGCTAGAATAAAAGACAAAAAGGCTGACAGGATAGTTCTGCTTTCGTCTGTGAACGGTCTGAGTGGTTAATTTGTTCACAACTTTGTCAAGTGCAGCTTGCGCGGGAGGGGTAAGCTTCCTTGGGGATGTCAAACTTGTGTCTCCTTCTAAAAGCTTAAATAGAGGATGTAATTCCTCCGTGGAAATCCCTAGGGAGGGACGGATCCAGTTAATAGTTCCCAAAAGTTTTTGAAGACCATTTAAAGTCTTTATGTCTGTCTTTAGAGTCAATAATTGTGGTCGAATTTGATGATCAGAAATTCTCCATCCTAAATATCGCCAAGGCGGAGTTTCCTGTACTTTATCTTCTGCAATTTTTAATCCTGCAGCTGATGCTGCTCGCGTAATCTGACGCAGAGCCTCTTGTGCCGTTTCCTTTTGCTCTGCAGCAATCAATATGTCATCCATATAGTGATAGATGAGGACGTTGTCGAAATACTTCCGTACTGGACTTAAGACTGCTGCCACAAATTGTTGACATAATGTAGGACTATTTTTCATGCCTTGTGGCAAAACTTTCCAATGATATCTGTTATGGGGTTCCATAGCATTGATGGAAGGTACAGAAAATGCAAACCGAGGTGCATCCTGTGGTGCAAGTGGAATGGTAAAGAAACAGTCTTTCAAATCTATTATGATCAAAGTCCATGTTTGAGGTAACATCGCTGGAGAAGGGAGTCCAGGCTGTAAGGCTCCCATATCTTCAATGACCTCATTGATTTTTCTAAGGTCATGTAACAATCTCCAGGAATTATTTTTCTTTTGCATTACAAAAACTGGTGTATTCCAGGGGCTTGTAGTAGGAACTATATGTCCAGTTTGCAATTGTTCCTCTACTAACTTGTGTAACTGCAGCAGTTTATTTCATGGAAGGGGCCACTGATCCACCCATACGGGCTTGTCTGTTTTCCAGATCAAGGGTTGGACCTGCTGCTGGATAGTAGCCCCTAAGAAAAATCCGTACTTAACTGCATGCCCCATTGACTCAAACAGTCTCTCCCCCACAGGGTAACGGATCCAGGCAATATAAATGGTCTAATGGTTGCGGTTCTCCCTTCCGGACCAATAATATTTATCAGGCTTTCGCTTTGCATTGGGGTACTCTGCCCACCAATTCCCGAAAGCAATGTATGCGCATTCACCAGGGGTAAACTGTTTGGCCATTGCGAGACAGCGATGACTGTAACGTCCGCTCCGCTATCTAAAATTCCTTGTGCATTAAACTTTATCACTCCTGATTGTAGCGTACAGGATATCTGTGGGCGATTCATAGTTATCTGTTGAGTCCAGAAAATCTCTGGTTGTCCCGTGGACCCAAAAGAGCCTATGCCGCATTTAGTTTTTGCGGCATTTGGTGTCTGTGGTAAAAAGTATACTAATTGTGCTATTCGGCTCCCCGCTGGCACAGTACAGGGTGGTATCGGACTCCATACCATTATCTTTATTTCTCCTTTGAAATCTGCATTGATAACTGCAGGTAACACAAACAGCCCTTGTCTCGTTGTTGAAGACCGCCCAATCAATAGTGCTGCCATTCCTTGCCCCAGGGGGCCATGGACACCAGTTGGAATTAGCACAACTGATGTATCAGTAATTAGCACTTCTATTGTGGTGGTCAGGTCCACACCGGCGCTGCCGCCTGTGCTGGCGCCACTGCTTCCCGGTGAGGCCACTCTGAGGGCTGATTTGCTGTCATGGCGCGACCCCTTGCCGCGCTCCGCTTGAAGTTTCCCGAAGGGGCTAGTGGTCGACCTTCCTTATCAAATTTTGATCGACACTGATTGACATAGTGTCGTCCTTTGTGACAGCGCGGACATATTCCAGGCGCTCCTCTGTTTGCTTGCGTTTTTGGACAGTATTTACGGATATGACCAAATTGGCCACAAGCAAAGCATGGATTTTTCATAGGCATTGTTGCAAACGCCTCAGCCATCAGAGAGCATTCATACAGTTTAGAGCCGACGTTAATGCACGCCTTCAGCATGTCATCAATAGTAGGATCCTTTAGTGTTCGCAAAACTCTCTGGCAATCAGGGTTAGCATTCCCAATTGCTAGTTGTTTAAAAATGTAGCTTCGTGCTTGTTCATTATCAATTTGTTTCTCCAAAGCCTCATTAAGCCGATCTAAAAACTTCATGTAAGGCTCATCCGCATCTTGTCTTATGCTAACAAAAGGCTCTCGTTGTTTACCACTCTCCGGAACGGTCTTAAGGGCGCGGAGAGCAAGTGCCTTAACTTGCTGCAGGCCCTCAGGGGGAATTCCTGCTTGTGCTGTTGTGGCACTGTGATCGCCCTCCCCCATTAGCATGTCCACAGTAACAGTCCGTAAAGGACCGCTTTTTGACTGGCGCTGGTTTTCCTCCTCCTGTGCTCGAGCAAGCTGTCTCATTTTTGACTCCCACATCGTATATTGCATATCAGTCATAATCAGGCGAAACAGAGTTTTAAAATCGTGAGGCATAAAAACCAAAGAATCACAAAGAGATTGTATAAGGTGGGTGGTATATGGTGTGCCAAGGCCATGATCTGTCACTGTGCGCCGCACATCCTTAATAAGATTGTGTGACAATCCTTCCCAGCGCGGATTCTGGTCTGGCGCATAGATAACGGGGAAGGCTTTCAGCATGCCCACATCCCCCGCCTGTCTTGCTCCTCGTTTTACTGAAGCCCATTTATCATGCAGATCCAGGGAGTATAGGTCTGGCTCCTTTCCAGGGTTAATAGGACCTGGGTCAAAAGGATCATCGTCCTGGTCATCAGGTGACTGTACCGTGAAGGCTTTTGCAGCGCATTTTCTTTTCTGATTCTCATCAGGACATGATTGAGGTAATGGAGGCACGGAGGGGATGTCAGGGGCCCCGACTCCGTCATTTGTGTTCAACTGCGACCCACTGTGAGATTTCAGCGTTTCGAATACAACTCACCATTGTGGCAACAGGCCAGCAGCAGCCTTATCACCGCGAGTGGCACAGTCCCATAATCAGACCCCAATTTGGTCCCGCTTCTCCTTATCAAATATGTTCTTACTGTTCACGGAGGGATCGTTTTTAGAAGCCCATGCAAGAACTTTTTGTAGGTCTTCTTCATCTAATTTCTTGCCCTGTTGTTTTAAGATCTTAGAAAAGACTTCTAAAACATCTTTTTGTTCCTTCGTTAAGTGTAACCCCATAGTCCCCAGCTGCTTACCTCTTTCCTTTCAAGAGGTGTTGGTGTGCGCACAAAGGACGCTTCCTTTCAGCGTGATCCTTACGCTTCCTTTCAGCGTGAATCCCGGGAGTTCAGCTGGGCGGTGCAACCGGAGAGACAGCTAGTCTTCGGGCCCCACGTTGGGCGCCATTTGTTGCACCTTGCGAAAGAACGGACTCAGTCTGGGATGCAGAGTGAGACAACTTTATTCTCAAAACAACTCCTTTTATACTCTTTTAACACAAGTGTTGCAAAGATTACAACCAATCAGCATCTTGCCCCCATGCAGTTGTGGTTATCTTCTTCTCCTTGCTTTGTTCCTCATCTGCTGACAAGACATTCCACATGCGGTTGTAGTCCTCCTCCTTTTCCTGCTTTGTTCTTTGCTGATAAGACATTAGTCCTTGCGGGTCAGCCCATCAACCGTGCACTACTAAGGCATTCTTGTGATTAACTATCTACTAACAAGGCATCTATTATCTACTGACAAGGTACTATGCCTCCACAGGAAAGAGTAAAAACATAGCAAATATATATTATATCCCCCTCGCCTCTCTGCTCCCCATCCCTAAATATTCTTCCAGCCTTCAACTATTTTCAGTGATTTTCCAAGCCTCATGTACTTTGGTGCATGGATGGGAATACTTGTTCAGTCTCTCCCTTGAACCTCTGTAATTCTTGTGCCTACAGCACCCTTTAGAATACATTCCCCTGACCTGCCATTCTTATTTAAGTGTCACCTCCTCTTGTTTGTTTTCAGCATGATTGTTGGAACCAGGCGCAGGACAACTGCACAGGCCTTTACGGGAGCCGAGCCGGATTACAAGACACAATCCCAATATGAGTTTAGATCTTGCTCCGTTTATTAGTGGAAGTGCACATATATTTATACCTACAAGCATCTGAGGGATATCCAGGTTAGCTACGATTGGTTGCTAGGGAGGTTGCTATGTCCCGGCCGCATAGGCTCTTTCCCAGCTCTGCAAAGTTGTTTACCAGAGACGGCTAACTACTCTTTCCCACATAGCTCCCCATTCCCAGCCGGCCAAGGACAACTCACTAACACTCCCCAGTACATTATCAGCAAGGCGCAGGTGGTGCAGATTCTCAGCACAGTGCAGATTCCCAGCACAATGCAGATTCTCAGCACAGCATTTCTCTACAATTCCCCCTTTTTTCTTTTGCACTAATCAAGCCTTGCTGATAAGTGAGAATACCTTATGTCTAATACATGCAAAAACAGAATACCTTATGTCTAATACATGCAAAAGCACAGCCAAAAACTACAAGGCATAAGCAATAGAACAACTAGTCATATTAGCTGTGATTTACTAATACATGCCCCCATCCCCAAGTCCGTGTCGGTCTGCAAGGTCTTTCCAGTCAAGAGTCTGACGTCCTGCTGAGCAGCACCCGTTGTCTATTGATCTGCTGATGGGCAGTTCAGGGACTCTCGATCATTTCATTGCCGAGGTTTTACCAACCGCCTGGAGCTGTAAGGTGTCCTCGATCTCCAAGCCATTCCTCTATAAGTCCTCCTTTTTTCTTTTGCATTAACCAGGCGTTATGAGTAAGGGAGGATAGCATTTGCCTTAAGCATGCAAGGGCACAGCTGACTAAGCCTAGGATTAAAAGCAGAATAATCAAAAGCATCAAACTTCTTTTAAGCAAGGATTTCAGCCACCCACCAATACCCAATAAATTAGTTAACCCATCCAGTCCAAAGAAGCCCACATCTTTCTGTATCTTCTGGGTGTGTTCCATCAGCTGTTGGATTTGCTGGTGGATTGCCTTAGAGTGGTCTTGCAGATCCATACAGCACATTCCTTCAAAGTCTTCACATCCGTGCCCATGGGCTAGCAGCAGGAAGTCGATGGCTGCTCTGTTTTGTAGCACTGCGTGTCGCACCTGTGATAAATCTAGCGCAAGATTAGAGAGGACATGACTGGTGACATTTGCTTGTTTAACCACCCAGCAGAATAGGGTGTCTAGGACTTTGTGAGCTCGCGCCGCTGCTGCCCCCGGTACAAAGAAGGATGTCAAAATTACCTCCCACTTGGACCAGAGATGGACGTTGTCATTACAGTCCTCCGTCTGGGTTATGCTACGCGCCATTCGCCGAGTTCTTCTCTTGACCCTGGTGCTGTTAGGATGGACCCAGGGCAAAGCCATACTTACTTGGCCTACTGTACATGGACCCCCTATGGGCTTTGATGGAATTCCGGACCAAGCCCGGTTGCCGCATATGAGAAAATATCCTGCAGGCAACGTTCGAGGGGTTACAGGGCTGGATCCCGGATGTGAGGAATTGTGGGACATCTTACCACACCATTTATTCCAACGACTCCCGTTGCCGATTGGGTACAACCAGGTGGGCACCTGAGAGCTACTGCGACAATTATTATTATAACCCGAAGCGCAACCCTTATGCGATGCATTAATATAAAGGCAAATAGAAGCATTAAGAGAATCTATTAACTCTATCTCCTGTGGTTCAGGCCCTGCAGGCAGGTTGTGGCTCCAAAGATCGAAACGGTTGATTCCCGTTGCCAAGTTCTCGAGTACTGTCAATCTTTTCAAAGTTTGGGGATTCCCCAACAATGGCATTACCTTTACTGCATTCCAGAAATACTTCCACGTGGTCTCGTTCACAGGTACCCCAACTAGACATGGTACAAAGGGGGTACTAGGGGTGGCCAGACTAGCACAGAAGCGCGTGGTATTTAGCTCTCGAGCTAAGGTCACCCAGATGTTCTGTCGAGGATCAAACAACCGTGGATGGTACCCTGGAGCCCCTTCCGTCCCAGAGCCCAGTACTCAGAACATCAGCAACGCTGCTGCCCACCACTGTCCTGCATGTCCCTTCCGACAGGACGCTCCCTCGTATCCGTGGGTCCTTTCGCAGGGCGAGTCCATCTGCTGGGAACCCATAGTGGACCTGTGGGTGTAGAAACACACATATGCCCTCGACCATTGAATACAACTTCTGCTGGACCCTCCCATAACCCGGTCCGAGGGTGCCGGTAGTGCACGCTCATAGATGATTCTTGTATCTTTTGACTACGGACCCGCTGCGCGTGCACCCACATGGGGGGTTCCGTGTCGTCTCCAAACACACAAAGATGGTTTAATACAAACAGTGTATAGGACAGCCGTTCTTTTGGGTCTGTCATTTCCTTAAATCTCATCAGGTAATCTTTTAAGGCGCGATTAGCCCGTTCTACCATGGCTTGGCCAGTGGGTGAATTTGGAATTCCCCTGACATGCTTAATACCCCATTTTTCGCAAAACTGACGGACACTGTCACTGGCATATGCCGGACCATTGTCTGTCTTAATCACTTCTGGGACTCCTAATACTGCAAAGCAAGCGGTTAGATGTTTTTTCACATGAAGGGCTCTTTCCCCAGGCTGAGCGGTTGCCCATATTACATGCGAGTAAGTATCAATAGACACATGCACATACTTAAGTTGAGCAAACTCCGGAACGTGAGTTACATCCATCTGCCATATCTCTAATGCCTTCAGGCCCCTGGGGTTCACACCAATGCCCAGACCTGGCCCATGATGACTACACTGGGGACAGGCCTGCACAATTCCGCGGGCATCGGACATAGTTATACCATACATCCGGATCAGGCCTTTGGCATTAGTGTGGAACTGTTCATGAGCAATTTGGGCGATTTCAAAATGATTCAGTGGCCCATGTTCACGCACCAAGCTCACTAACTGGTCAGCCCGATTGTTACCCTCTCCCAAACCTAGTGTCCATTGATGACTCCGGACGTGGATGATACAGAATGCTGTCGAACGCCACCTCACCGCTCTTTTGATTTGTAGAAACAGCTGGAACAATCGCTGGTTAGAAGTTTCTTTCAAAAGCGCATCCTCGATTCGCTGTACTACTCCGACGACGTACAGGGAGTCCGATACAATATTCAACGGGATGTCCTTCCAGTGCATCAGCGCCCATGCGACAGCTGCCAATTCTAAAGTCTGCAACAAGTCACCTTCTACCGCTTGTAGGGTGTGGGCTTTCCATAGGTCTTTCTCCTTCCAGGTGATGGCTGCCCTTCTGGAAGATTTTCCTGCATCTGTGAACACCGTGAGGCCATCACGCAGAGGTCTTTCTACACACTTTGGTCTTTCTACCCACCAATAGCTGGTAAGGAAGTGGCCAAGCTTTCCTGCAGGCCTTTCCGAAGTCACCTCCCCAGGGAACTCCAAGAGCGCTAGCTGCAGCGCAGTGGAGTGCCGCAAGGCCCATTCCAGATCTGCCGCCTGCAGGGGAAGGTGGATCACCGCTGGCTCACCCCCCGAGATTGCCAGCACCCGAATTCTCCCACGGCGGATCATGTGAGCCACCGCTTCCAACCGAGGGGTCACACTCTTGCACAGTTGAACTGAGGAGAAAATCCATTCTAAAACTGCAAGGTAGTCTTCTCCCCCTTTTTTCTTTTGCCACTGCATGACTACCACCGTGAGGGAATTCTCCCGTGAAAGAATGAGAAGGCTCAAAGGCAATCCTGGAAGATACCGCGGGCATAAGCGCGTAGCTACTAACTCCCCTAATCGTTCGACACAGGCTGAAGGCGAACCTCGAGGAATCCTCCGGATGTAAGGGAATGGTATAGAAACAGTCTTTTAAATCCACAATCAACAGATCCCACCCCTGAGGTAACATGGCAGGCGATGGAATCCCCGGCTGTAGCGCACCCATAAGTTCCAGTATCCGTAATGACACAAGCATACCCTTTCCTCCAGGTTATCAAGTCCAAGGCTCCCGTCCATTTTCCCGTGTTCCAGTCTCTCAGCATCACCTTACACGGACCCGACTGTACTTCTGTCAGGGCTCCCTTTAGCCCAGCCCTGTGTTTGACCATCAGAGGGACTAGGCCATCCTGGGGTAATCTCAAAATTTAAAACATATACTGCTCTTGCCAATTTTTCGTTTTTCGTAGCTGGCGTTTCAGCGTTTGGTTCATGTGTTCCACTATGTCATGGTCCTCAGGATGCAATGGTATGGTGAAAAAACAATCTTTTAAATCAATTAAGTATTCCCCTAAGCTCTGTCCAAGGATATAAGTCAGAGTACGGCTCCCAGTCCTCCATCGGTGGGGGGGGGGTGGGCGGGGGAGGTGGGGGGGAACCCATAGTCTGAGTTATTCCTGACTTTCCCGTTTTCAAATTCTGGACTTTCTTGTTGTGCTTATTTAGCCCTCTCTGCTGATATATATTACACAATAAAGATCTAAAGACCAAACACACACACAAACAGCACAAACACAATTTCTGTCCAGTGGCACGACCTCACGTAGCTGTGCACTCCACTAGTGAGTTCCACTGGTCATCGGCAGGACACTGAGATTGAACATTCTCTCGAGTTGGCAGATTAGAGGGTTGCTGACAGGTTCCCAACTCGGCGGGCGTCCCTGCAGAGACAACGTGGGTCTCAGTGCTAGGAGTCTCACCCCCCTCTCTCTGCACTGTCTGTTTAAGCCCAGTGCATCCTGCCACGTAGGGCCAGTACGTGCCAGCAGGCAGACCAGGGGGGCGGACAAACTCCGCCTTCAGTCACATAACCATCCCTCCTGGGTGCGCAGGTGCGCATGCCAGTAAGTGGTCCCAGCCGTCAATCTGAGGGTCCTGCCTTTCTCATCTTCCTCCCTCTCGGGTGTTTGACCTTCAAATTAATTTAGAGGATGTTTGCAGTTAAGTTGGCTACAAGCCCGGTCGAGCAGCCGCCTTTTCTGCTTTTCTGAGGAGGTCAGCTGTTAACCTGGCTGAGCAGCCGCCTCCGCACTCCTTATCGCTCAGCCTGGGCAGGCAAACATCTTCTTTCTCAAGATCTTGGATTCTATTTCGCACAACAGTTTTATGACTCTACGGATCATACAAATTTCCAGCTTTCAACCATACCTCGTGTCAGCATCAATATACAAAGGACACAACACATAATAGAGATGAACATAGCAAATAGAAACAATAGCCCTAATAACGGTTTCCGTCCTCACTTAAAGCATTACAGTTCTACAACCCCCACTTTTAAAAGATGAATCAAATTCCTCTGCACCTCCCTCCTGGCTTTCATCAAGCCTTCAGCAACATAAGTCTCCTTGATCTCATTCGCACTTTATTCGCCCCTTTTTTTTTTTTTTTTTGAGGTTATCTAACAAGTCCTGGACCCAGCCAGACCGTTCTTCAGGCGCAACAGGGGCAGGTCCGGAAGCAGGGGCACAGACGGTGTAGGCGGCGCAGGCACAGGCACAGAGGCAGGCACGGGTGGGGGGGTTGGCGATGGATCTCCAAACACCAGCGGTTTTCAGCGGTGTGGCGGTCCCGGCCCTGAAGTGCTCGCAAAGGCGGACGTGACTCCGGCGGCCACCTTGCTTTTGGCTTTCACATCGGATTTGAATACTAGGTGGGGCTCGGCTTTGAACCCATTCTCTCTGCACCAGATCTAAAGCTTGCAGAGGGCCTGTTCATCAGTAGTTTGCTCCAGGGATTGCACGAGCCTATTCACCAAATTTCCGTAGGACTTCCGCAATCCCTGCTTCACCATCGTAAATGATGGGGTCTTTCGTTCTGATGGCACTAAAAACAGCACCTGCTTCCGTGAAGCATTATACATGGGCATCCAGTAGGTTGGCTGGGCTGCGGGGTCACCATAGAGATCCCGTCCCATAAGGATCTGCACAGTCACACCACACAACGGATCTCCCGAGATGTTACGTGCATTCACCACCTTTTGGATTTGTTTCTCCCACTCCCGTTCCCATAACAGATATTGCGCGGGAGTGAGGAGGACCTTCGCTATCATTATTTCTCGCCACGTACAACCCAAGTCCTTAGCCGTTTTACTACCCCCAATGGTGGCATCGCAGAGAGAGTCCCCTATCTCCTGCCACTCAGTGGCACTATACATAAGTTCCAGAGTTTGCAGATGTCCCATCTCTTGTGCCCATCGTAACAACTCATAGAGTTTCTTTGTACTCACAGCTGCCTCTCGCTTGGCGAGAATATGCAATAGCTGTGTTGCCGCCTCCCAGTCCATGGTTAAGGCGGTCTTCGTGGAGGGGCCCCGACGGCTCAACTGCCCCCGCCCCTAGACCCTGTGCCCAGCACTGTCCCGGCGGTGTGGGTACCTCACACCAGACGCCGCTTCCCAGCTCCTCAATCCTCCGTCACGCTGTGGTGACCCTGGATTTTCCGCGATCCTCCGTCAAGCCGCGCTGACCCCGGATCTTCCGCCCACGGATCTTCCCCCGTCAACCGTGGCTATCCAGGATCTCCGACCTGCCACAGCACCTTCCCGCCGCCAGGTCCCGACGACCCTGCCGTTGGGTCCCTGTTCGGGCGCCAGATGTTGGAACCAGGCGCAGGACAACTGCACAGGCCTTTACGGGAGCCGAGCCGGATTACAAGACACGATCCCAATATGAGTTTAGATCTTGCTCCGTTTATTAGCGGAAGTGCACATATATTTATACCTACAAGCATCTGAGGGATATCCAGGTTAGCTACGATTGGTTGCTAGGGAGGTTGCTATGTCCCGGCCGCATAGGCTCTTTCCCAGCTCTGCAAAGTTGTTTACCAGAGACGGCTAACTACTCTTTCCCACATAGCTCCCCATTCCCAGCCGGCCAAGGACAACTCACTAACACTCCCCAGTACATTATCAGCAAGGCGCAGGTGGTGCAGATTCTTAGCACAGTGCAGATTCCCAGCACAGTGCAGATTCTCAGCACAGCATTTCTCTACACATGATCTCCACTAACTCCACTTAACGCCCCTTCTTTCTGTATTGGAAGAGAGTGTCCAGGCAGTCATAGTCCAACTTGGAGTTTACCTGTGATCACACATACACACACATGATAGGGAGTACACCCCTACAGAAGTAGTTAGGAAGAGACTTTAATAAGAAGATAGGATAAGACTGGGGTGACCTGACACGTAGCTCAGTCAGGCAAGCGTTACTGTCCAGCCACCTGCTTACACTCAAAACAGCCCCTTTTACAGCCCTTTTCTCTACTTCCCCAGGCTTGTGTTCCTCCCATCCACCTGGGTCTTTCCCTTTCTCCACTCTTCTTCCAAATAAGCAACCTACCCCTTGATACTTTTCCTCTCTTGGTCCTGCTTTTGTCACACTCATATCCAAATTCGGTACTTCTGATAAGGTTACCTAGGCAATCTTGGCCTTACATGACATTACTGATACAGTTACATAGGCATTGCTGGCCTTGCAAGATGCCATCTCCTGGAAGGTCCCCAGTACTTCCCTTCAATTATTTTTGAAAATTTGGTATTTCTCACTTAACAGCCCCTTAACCATCTGTGAAATCTGGCTTATGTACCTTCACATAATGCAAGTTTGCCACTCGTACTGGCCCCAGGCCAGGAGGATGAGATTTCCCACAGTACTTAAAGCAAGCAGGAGCTAAATTCTCCTTGACTTTCCAGAAGAGCTGGGCAACATAGAGTCTTTGGCATGTTTGTTATATATTGTATGATCTTGCTGATCTGCATGTATGCATGGAGTTGGAATTGCCAGTAATTAACTGAAGGATGCTTAGATCCCTGGGTCTTTACTTAACATGCAAGACTCTAAAGTTCTTCAAACAGAGAGCAGAGAATGCTGATATGTTATTAAATATGATTATGTCACTGAACTATTAGCAAGTCACAGAATCCCAGAATGGTTAAGGTTGGAAGGGTTGGATCTAGTCCAACCCCCCTGCTCCAGCAGGGACACCCAGAGCACGTGGCACAGGGTGGCGTCCAGAGGGGTTTGGAAGATCTCCAGAGAAGGAGACTCCACAGCCTGTTCCAGGGCTCTGTCACCCTCACAGTAAAGAAGTTCTTCCTCATATGGAGGTGGAACTTTCTGTGTTTCAACTTGTACCCATTACCCCTCATCCTGTCACCAGCCACCACAAAGGGCCTGGCCCCATCCTCCCTACAATCACCCCTCAAGTACTTGAACATGTTGATCAAGTCTCCTCTCAGCCTTCTCTTCTCCAGACTAAACAGGCCCAGCTTGCTCAGTCTTTCCTCATACGATAGATGCTCCAGTCCCTTAATCATTTTCGTGGCCCTACACTGGACCCTCTCTAGAAGCTCCATGTCCCTCTTGTCCTGGGGAGCCCAGAACTGCATCCAATACTCCAGGTGCGGCCTCACCAGAGCTGAGGAGAGGGGCAGGATCCCGTCCCTCCACCTGCTGGCAATGCTCCTCCTGGTGCAGGCCAGGATCCCATTGGCCTTCTTGGCCACAAGGGCACGTTGCTGCCTCGTGGTTAACCTGTTGTCAACCAGGACTCCCAAATCCCTCTCCGCGGAGCTGCTTTCCAGCAGGTCAACCCCTAGTCTGTCCTGGTGCCTGGGGTTATTCCTCCTCAGGTGCAGGACCCTGCACTTGTTGTAGAACCCTGTGCAAAGAGGGGCCATATAAGAAGTTAATAAGGTTGAGATGACTAGGTACCTAATTTCGCTATTTGCTTCTGTGAACATAGCTTGCCACTCATGCTGAGCCCCCCCCTGCTCTTGCTGCAACCATGAAATAAGATATCAGCCGTGAAGAACTGGTAACTGCAAATAACGTATGCAGGAGTTGCAGCTGTCTATAAAAACACAAACTTTTTCCCAAGACGGCACGGATCTCAGGCAAACTGTAAGAGGTCCGCTGCCGACCGACTAATAAAAACTTGCTTTTCAACCCACCAGGTTGAGCGTGCGGGTGATTATTGAGATTACGGACTAACATTGTCCTTGTTGAACCTCATGAGGTTCCTCTCTGCCCTACTCTCCATCCTGTCTAGGTCTCTCTGAATGGCAGCACAGCCCTCGGGAGTGTTGGCCACTCCTCCCAGTTGGTGTCAGCTGCAAACTTGCTGAGGGTGCACTCTGTGTCCTCGTCCAAGTCATTGATGATCAAGTTGAACAGCACCGGGCCCAGTACTGACCCCTGTGGGACACCACTGGCCACAGGCCTCCAACTAGACTCGGCCCCATTTATCACCACCCTCTGGGCTCTGCCGTCCAGCCAGTCCTCAATCCACCTCACTGTCCGCTCATCCAGTCCACACTTCCAGAGCTTTCCTATGAGGATGTTATGGGAGATGGTGTCGAAAGCCTTGCTGAAATCCAGGTAGACAACATCCACGGCTCTCCCATCGTCCATTCAGCCGGTCACCTCATCGTAGAAGGCTATCAGGTTCGTCAAGCACGACTTCCCCTTGGTGAATCCATGCTGACTACTCCTGATCACCTTCTTTTCCTTGACATACCTAGAGATGGTCTCTAGGATGAGCTGCTCCATCACCTTTCCAGGGACGGAGGTGAGGCTGCCCGGCCTGTAGTTTCCCAGCTCCTCCCTCTTGCCCTTTTGGAAGACTGGAGTGACGTTGGTTTCTTCCAGTCCTCCGGCACCTCCTCGGCTCTCCAAGACCTCCCGAAGATGACTGAGAGTGGCTGAGCAATGACCCCCGCCAGTTCCCTCAGCACTCTTGGGTGCGTCCCATCCGGGCCCATAGATTTATGGGTGTCCAGTTTGCCTAGTCCCTAACCCAATCCTCCTCGACCAGCAGAAAGTCCTCCTCTCTCCCAGTTCTCTCTTGTCTCCGGGCCCTGTAGTTCACAGGGACTGGCCCTAGCAGTAAAGACAGAAGCAAAGAAGGCATTTAGTAACTCTGCCTTCTCTGCATCCTCCACCACCAAGGCACCCTCCCCATTCAGCAGCGAACTAACATTTTCCCTAGTCTTCCTCTTGCTGCTGATGTATTTATAGAAGCCCTTCCTGTTGCCCCTGACATCTCTCACTAACTCTAATTCCAAGCGGGCCTTGGCCTTCCTCGTTGCATCCCTGCGTTCTCTGACAAGGTTCCTATCTTCTTCCCATGTGGCCTGGCCCTTCTTCCACATTACGTACGTGCTCCTTTTCTCATTAAGTTTACTCAACAGCTCCCTGCCCATCCACGCAGGAGATGGGGGAGGGCCCATGTGTGTGCTTTCTCCTCATTCCCCTATGAGGTAGGTGTGCTGGGCTGAGGAAAACAGCCCCAAACAGTTTTCACCGAGGTTTAGATGAACATCTTGCAATTATGCTAAATCAGGGGCAAATACTGAAGTTCATCCAAAGGATGGTAGCTTGCAAAAATCATATAAAACATTTTCCTTAATTCCAGTGCCCTTATCATTAAATGCTGGCGTGAGGAGCTTCAGGTTATCCTGTATTCAAGTAAAAATCGAAGTACTCAAGAATTTTCCAGTAAGACAAGGTCGGAAGAACTTGTAAAAATGTGGGATATACGTTTTCTTTTCCTTGTTTTTCTTTTCAACAGACTGATGATATAACCAAGGTCTCAAAGGCTGCCAAAATAATGGAGCGGATGGTGAATCAGAACACATTCGATGATATTGCACAAGGTACGGCCCTGCTGAGAGATGTTTACACTCAAGCACATACGCCTGTCAAGGATTTTAGCAAATTATGCCCAGGCAGAGGTTAGCAGTGGCAGATTAGGGCATAGTGCCTTTTTGCAGGCAACTGGTTTGTTACCTTACAGCACATTGGTGTTTCCAGTGTGCTGCCTCTGCTGAACATTTGGAAAATGGAGCTAAAACGAACGGGGCTCACAACGTGCTGGCTCACGCAAGGCAAACAGAACATGGGACCCCAGTGTGATAGACGTGTCGCATGGGCCCTGCTCCCAGCAGCCCGGGCCAGCAGGGCCAGCCAAAAGGTACCGACTCCACACAGCTCCCTGGGGCATGCGCCATGCGGCAGTGCAGAGCAGCCTCCCGGCTGGCCCAGCCATGGGGACACTGTCGTGGCTATGCCAGTTTGCAAGGGTGCTGCCACCTTTGCTCAGCTCACTCCCAAAGAACCACGTGTGGTGTGTGCTTATACCCGTGTACTCGGAATACAGGGACACGGGGAGCCGTATCTGCTCACCCGAGCAGGGCCTTTCTCTGTACTCTGCTTTTCTGTGTCCACAGCTTTGTCATGCTTCCAGATAAGAATCCCTCAGCCTTTGATGTTTATATGACTATCTGTGACTTGGTGATATGCATGCACAGAGAAACTAATAGATTATTCCAAGTGTCCCCAGATGAATGAAATATTTTGTCACAGTGTTTCATCCTCTGGACTGTGACTTGGGAGACCTGGCTTATAGTCTCAGCCCTTCCACAGCCCCGCTGCCCTTGGACAGGTCACTCCTCACTCCAGCCTTCTGCTTTCTTTTTCAACCTGTGTCTGCTTTTGGACTATAAGCTTTTTGTTGCAACGACTGAGTGCTTGGAAAAGTATATTTACAGGCTTTAGGTGCTGTTTTGAGATTAGGACTTCAGGATCAAATTGTTGTTATACAAACAACTGGGTTGTAGAGAAGCTGTCAGGTATGACAGAGCCCTTTCTAAAGCTTCTCTTGCCAGTGCACCATGCTATTTTGTTTCAGATTTATTCACCAAGACTTATTCTTTGATTTTTGTTTTTATATTTTAAATATTTTGAGGATACCTCTGATGAATACAGAGACCAGCTGGGCACCCTCCTCCCACTCTGGAAGTTCCAGTATGACAAAACCAAGAGACTTGCAGTTACTGCCATCTCCTGGTAAGTCTTTTTATTGCACACTTCCTCTGCTGGTTTGCAGAGAAAATGGACTAAATGTCATACCAGCTTACTAGGCAGCGCTTGTCTCATTGGGAACACTGTTTAGTGCCAGTTAGCTACTTTTGGCAGCACATAAGCATGCCAGGTGCCTTTGGATGAAAAGCACCCTCTGTGAGACTTGAACGCACCGTTCAGCAAAAGGGGAAGGCAAAAGCAGGCTCTATGCACAGTGTTAGGGCAAGGCAGGTGCAGTTGGCAGAGCAAATAAGAATCCCTTCTTGAGCAAGCTGAGAGTGACATGTCTACCTTTGCAGAATATTCAGTAGGAATCAATCCTAGGGCAGCCTAGGGCAGGAGAAGGGCCAGTGACCAAGTACCATCACAGGAGAAAAGCCTGTTTACTCACGGCATTATGAAGGTATTTGTGTAGACAGCAGTAATAGTTGCGTACTGCGATCTTACACAGTTCAGTGTAGTAGCAATTTGCCCTACAGTCCACCTTTGTATCTTTGTTCCTAGTCAGTCCAGAAGCTATCACTAATACTTTCAAGTCAACACTGTCTTTCTGAGGCATTAGTTATTACAGTGAAAAAATTCTCATCAGCACAAATGAGTCCTTTTACTTTTTAATAGGCTTAATCCTCTCTAGAACTTGTCTGGTTCATGCACTAAGCATGAGATTGATATAGTTGTCTTCTGCCTTCTGCTCCCCTGCAGCCAGGCCTCTTCTCACTTATTTGCAGCTCAGTGTCTTGCCAAACAAGATCTATGGAGAGGCAGAGCATGACTGAAGTCTCACATCCATTCAAGCCATTGCAGTAATTATGCTTTAAGAAAGGAGGATGCAGTTGTGTGAGAATTGCAAATTAATACTAAAATGAGATATAAAATTGGGAGAAAAGACCTTTTTTGTAGGTAGTGTATGCTATTGTTGTTCTTACTTCAAGGAAATAAAAGAAAGGTGTTCCTAGACTTAGAAAAATAATCCCAAATTGAATTATGCAATAAGATTTCCAAATTTACTCTTTTTTTACACATTGTTATTAGTGAAAGTCCCCTAATGTCTCCCAAGGGACATTAGGACTCTGAGGTATTAGCACAAGAAAAATGGAAAAACGAAAAGAGAAATGTTTTTATGTTATCAATTCAGAATAGAAGGTTGGCAAAAACATTCATTAGATGTGTTTGACATACATATATGTTGGAAAATTTATATCCATAGAATGCTGTGTGAGCTCAAGGGCAGCAGCAGTATTGACTTTTGTCCCACCGAAACCCTACAGTAACTGTCCACACATATCAGGAGAGGTAAAAGAAGGTAGATGTTTTTCAATAAAGGGACTCTAGAAGGCATCATAAATAGCTAAATGTTCATAGTCATTACGCTTCAGCAAACATACTCATCACCAACTGGATCAGAAGGGAATTTTCCTTCCTGGTCTGTGGTAGTGGTCATGAATTATTGAATTGATAGCTGTCTCTTGAACATCCATCATTACTTAGTGACAGGTTAGGGAAAGTGAGTATGCCGGATATTATTCTGTTGTGGTTTAGAAGCTCCTTTATTCTTGCCTTGAGTGATGGAAGCTGACACATCCCTACCTTTTCCCCTTCCTTAAAGACTCATCTTTAAATGTAGCTTTTCAGTGATCATGAAATGTACAAGCCAAACGGTGCTGGAGATTGACATCCTATCTCAGCCTGTGCCCTTTTTATCCTTTCCTTGTACTGCTGTGGTCTTCTGATGTTCTATTTCTTTTATAAGTCTTGAGTCTAGAAAAATTATTCACACAAACTTTACTTGCGCCTATGTTCCCAAGGTCAAGCCCTTAGACTGTACGCAGTCCTATGAGAATGGACTCTGATGTTAGTGTGATACACTATGCATTTTTGTTGAGCTATGTGGTTAATAATAAATGCAATCTTTTATTAATTCTCTCATTACAGGAATCCAAAGTATAAGGACCTTTTTGCAGTGGAGTATGGTTCTTGTAAGTACCGAATATGAAAGCATTATTGAGAGATTTAAAATGTCAAGGTGGTTCATTGAAATTAAATCATATAACACTCTGGGCATGGATTGCATCTCATAGGTGATCTCAGGTGATTTTGTAGCAATTGACAGAGATTTAATCCAAGGTAGGGATGGGGTCTTTATGTGACTTAAATATCCAGAAAGGCATAGGCAGTGTTAGCCAGGGATTTTGGCTTATGGCAGTGCTGAGTTTTCCTTCAAATAGGGACTGGCTTCTAGAAGCACCACCAAGTCCTTTTTATCTTTTCTCCTGGCCTCTGATTGGGCTTTCTCTGCTCCTGCCCTTCTGATTGTTGAAGGACCAGATCTGTTACCTCTTGCCTGAAGCCAGTCTTGAGAGACTGCTCTAAGTGTAAACTCATTGCTTGCTTGTTAGATGGTACCTTCTTTCAGGTTGTCTCAAAGGATAAACTCCAACAGGACACATCAAGCCTGAAAGTTGTGAAAAGGCTCTTCCCCTACTGTAGTATCTAGGATTGGACATAGGATAGCTATGAGCAGCTATGAACATATCTTTCAGAGTTCCTATGTTTCTCTATATTAATGTGTGCTTAGTATTACTGCTTTCACTTTCAGATAATGGAAAAGAATTCTAGCAAACCAGTATTTTCTCATTATATTGTTGCTGTTTTGTTGAGCGCATTACACCTAACTGCTCAGTTTCTCTATGTTATTTATTTATTTATTTATTTACGCAACATCTCCAGTTTGTTCCCCTGATCAGCTATGGAATGGTGCCTTAGAGCAATACCATTGCCATCTAATGTCATCTTTTGTCTCCTTCCCTGAATGTAACTGGCATCTGTATCAACAGTCTTGCTTTCCTCCTGTTTGGTAACTCTTGTTGCTGCTTACAGACAAAGTGGCTGCTATATTCTGAATATATTCTGATTTCTTGCCTTTGCTTCTGCCCCTTTACTCTTGTCTAGACAAGATAGTAACAGACACTGCGCATAAACATTATCTCTTGCATTCCCCTCTGTCTTCTACTTTCCAGCTGTCACTGAAGAGCTGACTGTTGTAAATAGCTTTTTACTCCAGGGACAGCATTCTGGTAGCTTCCCCCTAGGGTTACTGCCTCCCAGGGCAATTCCTTTAGGAAGGAGTCCTGATGGGAGACTATAAAATTTTCCTGGAATCTCCTCACCAAGGTAGTGTTCGCTTTTCACTGTTACCATGTTAGCAAGCTACTCCATGAATTTCTTAGAACCTCTGAAAGTACCTCTGGGCCTCCCTAAGACTCTGCTTCCCTCCTCATTTGGGAATACGACTAGTCTTGTTGCTGGCGTTCCCATATGAGGGGTGTTGACCTTGAAACCTCACCTTTACTTGAGGCAGGTCTTGTTCGCAAAAGGGAATACAGAACCACCACCAAAATCTCAAACTAGATTGCAGAATGGTACTCATTATATCTGCTAAGAGGAACCAGGTGTGTTGACCCATGCAGTTTCCCCATCCTCTCTCCCAGGATAGTTGTCCTTCCTTGACTGTTATTTATTTATTTATTTATTTAAATAAAAGATGACTCTAGAGTAAGGCACTTTTCTGTCTAGCTTGAAATAGGTAAATACTGAAATGAAAATCAGTCATGTTGCTACAGGTAACAGTATTTGAGATGGGCAGATAGCAGCATTAGTCACTGAAACTTTCACCCCAAACACTGTAACCACAGGATTTTTTTATGGAGGACAAAGAATGGGGAAGCCAAAGAAGGGGCCCTACCAGTAGGAGCATCTTTGCCCACCAGCCATTTCAGTTGTTCTACATTTACTTGAAAATTACAGTTGAACATTTTTGCTAGTGTTATTTGTCCTGAAAAAGTTAGAATCCTGAATTAACAAAGGAAGCAGTTTTTTTGTTTTGTTTTGGTTTTTTTTTGAAAGGAAGCTGGGGGATCTCAGCTCTAATAGAATGGTTAATGAAAATCTTTGTTGAGAAATGTACTGCATGTGGGATAAAAAAACTAAGTGCTGGTCCCGAAGGAAATTGCTATTATTCAGGAAGTGATCTTGAAGTCATTCTAGGTTTTCCTTTTCAAACAGTCAGTAGTGCTCAGCAATTGTCAAAAAGGCAGAACAAGTTTTGATGGGAATTGCTATGAAAGAAAAAGTAAACTTCTGGATACAACAAAAACAAAATAGAAAAGAACATATGAAACACCAATAGAAACAACAGTAGAAAACAAAAGAGAAAACAAGTTCCCTGATAAAAGTGACATCTTTATTATTGTGTACAGTTCTAGTTGTGAACTCTGAAGAAGAATATATTAAGCTATGGAAAAAATGGAAAAGATCCAAAAAAAGGGCAAAAAGGATGAGCAGAAATGTGGAGGCATAGTACCTTGTCAGGTCAGTAGATAATAGACGCCTTGTTAGCAGATAGTTAACCCCAAGGATGTCAGTCTTATCAGCAGATAAAGAACAGAGCAGGAAAAGGAGGAGGACTGCAACCCCCATGCAGAATGTCTTGTCAGAAGACAAGAAACAAAGCCAGGAAAAGAAGCTATTTACAACTGCATGGGTGGCAATATGCTGATTGGTTGTAAGCTTTGCAACACTTTTGTTAAGAGAGTATAAAAAGAAGTTGTTTTGAAAATAAAGTTGTCTCACTCTGCATCCCAGATTGTGTCCTTTCCTTCACAAGGTGCAACACAGAAATATATATACAACTTCTATATCAGAGAGAACTAGCAGACTAGGACTTGTGAAATAGACAAGGAAGAGGGGATGTGATAAAGGTCTATAGAATCCTGAGTGGTACAAGGAAAGTGAAAAAGAGTAAAATATTCTCTATTTTCTGTAACACCAGAATGAGGGAGACCTTATGAATTTGTTGAACCAAGGCAAAATTAAAATACAATAATGTGATACATAAGGATATTGTGGAACTTTTGTGCCTGTCCTCCATGTTCTGGGGGACAAAGGTATACATGGATTCAAAAGGGGTGAGATAACTTAATGGCATGCCAGTTTGCTGATGCCTGTTGGAAAGAACAAATCATCTGATTCACTAAGTTCAAAAGTGCAAGTTGCTGGAAGTTCTGAGAATATACATGGAAGTAGAACTATATTTCCCTGCTTCTTGTGCTCTTTAAGCAGTTGCTGCTCAGTACTGTCAGAGACAGTAGAGTGGGCTATAGGGGCCTTCAGTGTGGCCCAGAATAGCTCTTCTTTTGTATTTCTGTCTACTCTGACAATAAAAACAGATGGGTTGCTTTCATTTATACTTGTGAGGATTGTATTCTGCTTGAAATATAGCAACATTATGTTTTTATCTTAAAATGACACTTTTCTCTTAAAGTTCATTCCATGTGAACCCTGGAAATGTTCCTTTTAGTTTGCCAGGAAGCCTAAATTGTCCTGACAATCTCTCTAATTCAGCAGGCAGCTGCTATTCTAAAGGGTAGATTACCATCAGCTTTTGCAAAGGGTAGGGAGAAACACCCAAGATACTTCTCACTTCGTGCAGCAGAGCAAAATCTTATTGTGCTCACAGCTCCTGTGCTCAGAGGAGTGTAGGTATTAGAGTCTTTTCACTGCCCTGCTCCCCAGGGGCATAAGGAGAGATACAAGCTCAGGAGTGATAACCTTCCCACTTAGCCTGTTCTGACAATTGCTCAGGCTCATTACACTAAGCAAAGCCCTGACATCTGTGCTTTTGGGTTGTGCAGAATTACTTGTTTGCATTACTTCTGCCAGGGTCCCCTGTGCTGAGAGCAATGCAGATGTAGGGAGAAGCAGATCCTAGGTCAGTGGCTTGTCATCTTAAGTGTGCAAGATATTGATGGCTGCTTATCCCAGTTTTATAGCAGGCACAGAGGGCAGAGTTCGTCTCGCTTAGCTGTAGCCACCTAAGAGGAGCTGAGTCGCTGGCCTAGGCTTCCTCTTCAGTCAGTTATGAAAGATCAGCACATCCAGAGACCATCTGTCCTGTCCCAAGGGTGGTGTCCAAGAAAAGGAGCTAAATGTCCTTCTGGAAGTGATGGTCTCTCCCCAGTAAAGCTAGTCTAGATGCCTATCTCATGGATGATGGAAGGGAGGAAAGATGAATCCGAGATAGAATAAATAGTCCTCGAGACAGGTAGGGGCTGGGGTAGAGCCAGGAGCAGAACAGCCACATACAGTGGCTGTAACATTAGCAGATTTTTTTTGTGCAACATGGATTTGGCAGAACTGCCAGGATACAAGTAACACATTTGTGCTCTGCCCAAAGCATATGTTTTGAAACAAAAGGGCCCTGTTTACTGTGAGTCCATTTCACTCCAGTGTGGGGAGTTCTGAGCAAAGAAGCCCCTGCCTTCCTGTAATTCTACCAATGGTCTTTTTTGGTTAAGTACCACCCTGCTGATGATAATGGCACTTTCCTTTTCCTCTGAACACAGGAGTATTGTCATCATAATTTGCAATTCAGTGTCTTTGCTTTTTGGCTAGAATTAATTTTTATTCCCATCAGGAGGAACTGTCTTTCTGTTTTGTTTTTGCACAAATGAGATTGTTGGATTATTGCTATGTTAGCAGCCTGCAGTGTAGGGTTCAGAGAAGCTGTGATGGATGTTGGGCTTGTAGTCTGCCTTGCTGACACCACCGCCACTAACTGTGGGAAACCGTAAAAGTCAGGAATGTGCTGAATAACAGATTAGCAGATAGAGAAAAACAGGCTGGACACACCAATCTCTGGTTGGTTACCTGCTGACCCGGTAGCAGGATTGGACCCAGATAGCAATAGAGTCAAGGAATTGGCTAGTGACAGGGGGAGGGAGCGCATGGACAGCATGGGAACAGTGCATGCTTGGGGAATATATATATGTGCTTGCAACAACAAAATGCTTCTGATTCTTAACCTTGAGCCCCTGCTCTTCAATGCTTCCACAACTAACACAAGTGCAGGGCTTAGCAGAACCTTCGTTCATGTTGCAGAAGTAAGTATGCCAGTGACACATGGCATGCCAGTGACATATGGCATTCAGGGATGGCTTTTTGTGTGCAGCTCTGTCTGCCAGCACAAGAGGTGAGTAGGGTAAAGCAGTTTCTACATTTTCTTCTACTGTTTCTTTGCACTGTGCATATATAACTTGCCCATCACAAGGGTGAGTGAGGAGTACAGACTCACACTCTGAGGTATTTGAGAAAGGTGTTCCCTCCCAGTTCTGCTAGATCTGAGATGGCTCTGGTTAGGGGGGGCTGACTGTGGATGGAACTAGGCCATGTAAAGACTTCTGTACTGATCTAGCTTTCTTGTAAAATCAGGAGGATGATCTATGCTGGTACAGGGCCCTTTTTTACTGATGTGACTGCATCTAAAGTAAAAGTTATTATGACTCTGACTGAATTAAATTGGTGTAAAATCTGGACCAAACCCTTGACAGACATGAGCCGGTATTTGATAGAACATGGCTTGACACCCATGGGTGCTGAGGAGTCCTGGTTGGACACTGAGACCACAGGAGGGCTCTTGCTGAACTCATCTAGAGCATGGTGGCAACAAAGCACAGGGGACCTGTGGGTATCTACTGGACAGTCTTTTTTTTTTTTTACTATTTCTCAAATACACTTCCCAAAGAACATAGATACTCTTTCATTTATTACCCTCCACTGATTTAGGCTGACAGATGGAGATTACAAGGATATTCCCCCATGTGACATACTCAATGTGCTTCAGAGGGAACAAGGAGAGGAGAAAATGAGCCAGGCAGCTTTCACAATAATATTCTGCAGCTTCCTGTTCACTTCTGTGTCTCAAAAGTATTGCTCACTCCGCTGGAGGTCTCGTCCCACAGCATATCTGTCATTCTTTGAGTCAATTCAATCTGTTCATCCCTAGTGCTCTGTGAGCACTTAGCACTAAAGGATGAAGAACAGCTCCTCAAGGAGTTGAGTCCTCAGTAACACCGAGAAACTTTCTCTCCAAGAGGGTAGTGAAGACAAGTTAGCAAGATGAATGTGAAATCAAATTGGCATGAACAAGGAAGTTGCTTCTCTTCCCTTGCAGACAGTTTCTCTGGAAGGATTTGATCCTGAACAGACAACTGAAGGGAGGGTTCATCACAACTCTCCACAACTGGCAGTGACTATTTGAGGAAACAGGCCATTAAACCAGGCCTGGAGTTTAGAGTAGAGAAAAATGACTGTTAACATAACTTGCTCACTCCAGAAAAGAGAGAGTCACCCTCCAGGGACTGAGGGAGTATGTTTGGAGACTCTAGGTGACCCTGCGTGTGCAGGGGGGTTGGACTAGACGACCTCTAGAGGTCCCTTCCAACCTTAAGCATTCTATGACTTGCCTTTTCTCTCTCTCTTCTTGTGCAAGAAGCCTGAATCTCTCCATCTAGGAAGCCAAGTAGAAAATAATAATTAGTAGAGAATTCCCAATGCATTCTTTGCTCCAAAGATTTCATAAAAATTAAGATCAGCTCCATATTACAAACCATTTCAGCCTGTACACAGCCTTTTGCAAGCCCAGAGACTTTTGTTAGGCCAAATACTTTGTTTTCTGCAAATCATAGAATCATAGAATGCTTAAGGTTGGAAGGGACCTCTAGAGGTCATCTAGTCCAACCCCCCTGCACACGCAGGGTCACCTAGAGCACGTGGCACAGGACTGCGTCCAAGCGGGTTTTGAAGATCTCCAGAGGAGGAGACTCCACAACCTCTCTGGGCAGCCTGTTCCAGTGCTCTGTCACCCTCACTGTTAAAATTTTTTTTTCCTTAAGTTCCTGTGAATTGTAGAGGGATGGCTAGAGAGCCGCGTACATGGCTGCCCAGCAGGCCTGCTCAATTCCAGCCTTCAGGTTTCAGTGAAAGAACAAAGGGAGTGCTAACTAGGAGATAAGAAAGTAGACCAAGGTCAGAGGGAATAAAAGAGCTGTTGAACTAAAAGGATGAGCTAAACAAGTAAGGGGGGCTGTAAGGGTCTGAGTTAGATCATTGTCTACCAATTAGGAGCCTGTGTAATTACATCACTAATTGTTAAGAATCATATAAATGTACTGCATGAAAAGCTAATAAACGAAGTCAGTTCCAGCTTCTATGAAGTTGATGTCTGGCATTCCTGACCCGCTCCAAGCTGCAACAAGTGGCGCCCGAACAGGGACCAGATTCCGAACAGGGACTGGTACAGGGACCTGGCACAACGGTGCGGGATTCCGGAGGACGACGTACGGGTGCAGCCGAGTGATCCGACCAAGAAGGGGACCGGAGCGGGTAAGCCGGCCGTGATTGCGCACACGGGAAGACGGCGTGGGGTAACGGTTAGAAGCAGAATTCCCAGTGCACGTGTACATGGAGCGAGAAGCTGCTGAACAACTGCTGCTGGACTTATTAGCAAAAAGGGAAGCAGCAGTGAGCACGAAGAAGCTGTATGAGTTGATTAAGTGGGCAAGGGAGAAAGGACATTTAAAGGAGCCACAATTTGTTTTTAGTATAACAGAGTGGCGTGAGATAGGGAACTCATTATGGGAAGCCACTCTGGAGGGCAACAAAGCTGCCAAAGAACTGGGTCAAACTTGGCGCGAGGTGGCGAATCAGCTCAAGTGTATGCAGGCTGAAAAGAAAATGGTAGCAGCCGCGACGCAGATGCTGCAAGGGGAGGAATCAACTCCTGAGGGATCGGCAGTGCAGAAGGGCCCCCTTGGACGAGGCGCCACTGCAGTCCCAAAGAGCACCGCCAAGGAGTTGATCGATAGCGTTCTCAGAGGTGGGTCGTCGCAACTTCAGCGTCCCTTGGAGTCATCACCTCCACCACCGGAACCTGCGCCAGCCGAATCGACCGCGACTCCCGAATCGCCACAGCAGCCATCGGCGCCATCACTCCCGGCAGGGGCAGCTGGAAATAGACCACAGGAGCAACCACCAGAGCGAAGCCGGGACCGACCCTCTGATAAGCTGTTCCGAGAAGCCTCTAGAGCGCTGGTTCAAGCCCAGGCAGATGGGCGAGCCACAGATGGGGGGTGGTCGGGGGCTTCCGGGGGGCTTTCGGGTCCGCGGGTTTCCTCTTCGCGTTGGTCTGGGGTTATCAGGGATGCAATTCTGGAGGGTCAATGGGAGCCGGCTATGAGGGTAGCGTGCCCGGTAACCTTTGAGCCGGATGGTCAAGGGGGGGCAGCGGGTAAATGGGATCCGTTTGACTGGAAAATTCTGAGTCAATTGAGGGATACGGTCGTGCGTTGGGGGATCAAAGGCGAGCCCTCCAGACAAATGCTATCCTACATTTTTAACAGCGATATGCTTCTTCCTAGTGACTGTCAACAAATCGCAAAATTAATCTTGACACCAGGTCAGTTACTGTTATGGGAAAGACAGTGGGCAGCTCACGCGGCACGGGAATGCGCTGTGCCGCGGGGGCAGGATGATCCGTTGTTTAATTTACGGCCCGAAACGGTCATCGGACAGGGAAACTTCGCGGATGTGGGGGTGCAGATGCAGTATCCTCCTATTCTTTTGAGGCTCGTGACACAGACCGCCTTATCAGCGTTTATGTCCTTACCAGAGGAAAAGAAGGGGCCGTCTTTTGTAAATGTTAAACAGGGTGTAAACGAGCCTTTTGGTGAGTTTGTGGATCGTCTGCTTAAGGCCTTAGAGGAAATGGACGCGTTAGATGAAAGAACTAGGAGGCTTATGGCACAGTCCTTAGCAGTCGAGAATGCTATTAAGCGAACTAGGGATGTGCTGGTGACATTGCCTCAGGGAGTGTCCCTTGAGGAAATGCTTGAAGAGATTGTTCGTCGGGGTGTGGGAAACCCAGGAGCATTCTTAGGGGCTCGGGTAGAGCAGGCACTGCTTGACTCAGCCGCTCAGCAGGCGCAGGCGACTCGAGTGTTAGCGGCGGCACTGCAACCCCTTGTGGGAAAGGGACAGAAGAAACGGCCGAGTGATGATGGCCCTAAGTGCTTTCGGTGTGGTCGTCGGGGACATATTCGGAAGAATTGTGATGAAGGGCGTGTTTGGTGCCCCCGATGTCAGAGAGACACTCATTCCCAAAAGGCGTGACGATCAGCCCCTGGTACTGTTTGTTCGGGAAACGGGAATGTGAGCGCGAACCCTGCCCGTGCGAGGAGAACAATGGTGCAGGGGGGGAGCTCTGGCTGCCTGCCACAAGGGGAAGCCTGGGCATTGACCTGGCAGCCGCAGTAAGCATCTGTCTACAAGATGCCTCCCCCGTGCGAATCCCATCCCAGTTTAAGGGCTTACCTTGGTCAGGGAAAAGAAGTGGGGGGTTGATATTGGGACCATCTTCGGCAGGAATGTCTGGTATTTTTGTAATACCTGGGATTATTGATTCGGATTCGGAAGGAGTAATCAACCTGGTGGTATACACATTGACCCCACCAGTAACTATTGCTAAAGGTAGTAAATTGACTCAATTAGTTCCTTTGCAGAATTTGTTAGGGGCTATTAATCCCCGGGCGGCTTCATTGCCGTCACGGAAGCAAAAAGGCTTTGGATCTACAGGAGGACAAGCCCTCTTAACTCTAAACATGAAACATCGGCCGTTAGTAAAGGTGCAAGTGAGTTTCCGGGGCCAAAACGTGTGCTGTCAAGGGTTAATGGACACTGGTGCAGATTGCACCATCATCTCAAGCGAGTGTTGGCCACGGCATTGGCCAAAAAGGATAGCCGCAGCGTGCATTGGAGGTGTAGGCGGGGTTCAACAAACAGAGGAAAGTGTTTACCCTGTACAGCTTACAATAGACCATCAAGTGGTCAGCACTCACGTGTCTATCCTGCCGTTGCCTGCTCCTATTCAGATGTTGATTGGCAGGGAGTGCATGGCCCAGCTAGGAGTGGTTCTCTCAACTGCGTCAGGACAGGGTTTTCCTTAGCGGCTACTGTCGAGCAGCCCATTGCTATCACCTGGATAACAGAAGACCCTATCTGGGTGGAGCAGTGGCCGCTAACGAAGGAGAGGCTGCAAATAGCGGAAGAGTTAGTAGAGGAACAGTTAAAGGCGGGTCATTTGGTGCCCTCCACTAGCCCATGGAATACACCGATCTTTGTTATCCCTAAGAAGTCAGGGAAGTGGAGGTTACTTCATGATCTTCGTGCAGTTAATCAACAGATGCAGGCGATGGGGGCTCTACAGCCCGGCCTGCCTTCTCCTTCTATGATCCCGGAAAATTGGTACTTGTTGATAATTGACTTAAAAGATTGTTTCTATACCATCCCGCTGCAAGCCCAGGACTCCGTCCGTTTTGCATTTACGCTACCCTCCATAAATAGGGCAGCACCTGCTAGGCGCTATCAGTGGGTAGTGTTACCCCAGGGAATGAAGAACAGTCCGACAATGTGCCAACTGTTTGTGGCTGCGGCCCTTCAGCCATTGCGTACACAGTGGCCACACTCATTGATCTATCATTATATGGATGATATCCTTTTTGTGCGAGCAGAACCTATTACGGTAAAGGAGGAGGAAGTAATTTCGAAGGCCCTTCGGGAGCGAGGGTTGCAAATCGCACCTGAAAAGGTACAACGTACTCAGCCTTGGAAGTACTTGGGCTGGCTTATATCAGAGGCTACCATTAAGCCACAGAAGGCAGAATTGAAGGTGAGCCTGCGCACGTTGTCTGATGTGCAAACCCTTATGGGGGATTTGCAATGGGTACGGTCTGTCCTAGGTATCACCAATGATGAGATTGCACCGTTAGTGCCCTTACTAAAAGGTACCGACCCAGCGACGCCAATCAACCTGACAGAGCAGCAACAACAGTGCCTTCAGAATCTCTCCCAGGTCTTGTCTCAGCGGTTAGCCCGCCGCCGGAGGTTGGACCTCGGTATAACCTTACTACTGTTAAAGGGGCCGACTAGTTACGCTGCTGTAATTAGTCAGCTCACAAAAGAAAAAGGGAGAGAGACGCAGGTATCGGTGCTAGAATGGGTATTCCCTGCAGTGCGCCCAAAAACAGCCCTTGCGACACCCTTTGAGATTCTGGGATCTCTAATTCGGAAAGGTAGGGATCGGGTTGTAGCGATCGCAGGTGAAGAGCCAAACATGATAGGTCTACCGATACAAAAGGAAGATTTAGAGTGGGCAATTAGGCACTCGACAGCTCTGCAGCTGGCGTTGTTGGATTTTTCAGGGGACATAATATCGCGCCCAGTGTCGGGGAAAATCGGTCATTTGTTAAACAATTATGATTGGGTCGAACGCCCTAGGCGATCCAAGCGACCATTGGCAAATGCGGTGACAGCTTTCACAGATGCAGGTAAAAAGTCGCGCTTGGCCGCAATTACCTGGCGGAATGGAGATCGGTGGGAGTCTCAGACTTTATCCGCAGAGAAGAAGGATTCCCTTCAAACCTTGGAATTGAAAGCAGTAGTTTGGGCCTTCACCAAGTGGGTGTCAGTACCCTTGAATGTGGTCACTGACTCCTTATACGTAGCAGGAGTGGTAGACCGAATAGAAGATGCCTTGATTAAGGCCATGGAAGATCAGCGATTGGGAAAGTTGTTTTTTCAACTAAGGAAGGCGATTATGATGAGGTCCGAGTCCTACTGCGTGATACATATCCGTAGCCATACATGGGAATTAGGCCTAGGGGAAGGGAACGCCCGAGCAGATAAGTTGGTGAGTGTAGCCCCTCGGATGGGACCATTCAGTCGGTTCGAGGCAGCAAGAGTGGGTCATGGAATGTTGCATGCTAATGCTAAGGGTTTGGCAAGACAGTTCGGGATATCCTTGGAAGATGCACGGGGAATTGTGCAGGCGTGCCCACAGTGTAGTCACCATGGTCCAGGATTGGGTATCGGGGTTAATCCGAGAGGATTGAGGGCCTTAGAGCTGTGGCAAATGGATGTCACGCATGTGTCGAGCTTTGGAAGACTGAAATACGTCCATGTTTGTGTCGATACCTTTTCTAAAGTCATATGGGCAACGGCACAGCCTGGGGAAAAGGCCATACATGTAAAAAAACACTTGTTAGCATGCTTTGCAGTCTTGGGGGTACCTGAAAAGATTAAGACTGACAATGGCCCCGCGTATGTTAGTCAGACACTCCATCATTTCTGTGATACCTGGGGGGTGGAGCACAGTACGGGTATCCCACACTCCCCTACGGGACAAGCAGTAGTAGAACGAGCCCATCGAACCTTGAAAGAGTATCTGGGAAAGTTTGAGGACATTTCTGACCCAAAAGAGCGCCTTTCAGTTGTTCTCTTTGTGCTAAATCATCTGTGCATTTTTGGTGCAGAGGAAGTGCCACCTATTGTCAAGCACACGCAGTGTGTTCCTCCCGTGGAGACCAGAATGTGGGTACAGTTCCGAAACCCGAAAACTGGAATCTGGGAAGGTCCTGCTGAAGTGCTGTTCCTCGGCAGGGGTTACATGTGTGTTTCTACCATTTCAGGTCCCCTGTGGGTGCCCAGCAGGTGGACGAAGGTAGCAGAGGGGCCAACGCCACCCACGCAAGATGAAGACATTTCTGGTGCTGATTCTCGTGGGCCTTAGTGTCTGTGAGTGGGAGGCTTCGGTACTCCACCCACGGCTGTTCGACCCTCGGCAAAATATCTGGGTAACATTGGCCAGAGAGCTAAATACTACACAATTTTGTGCTAGCTTAGCGACACCCAGCACACCCTTTGTGACCTGTTTGGTAGGGGTCCCACTTAACGATAGCGAAGCGGTGGTTTTTGCGGCTCACTATGATGATAGTTGTAAGAACGCAAGTAGCAGCTGGTGTGACTATAAGAACATGTCTGTCGTGATGTCGCAGTTCGACCAGTGGGTTAACGGTCAGCTGGATATGGATAACCCCCCACAGGAGTTTGAGCTACTAGATTCTCTTAATGCTACTGCTTGCATTTTTTTAAACACTAGCGCCACGGCAGTACCACTGCCTTATCCACTCCGCTTATCCAATAACACCACCCCTGTAAACCCGATTGGAAACAGGTTAAGTTGGGAAAACTGGTGCGCCGGGTCAGTCCCTGAGGTTAAAGGTAATGCTCTGCCTCGTAAACTTCCTCCCGGATATTTCCTTATATGTGGAAATCGAGCCTGGGCTGGCATTCCAGCCCAGCCCATGGGAGGACCTTGCACAATCGGTCGCCTTAGTATGATATGGCCCCACGGGCCTCCTGGGAGCCGGAAAATAGCAGTTAGGCGACGAAGAAGTACAAAGGTTGCTATAAGCAGTGATTGCATTGATGATGTTGATTTATGGAATGATTGGGAGGTGATAGTGGCGTCTTTCTTCGGTCCTGGGGTGTCAGCCGCCCGAGCCCACAGGAATATTGAACAGCTTGCATGCTGGGCAGTCAAGCAGGCAAACGCAACCAGTATGGTGCTTAGCGAATTGTCAGATGATTTAACCCAGGTACAACACGCTGTATTACAAAACCGTGCCGCTATTGATTTCCTGCTTCTTGCTCACGGACATGGGTGTCAGGACTTTGACGGCATGTGCTGTATGGACTTGAAGGATCATTCAGCGGCGATACATCAACAGCTCCACGACCTGACCAAGCATACAGAGAAAGTAACAAAGGATGTGGGATTCTTCGGTCTAGATGGACTAACGGACTGGTTAGGAATTGGGGGATGGATAAAATCGTTGATGAAATCGTTGTTAATGTTGTTACTATGGGGACTGTTGTTTGTAATTGGCTTAATGATTGCTTGTACCTGTTTGCGCGCTTTAATGTCACGGTTATTAACTGCTTTTTCACGCAATCCGAATCTGACGCCTCAAGGCTGGCTTGCTTCCCGGGGTCACCTAATCTAAAGAAAAGGGGGGATTTGATTTCTCTTTTAAAGTGGGGGTTGAAGAATTGTAATGCTTTAGACGAGGATAGCAACCGCTAGTAGGGCTAGTATTTCTATTTGCTATGTTCCTCTTTATCATGTGTTTCATCCTATGTATATTGATGCTGACATGAGGTATGGTTGAAGGCTGGAAACTTGTACGATCCGTAGAATCATAAAACTGTTGTACAAAACAGAACCTAAGACCTTGAGAAAGAAGATGTTTGCCTGCCCGGGTTGAGAGATAAGGAGTGCGGAGGCGGCTGCCCAGCCAGGCTCAGAGCCGACCTCCTCCAAAAGCAGCTGAAGGCGGCTGCTCAACCGGGCTTGTAGCCAACTTAACTGCAAACATCCTCTAAATTAGTTTGAAGGTCAAACACCCGAGAGGGAGGAGATGAGAAAGGCAAGACCCTCAGACTGACGGTTGCGACCACTTACTGGTATGCGCACCTGCACGACCAGGAGGGAAGGTTATGTGGCTGAAGGTGGAGTTTGTCCACCCGCCCCGGTCTGCCTGCTGGCACGTACTGGCCCTACGTGACAGGATGCACCGGGCTTAAACAGATAAAGCAGAGCGTAAAGGGGGGGGGGCGGTGAGACTCCTAACACTGAGACCCACGTTGTCTCTGCGGGGACGCCTGCCGAGTTGGGAGTCTGTCAGCAACCCTCTAATCTGCTAACTCAAGAGAATACTCAGTCTCAGTATCCTGCCGACGAGTGTTACCTCAAGAGTAATTATCTATGCTTGGTTTCTGAAATCGGATGGGTGACAGAGAAAATGGGAGAGGCCTTAGCTGGAAGCAACCTCACATACATCAGATGTAGCAGGCAAACAGCTGGTACCCTAGCGGTGGGAAGTGTGAGCCTGCAGAACATCATGAGAGGAAGAAGTGTCCTGTACTACTAAGCAGGCCTTGCTGGTACAAAAGAAAAAGGGGGAATTGTAGAGGGATGGCTAGAGAGCCGCGTACATGGCTGCCCAGCAGGCCTGCTCAATTCCAGCCTTCAGGTTTCAGTGAAAGAACAAAGGGAGTGCTAACTAGGAGATAAGAAAGTAGACCAAGGTCAGAGGGAATAAAAGAGCTGTTGAACTAAAAGGATGAGCTAAACAAGTAAGGGGAGCTGTAAGGGTCTGAGTTAGATCATTGTCTACCAATTAGGAGCCTGTGTAATTACATCACTAATTGTTAAGAATCATATAAATGTACTGCATGAAAAGCTAATAAACGAAGTCAGTTCCAGCTTCTATGAAGTTGATGTCTGGCATTCCTGACCCGCTCCAAGCTGCAACACCTGTGGAACTTTTGGTGCTTCAGTTTGTGGCCATTACCTCTAGTTCTGTCGGTGGCCACCAGTGAAAAGAGGCCAGCACCATCCTCCTCATTGTCTCCCTTAAGGTACTTATAGACACTGATCAGATCCCCTCTCAGCCTTCTCTTCTCCAGGCTGAACAAGGCCCAGCTCTCTCAGTCTTTCCTCATAGGGCAGATGTTCCAGGCCCCTGATCATCCTTGTAGCCCTGAGCTGGACTCTCTCCAGTAGCTCCACATGCCTCTTGTACTGGGGGCCCCAGAACTGGGGACATAGTGCTCCAGGTGTGGCCTCACCAGGGCTTTGAGTGGCATAACTGAAGAGTAGAAGAGGCTGAGGTATCCTGTACCCAGGCTCTTCTAAGGGAAGGAAATACCTTAGGCATCCTTTACCCTGATGGTTTCAGAGCCTGGTTCATACTACATGCTATAGAAAGACATCGAAGTCTGAGTTAGGGCAGATTCTCTCAAACACAGAGTGTAGGATCCTGAGTAGGAAAACAAGATATTTGAGCCAAGCATCAGAAAGGACTCTTGGTATCACTGTATAATTGTACCCTGCCCTGAAAAGTGGAAGACTTCAGCCATGGACAGTCTTTTTTGATTAAGATAAATGTGCAAAACCCCCAAATCCAGGAGCAAGGTTAGGCATCAGGAAAAGATTCTCGTCTGATCCTGATAGATGAGCTACTGAAGCTTTAAAACACAAGTTTTGCCTTTTGAACACGGGGAGGGAAGTATTCTTGGGGTCAAGGAAGAAAGTAATGGACAGCAAGGCTGAATTCTGTCCTACCTCCACACATTGACTGGGAGACTTTTCTTACAGGCTGAGTCAAAGCCTACCTTTTAGAATTATACTCATTTTTTTTTTTTTGTCAAAACGCCATCTGATAGTGAATCCTTCACCATGTCCCTCTGGCCTATCCAACTTTGCTATTTCAACTTAGAATTGGTCTTCCTGGTGGTGAATGCATGTTATTTCAAAATTGAATTTATCTAGCTTACATTTTCAGCTACTGAAACTCATTATTCTCATGTCAGCAAACTCAAAAGATCCTTTCAGCAAGTCCCTTCTCCATGGGTAAGTGCCCAATGTGCATTGATGAAGACATCTCTCATTCTTCTCTTCTTTAGCTAAACTCATTAAGCCATACTCAAGAAGGTGTTTTTTTTTTTTTTTTCCATCTGTCATGTCATTTCACTGGGCTTTCTCTGACCTCTCTCCAGCACATCCACATTCTTCTTGAGTGCAGACACCATATCCAGACACACTGATTTAGTTGCTGTCTTACGTGTGCTTCATATAGAGACACAACTGCATCTCTGATGGCTCTCTCACTTTATACCAAGCCGCTGACAGCTTATGGTAGTTTATGGTTAGCCACAGTAACTGGAACACATCTTTAAGTTTGTGTTTTCCAAATTGTACCCTTCTATCCTCAATGTAACCTTCATGTTTGGTTTCCCAACATAGCATGGAACTCGGATGTGTGATGGTGTCCATTTAACTGAGAGGTTCAGAGCATGTTGTAAGAGCAGCTGTCTACATCATATCTTCTGTGCCACCCAATGTTGTTCCATATTTAAGCTCTACCAGCAAATATTTTATATCATTATGTAGATCAAAATAAAAATATTGTGTCACTTTGGACTAAACAGATGCCTGGGAATCTGCACTAGAAACCTGCTCTTTTCATTCTCTCTCTGTTTACAGCTTCAATTTAGGGTCTGTCAATGAGCCAGTTTTTAATCCATCAGCTTTGCTGGTTCCATTTCATAAAAGCTTTTAAATCAAAAATTGTGAAGTATGCAACTAGAAGCCTAGGGAATATACAGATAGATTCTGTCAGCAGAGTTATTTCATCAGTCACCCTGCCAAAAAGGACAGCAGCTTTGACAATACACTTACTCTCTGTATAGGTCTTGTGACCTAAGCAAGTGGGGAGATAATTCAGCAGGAGGCCTGGGATCCTCACACTGAAGGAATCTCACCACACACAGATAAGGAGGATGAATATTAATTCACATTTACTGCTTGTTAGAAACTATAATGCTTTATCTGATCTTGAAATATAGATGATTCTTTGAAGTTTTCTGCAAGATCTTGGTCAAATTATATGAATATCAATGAGATGTGAAGTCCAGCTGTCTCAAACTCACAGATACATTAGGAATTCATGGAAAATAGAACTCTGAAAGATTTCGGAAAGTCATTGTTCCATTCCTATGGACAGGACTTTTAAAGCATGGGTTGGATAACTAGCTTTAATTGAACTTCAAGATAGCATGCAGTGTAATTCCTGGCACAGATGAGAGAAAAAGTCCTATAGCCAACAAGTAATCCTTAGGTCAAGGAGAGAAGTGGATGTTTGAGGTGAAGAACCCTACGAGTCTGTGAAAACTCTGATTTGAAGATGCAGGGGTAAAGGAGAGGCAGTGTTAGAAACTGTTCTGGGTGTTTGTTTGTGTATAATTTTCTTCTCTGTAGTAGTAGATTTAAAGGCTGTGATGTGGCATGTGGAAGATACTGGCTGGACTATATTTATATAACAACCTGCTATTACATTTTCTAATTTCTGATGAATAACTGAAGAGCTTCTGAAAGTAAAAGCACTAACAGAACCAAGTGCTGGCTTAGAAATTCAGATCTCTGAATCAGCTCTTGGAAAGTCTCTTCCAGGTGGCTTTGGAAATGATAACTATTTAATTCATGTTCCCAGAATGGGACAGAGGATGCTGCTGAGTTCCCTTTTTCCAAGCTGCTTGAGTTAATTTTTTTATTGAGAATATGAGAGTGAAGTCCTTGTCAGAGAGAGAAAAAGCATTTTAGATTAGTTAATTGAAACTCCTTGTATAAGGCTGTATGTACTTGTGATGCGAGTGGATTGCACTACAGCAAGGGGCTGGCAGCTCCCGGGTCACACCAGTGGTCCAGCAAGGAGCCATGGCCTTTTAGGATCCATAGTAATGCTGCTGCATTTTCTTAAGCACAGTACCACAAAAAAAAAAAAAAAACTAATAGAGATTCATATGCCCTACAGTCGCTTGTACACACCTCAAAGGGAGATTCATGTTGTAGTCTGGATTCCATTTCCTATTTGGCATATATTTGTATAAAGCACGAAAACAACATAACAGATCCCAGCTTTGGGAGAATATGTCAGTTCAGAGGCTTGTTCAGAGGCATTGATTTGATGCTGTCCAAGTTAAATATTTCTTTAATGTTAACAGACCCAAGAGGATGACTCTGATTTTTTGATAACAATATTGAGAACTGTCTTGTGCCAGTATGATGGCCGAGCATTTCTTCTTAGTTGTGAATGTATTGTTCATTGACATTTTGGAGCATTTGCATATAAACTGTAGGAGTGTCACTGACAATATTGATGATCCAGTTATTATGCTAGTTATTTAACAGTTAGTGTTATATTAGAATTTATCTTGAGAAAGAAAAATCAAACAGTTAGAGAATTAAAAATTAATGGTTGCTTAGTTGCCAGTGATTTTGCTTGATTATATTTGTTACAGCAGGCAGGCTGAAGCCCCTCTAAGTAATAAACCAAGCTGCTGCTCTAAGGGGTTCCTATTACAATGTGGAAAACATGTATCATCCAAATAAGCAAAGAGAAAAAAAATGTAAAAATGTGAGTTTTATTTGTGAATAATTTAAGAAAATTTGTATGAACACTCAGCGTCCCCACAATCAAAAAGAAAACCCTGGAGGACATGTGCCTAATCTGTGTTGATTTATAAATACTGTGTATGCTATGTGGCTTTTTATAGCTGCAAGGAGTGATTCTTGACTACGCTGTATTAATTAAAAGAGGCTAATGGGGAAAAGAAAGCAGGAAATCAAACCCAATGATAAAACTCCCCTAGGGCAGGCGCATCAAAAGTCATCAAAAACTAGACCTAATGCTAGCCTATGTTTTCATCCATGTGGAAAAAGTAAATGGAAAATCATTGCCAATAAAATGTTTTGATGAGATAAATAATATAGGAAGTGGTAAGAAATGGAACAATCAAGTCAAAGACATAGAGCAATTTGGACCACTTTAATAGCTGAATACAAGAAATCACAATCAAGAGAAGAAGCCGGGGGAGACTTGCCCTGGGTAGAGGAAGATTGGGTCAGAGAGCACCTAAGGAACCTCAATACCCACAAATCCATGGGCCCTGATGGGATGCACCCCAGAGTGCTGCGGGAGCTGGAAGAGGTCATAGCTAAACCACTCTCCATCATCTTTGAAAGATCCTGGAGAACGGGGGAGGTGTCGGAAGACTGGAAGAAGGCCAATGTCACGCCAGTCTTCAAAAAAGGCAAGAAGGAGGACCCAGGCAACTACAGGCCAGTGGGTCTCACCTCCGTCCCCGGAAAAGTGATGGAACGGCTCATACTGGCCGTTGTCTCCAGGCACATGGAGGACAAGAAGGTGTTCAAGAGTAGTCAGCATGGATTCACCAAGGGGGAATCTTGCTTGACTAACCTGATAGCCTTCTATGATGGAATGACCAGCTGGATAGATGAGGGGAGAGCGGTGGATGTCGTCTATCTCGACTTCACCAAGGCTTTTGACACCATCCCTCACAGCGTCCTCCTGGGCAAGCTCTGGAAGTGTGGGATAGATGAGTGGACAGTGAGGTGGATTAGGAACTGGCTGGATGGCAGCGCTCAGAGGGTGGTGATCAGCGGTGCAGAGTCTAGTTGGAGACCTGTAGCTAGCGGGGTCCCCCAGGGGTCAGTCCTTGGTCCAGTCCTGTTCAATTTATTCATCAATGACCTGGATGAAGGCACAGAGTGCTCCCTCAGCAAGTTTACTGATGGTACCAAACTGGGAGGAGTAGCCGATACCCCAGAGGGCTGCGCTGCCATCCAGAGGGACCTGGACAGACTGGACAACTGGGCGGTGAAAAACCTCATGAAATTCAACAAGGCCAAGTGCAAGGTCCTGCACCTGGGGAGGAATAACCCCAGACACCAGGACAGGCTGGGGACCGACCTTCTGGAGAGCAGCTCTGCAGAGAAAGACCTGGGTGTCATGGTGGACAACAAGTTGACCATGAGGCAGCAGTGTGCCCTCGTGGCCAAGAAGGCAATTGGGATCCTGGGGTGCATTAAGAAGAGCATCTCCAGCAGGTCGAGGGAGGGGATCCTGCCCCTCTACTCAGCCCTGGTGAGGCCACATCTGGAGTATTGTGTCCAGTTCTGGGCTCCACAGTCCAAGAGGGATGTGGAGCTGGAGTCCAGCTCATGGCTACAAGGATGATCAGGGGCCTGGAACATCTGCCCTATGAAGGCTGAGAGGGTATCTGATCAGTGTCTATAAGTACCTCAAGGGAGGCAGTGAGGAGGATGGTGCTGGCCTCTTTTCAGTGGTGGCCACCGACAGAACTAGAGGTAATGGCCAGAAACTGAAACACCAAAAGTTCCACAGGAACTTAAGGAAAAATTTCTTGACAGTGAGGGTGACAGAGCCCTGGAACAGGCTGCCCAGAGAGGTTGTGGAGTCTCCTCCTCTGGAGATCTTCAAAACCCGCTTGGACGCAGTCCTGTGCCACGTGCTCTAGGTGACCCTGCGTGTGCAGGGGGGTTGGACTCGATGACCTCTAGAGGTCCCTTCCAACCTTAAGCATTCTATGATTCTATGACTATGTATTAGAGTGTCCAAGTGTATGCTCGTATTTCTAAACAAAGAAGGTCAAGCCATACATCCATGGGGGAGCCTTATCAGAGCATTATTTATTTATAACTAGATTAGACATGGTCCTGGGCAATTGTGCTTGTGCCTGCAGGTTAGACCAGATGATCTTTAGAGGTCCATTTCTATCCCAGCTGTTCTGTGATTCTGCAGTGGTGAAACCCCAGGGCTATACTGCAGTTAAGAAAAAGCCTCTAAGATCCTTGTCTCTGTACAGAGGAAAGTTTTGCAAGGCAACTGAGAGGCTTCTTTACCCTAGGATTTAGTGTGCTGGAGTGATTGCCCTGGAATGGTGTACTCACTTCTGGTTTTGACATGCTGAGAAGTAGGGTCATAAATTTGAAAGGGTTCAGAAAAGAACAAAAGAAGGATCTTAGAACTGGATGGCTGACCTTAGAAACAAATTCAAGGAACTCTGTTTGCTTGTCAATGAGAAGCTTATTTGGTAGTTGGATTATGGTCTACTAACTTCCTATATCAGGAAGACAGCTCATGTAACAACGGGATCTTTAATCTGCCAGAAAAAAAATGTTGCAATGAGATCTAAGGAAAGCTGGAGTTGCATGAATTGAGCCCAAAGTGTGGCTGTTGGGTAATTGAGAACAGTTAACTTTGAAGTGTGGTAAACTCCCAACTTCTGGAATTTTAAAATGTGTAAATTTTAAAGATATGGTATTTGTCTCTAATTTCTGCTTTTTGGCAGCTATGTTTGTTTGATTTAAAACAAGCAATAATGTAGGAAAATCTTATGTTCTTCATAGCTTATGTTCTTCAAGAGTCTAATGGCTTGAGAGTCTTGGCTTTTGCGGGGCTACTGTGTCTAAAGTTCACTCGCAAAATATCTGTATTCTCCTCCATGGTCTTGTGGTCTCTGAAAACTTCTCTAGTGTAATCAGTGTTAGAAATTTAAGCCATTATACATTTGGTGTATTGAGGTAAGTAATTAATTGTGGTCAATTAAACATAATTACATTGAAAATTACAATGCTTTTATATCTATTTTCCAAATACCGAGTTTCTCTTACCAGTCATAAAAGATCTGGGAGTGTACCAATGGCAGTACCTATTATACTGTCAACTCTGTTAGTAAATATAACCTAATAAGTATAATACTTTGAATGAATCACATGAAACATTAATTCCAGTTGGTGACTTAATTACTGATTTGTAATTTAAATTCTCTAAGCTTTGCCTAATTTTCCTAGCCTTAACCTTTTGGTTCATTTAATTTTAAATCAGGTGATAATGTAGTCTTGTGCTGTAGCATTTTGTTAAGCATGAAATAATAAAGAGCTCTGTTGATGGGTTTGGGGAAAAAAAAAAAAGACATATCATATTAAGAGGTTTTGTACAGCCTGGAGATCAAAAAAAAAAAAACGCTCAGCCATCCTGTCATGTCTCCGGTGCATTGCAGGCCATTAACTTCTATCCACTTACCTCTGTGTCTAGCCCAGTTAGTTTGATTAATGCATCTTGATCCTCAGGAGACTAAACATTTGTATGCCACAGAGCCTTACCTGTCTGATAAAGCCAGTCTGACTCCTTCCCTGTCTTAGCTTTGTCCCTGAAAACAGCTGCAGTTAAGTTGTCGTGGGATTTCTTTTTTTGCATTTGCACAAAAAGAAACTGAGCAGAGAGGTGTTAGCTCTTTTCGCTGTGGATGTCCAGACAATGGTCTGATAATGAGAACATACTAGAAGACTTTACCCCCTTCTATACTGAGAGACCCCTTGACTTGGCAGGACAAGATGATCAGAAGATAATGAGGATAGGCAAAACAACTCTGCACACTCTCTCTTAAAAGTGTTGTTTCATACTTCTATCTATTTTAAAGATTTATTTGCTGAAATACAGATGTTTGTTTATATATCCATATTCTATTAACTGAACAGTATATTTTTATTTTTGTATTTGGACTCCCACTCCAATACTAAGGTTACGTTGTTATTGTAGCTTGATTTTTTGATATCAAAAGTTTGGGATCAAGTTGACTAAAATCCTGGAATCAAGTATACCATGCACACTGTAATCTAATAAGCAATCATACGGTCAGGCTCCTGAGGGCACCATCAGGCCTTACTCTCTCTGCCCACCTTTCCTGGGGCCTCCCACTGCTGTGCTCAGGCCCAGGCTCCTATTTCAGCCCAGCCTATGGCCCTTGGTCCCTGTCCAACCAAACTAGAGTGGTGCCAGACTCCAGCCCCACCGTGACCCTGCCTCTGCTGGTCCCGGCCCTGCTGATACCTGCCCCAGCCTGTGGGTAACCATCCTGCCCAGCCTCAGCCTGCCCTGTCACCACAAAGTTCTTGGATGATCTGGACTCTTGGTTGAACTTTGCCATGATCTCTGGGCCTGCCCTGCTTGCCTCACTTGGGGACAGTGGGACGAGCTGGTGAGGACCCTGATGACTGTGTTATTGCAGTTGGGTATCAGCTCCCTATCCCTTAAGGAGCAGCCAGCCCTTGCTAGACCCTGACTTAGCCTAATATTTAGGTAGATAAATAGCAAAGTAAAATCTAGATAAAAAACAACCCAGTATAACTTGGTTACAATGATTTACTCATGCCAGTTACATAATTGCTTTTTCCTATTTAACTTGTATTTTGAAGGACTTGGTTTTCTTCTGCTTGTATTATATTTCACTGCTAAAACCTTGATATGGTCCTCAAAGCACTTACTCCAAATGGTTCTAGTAACAGTAGTAAGACTATGAATCTGTATCAAAGATTTGGTCTTGATTTAACTCTTTTCATTAACGTTTCAAGAAGTTCCTTAACATGTATAGTTTCACAAAGGCTGGGAATTTGATGAAATCCTTTTACCCTGACAATAAATCAGATTTATACAGTGCTTTCTTCAGGGGAATTCCAATGTTATACAGAGTGGCTTCCGGCCACTAAGATGAAGGGTGTAGGATTGCATCTGAAGGAGAATATGGTAACTGGTTAGACACATTTTGAAGAAAATTTAGCAAAGTATACTGTGGGAGGATATCTAAGTAATGGAGGCTTCCCGATAGAAGACGGATACGATGAGCCGGACTAAGACCAAGGTGAAAAGATTGTGGGAAAGTCACCAGCGGCAAGAACACAGAAGTAGGAGAGGAAGAACCTGTAAACAAGCTTATCAGTGCAGGATAGAGGACTGTGTGCGGGCCAATCATGTAAACGTGTGCCCCGATATCTACAGCCAACCTAGTACAGTAGAAGACGCGTGGACAGTAGTATGCAACCAATCGCAATGTAAGCGTACGCGTGGCTAGATGACTTAGCAGAAATGTAGCAGATAAATAGCGTGCTGTAACGCGAATAAAATGATTTCTGCTAGACTCATATTGAAGCCTTCAGGAGTCGTGTCTGGCCTCCCACAGTATATTGTGATTGTGTAGGCAGGAGTCAGGACAAAATGCAACTGATATATATATATATGTGTATATATATATGATCTATATATTTAATACATATATTGTGTTTAGCAGTACTAAACTGAGATCTTGAGAGATCCCAAGAACAAGGACTGTATTTTTGTCTTACGGGGAAGCTCTTGTTGAGTATTGCATCCTGCATGGCTCTGGTTATTAATTCATTGCTAACCCAGAATGGCTATTACCTCTTTCTAAGGCATTAGCACTACTTACACCACTCAGATGTTATTGCTCATTCCATTCAAATATTTTCTCATCCTGATCGTACTTCACTTTTAAAGCAGTAGTGAGAGAGTAGCAAACTTCTTGGGAAGTGGTGTCATTCCTGAGCAGTGTAAGAAATAGAATCTGAAAGTACCATTACTGGGATGAACAGTGGCACAGAAAGTGATGACTTTAAGTCAAACAAAACATGGGGAAAATCCGTCTTCTATATGATGGCAAACCTAGGAGATGAGCAGAAATGAAGCATGTGGTGAGATTTGAAAGGTCTCAGTCATCTCAGAAGACTTTAAATAGGAGATGGCAAAAACTGAGGGTGCATTCTGATGGTGGCAGGAACTCTCATCTTACATGGATTATGCTTGCCATAACTTCTTGTTTCAATGTCTGCATAAAATATGCAACCTCCCAACCTTTCGTCTGAGTTACTGGCTCTTGCCACTTTGAGTTGCTGCTTATGCTGCATTAATAGCTATGGGCTGTTGTGCAGCTGTTTGAGGCTGAGTCAGGTGAAGTATTTCCAGCACAAATACTGTCTTGTTCTTCATCATTCATGTTCTATGACTGTGTCTCAGCAGGAGCACAACACGATTTCCAGGGTCACCTGTGTTGAGGAAACATAAATTCATACTAGAACAAGCAAAGAGAAGGGTTGTACGGATCAGAAGGGAATGAGAACAGCCTCCATACAAGTGAAGACAAAAAGATTTCATTTGTTTAGCCTTCATAGCTCTCCATAAATATATCAGGAGCGATAAATGCCAGGGAGACCTAGGAGCTACCTAAGGCCAGTGCAGGCACAATTATTAGTTTAAGGAAGAGCTTAATACACTCATATGGATTTCCTATAGTTGTCTGCCAAGGAAAATTTCTGCATCTGGTGACCTGAGATGTTTCTCAATATCCTGTTCCCCAAACACACCTTTGTGAAATCATCCACATGGATAAGGAACTTCATTGACTGAATAAGTTTTATTTAATGCATAGGGCATAGTTTGCAATGGTTAATCTCAGTACCATTAAAGCTCAAAAGTTCTAAAATCCTTCATAAGAAGGTAGAGCTATTAATCTTTCATGGCTCTAAGAATGCAGTTTTTGTAGTTAAGAGTTGTCTTTGAAAAACTTGATTATATAAATCATTTGTACTGAGTTCCATTATGTTTTTTTTTTTTTTTTTTTGACATTAACTGCTGTAGACACAGGTATGATCAGGTGATCTTCACCTTTCCATTGCACACTGAGTCTTTCAAGCTTGCTTTAATGATGAGTCCTTCTGTGGAGTCTGTAATGCACCAAGCAGTTCCCTCGAGTGAAGAGTGTGGTTTGGGGCTTTTCCCATCCCCCTCTTTTTTTTTTCTTTTTTTTTTTTTTTGCTGTAGAAAACATCTCCATTTTAGTCCTGTGATGGGGAAGATGCAGTGGGAATTCTTAATAAGCACGCTGCTGTGTGGCTGAGATCTAGAGGATGTACCAGCTCAAAATGAATTTTGATATCTTTCAGCTGTAATACTTTACCACCCTCGGCCATGCCGCTGCAATCAGTTTGTTTGTGTTTAGATTAGCTCATTTTGTGACAATACTTTCTTATCTGTGCACTGAGATGAAATCATCCATCTTCTCTCTAATTCAGCTGGGGAAAAGATAAATCACTACACATGAAGTTTTGAGAGCTCGTGATCGAGCTTTCTACACAGACATTATTAGCAGTGGAGTAACTGTTGGTGCTTCACTGGCCAAAAGGGCCCACTTAAGGACCTAACATATTTTCCTTGCTTTATTTGTTAAGCTTTGTTACTCTGATACCAAAATATTGGGCATTATAGAAGAATCTATGCAGAGAAGGTGAGTTATACAGCGTGGCGGTATGAATCAGCATGAGCAGCATGCGTGTCAGTTAAATCTGGGATTGAAATTACAGTACGAAAAACTATTTACATGAAAACATTGCATGAAGTAGGCACAATTCCTTCTCCGTAACTTCTCTCTGTGGCTTAATTTGTTTCCTGCTACACTGCATGCAATGATTATCTCTAAATGGAAGGCCATATATAAAAATGATGTTACCAACCTCTGCAGGCACAAATTTACCTGTTTTTTATGTAATCACTTGAGAAATATATTAACTAATATCTGTTTCTTTTTTTTAGCAGCCCTTAAAGCAAAATTACTTCCATTATTAAAGTAGTCTGTGGGCTAGAATTTAAGGGAGTGGTCAGTGATGGAATATTTGTGTCCCTGTATGTGATAAAAACAATGTGCTTTAAATCATTTTGGGTGCAGTGTAGGAATTTATGATGTTTTAAGCAGAAATAAATATATATATATATATGCGAGAGAACAGGAAGAATTGGAAGTAGGAAAGGTAATACTAATAAGTGTTCGGAGTTCACAGTGCACAACATAAGGAAAATTTCTTGGGCAGTTAGGAAATTTTTCCCAGAGGTTGGTACAATATTGCCAAGTCTCATCATTCAGAGATCATAAGGCAGGCTCACAAAACCATGACATTATTACGATTGATAAGACCTGACTTCTTTTTATTTGCCTGCTGTGCTTTCAGGGTGGAACTTGTTTGGTTTTTTAAAACCTTCTTAATTGTCAGGAGGGCTGGGAATGTTTTGTTCTGAAACTAAGTGCAAGCTGAGCTTGTGCTTAAATAGTGAAGCAGAAGCTTGAAAAAAACCTCCTGTTGTTGCAGTACTCCTGATAAAACAGGTAGCTCTGTTGTGGCTTCTGCCTGGAGGATGCCTTGCACAGCTCTAAGCAGTTGTCCCCTGATGGAGGTAGTGACAGTGGTTCCCGACTGAATGGACTTCTGTGACCCAAGAGAAATCCCAATGGATTGGCAACTGTGCAAAACTAATGACTTGCACCTTTTGCCAATTCACACGGCTTGTCAGGCGAGCTTGCAGCTCCACTCTGATCCCTGGAATACAATTAGGAAATCCCTGGTAAATCACAGGTTTGATCCAGCTTTGCTAGTATGATGCTCCTTGCTGTTCATGACCTTCCTTTGAGCTGTTTCTGTTGACCTATGATGATTAGATTGCTGTTGTGGCTCAACTTTATTTGACTTTCTAATTAAATTTTCTGAATTTGGACTCCCATTGGGAAGTATGAGTTAAGTTTTGCAAAGGAAATTTGAACTATATTTGCAGATTTGCAAAAATGCTTTCAAACTTTCTAGCCAAATGCTTGGCCCCATTGGGATCTCCCATACTTTAAAGACATCAGAGCTTAGCTTCTTCCTATATGCCTCTTGTACTGCAGAATCTCTGACAGCCTCTAATCCTTTCAGATTTCACAGTGTTCTATGAAAATTGTAATTCCCTTCTCTTCTTTGAAACAAATTCTTATCATTTCTTGCATATGGTATTACAGCTGACAGTATGGAGTCCCATCCTGAATACTAAGACTGTAATGCTGTTTCTGAGTTGTGCTGCAGTGTATAAATGATTTCAACTGGACTCTCGGGGTAGGTGCCACCAACAGGAAATCTTAATTAATTTCCAAATGACAGTCAGTTGGGACCATATTCTATGTTGGGTATTGCCCACCAGCTGATTCACATTTTAACACGCTATTGCCTTTCCCTTTTTAATTCTTTATTTCTCAAGTCCTTAGCTTTCTCCAAGCCTCAATGGGTGGCGTTTCACTATTAATCATGCATTTCTTCTTTTACATAGCATATGTTTCTACATATTCGCAGAGATAGTTAAAAGAAGGGAGAGAATGTTATTTCCATCTGAAGTGGAAAAAGAAATTGACAGTTTGGGCAAGCAGTTACAGATAAGGAATTCTAAAAATTACCTGAAATGATTGAGATAATTGGGCAGCGAGAGCTTACTACCAGTAAGGATGGTTATTACACCTTGCTGGTATTTTGTGGTCATGACACTCCCTGCTGTGTTGAGTAGGACAGCGCAAACAGATAATATCTAAAATAGTCCTGGCTGAGTTCTGATTTCCTGTTTAGGCTTATGATCATATCTGGCTATAATGGAGTTATGTCTAATTTCTGTTCACATAAACAAGATCAGAATCAGCTTATTGTTTTCACTGGGAAGGTGTTTGGCAATATCTACCTTCTGCATTACAACATAGGACTTTTTCTTGTTTTTTTTTTTTTAATCTGTATATTGGTTTGATTTTGATCTTTGTGTATTGTAGCACTGGTTTCATACAAAAGTTAAAGCATGAAGTTAAGGGATGTTATAAAATCTGTCTGGAATGGGCCTGCAGAAATCATCTTCCCTATACCAGGACAAGCTTAATTCTGCCTAAATGGCTTCTGACAGATGTGTGGCTATACTGTTCTTAAAAGCTTGAGAGGATGGGGACTCTGTTTCCTCTTATGCAGCCTGTCTCGGCACTAACTTGTTGGAGAAAAAAACTTGCAAGAGGGCACCTAACACTCCTTGCCACAGTTTTTTTTATCTTTCCCAAGATGAAATTCAAAAATAACAGGGTCTGGACTGGAAACCAGCAGAGGGATTTCCCTCTTCAGCCAGATGAGAGAGCAAAAACCCATCCTTTGTAGAGGAGACTCTCTTTTCCTTTGGCACTGCTGGCCATCCTAGCCCCAATAGCAGCAAGGACCTCTTAACTCCTTGGCAGACATATGTATAGAGTTCTTTTAAACTCATCACGGTCCTACTGTTCAGAGAGAGGGTCTTCCAAGGAGACACTTCCTCAGAGCAAGGCCCTGTTGCATGAAAACGCCCACGGAGGGATATACCTGGGTTAATGACTGCTCATTAACCCAGGATTAACTGCCCAGGAGTTTGCTTCTGGTCAGGAGATTTTCAAAGGATGCTTAGGGGAGATGAAGCAGGGAGCATTCCCCTCCTTAGCCCCATTCCTGGTGTTCACAGAGGCGTTGAGGATGCTTCTGTGCTGTCCTATGAGTGCTGTGTCAGGACAGGAACGTAACACCCAATATATGCACTGGAAACTATGTCAGCTCCTGTCAGTCAGCTACTTACAGCGCGGATCTGTGGAAATGCTAGCTTAGTGCAGGCAGAATCGCTGGCGAAGGAATTTAGTATGGTGCTACATATGTTATGTTGGCTGGTGTCACCTCCTCCTCTCTCCTATAAATATCTGCATCAGAGTGGCACAGCATTAATTTCTGCATGTTTTCATGCCAATTTTACTTGCTTTTTTCCTAATCAAATGTTTACAAACAAACTCGCCTTGCTTTCTGGCATCGTGAGGCAGCTCTCAGAAGGAAACCATTCATTTTCCACTGTACAGCGTTGGCTGATTAGATGCTTTGTGGAGGAAGAACTGATATGAAAGCACAGAAATGAAAACATCAATGCTCCTGCCAAGCACTGTCGCCTGTTGCTATATATTGCTTTCTGGTTATATTCATTTGTCCCACAGTGGTGTTAGTGAATGAAGCTTATCAGAGAATTATTCAGACTTCAAAGCAGAGTACAGGAGTACAAGAGAATGGTTTTCTTACTGTCTCCTCTCTATACCCCTGCTCCTGACACCAGAGGTCAGCTTTTTACTATTCATTTAAAACACTTTCTGCTACGTCTGGGACATCTAGTCCTAGAGACTAGGAGGAAGCAACCCTGATCCAGCCTTTCTCCAGGCCAAACATGGCTTGTCAGGATGCTTCTAGCATTGCAAGGTTAAGATAGAAATAGCTGGAGGATGGGATAACTCGTATTGCACGTCTCCCAGCAGAGCTAATTTCTAAGTGCCTTTGCCTTTTAACCTGGTGCTGCACTTACACGTGTTTGTTCTTTGACTTCAGAGCCTGTGGATGTGAGAGATCCTTTGTGGTGACTTAGGATTACAGAGTAGGCAGGATGTCTGTCTGCCTGTTTTAGTTATTTAATTGTTTTTCAATGCTTTGACATCTGAGTTCCTTTCTGCTTTGACTGTCTCTTTTTTTTTCTTTCCAAAAGAGGTCAAGCAATGCTGATCCATTCTTACTGGTGAGAAGGCCCAGCTCATGTGCCAAGGGACCTGCAAAAGACAACATGTATCTGCAGCTTCCTTCATCTCAGATTTGATAGAGCAGTCCTAGAAACCAAAGGCTTTATTCAAGCAATTCTCATTTAAAAGACAGTGACTCTGGGGACTTTTTTTGCAAAGAGATTATCCAACCTGGGCTTCGAATTCTCTAGACCAGTCCATTCGCCCTGTCTTCCTGTTTTGGAGAGTTCTCGGTTGTCCTAGCCATCCTCTACCCCTGAAAAGAGCACGAAGTTTGTTAAGTCAGCTCTCTCTGCTGGCTAGCATCCACTCTGAGAGCTGAGTCACAGGGCAGCTTTAGAGACCTGCTCCTCTTTAGTTCTCATTTAAGAACATTGATTGAGAGTTACACAGGTGCAATATCACCATCAGTGCCCTAAGATTTATGTTTGGAAGCGCTGCTTTACGGAGAAATAGTAAATCAGCTAAACTTACCAAAACTTATCAAAGAGGAAAGTAGTGATTTGATTACTGCCCATTAACTATTTCTAGGGGAAGGAGATACCTGACAGAAGAGCACTCTTTCATCTTACTTTTTCATCTAGGATAGAATCTAGTGACTGAAAGTAAAGTTCAGAGATCTCAGAAAGCTGAAAATAAATTGGAAGTTTTAATGGTAGTAATTAAGCATGGGAGCAAATACAGGATTTATTCATCACAGTGATCTCCTTTGGCCTTAGAATTTATGAATCTGCATTGGGCTCATTCCATCATTAATCCTAGCAGCATGTAAGTTACTTTGTAAGCTCTGAAGTTAGATGGCTTGCCATTATTCCGAGGGCAGATCTGTACAAAGAAATCGTATAAAGCCCCTTTAAAGACTTTTCCTTCAAAGACTTTTCTCTTCTGTCTTTTATTCTAGAGAGATGAGTAAGAATCATTTTTCAGCAGAGAGAATTTGTGAAATCCTGAATGTAATCTATGTGAAGTAATGAAGAATTGAAACTCAGGAAACATCCAAACTCTTTTTAGTTTACTGCTGCATTTTTTATCACTGCACAACACAAATATATTTTTTTCTTGGCACAACATTTTTCTCAGCTGATCCTCACTTAGGGAACTCAATCATGGTTCTCCATTTTTCACTTCATGTTTGGTTGTACTCACTAGACTTCCTGACTGTCAGAATATATCCAGGAATTTTAACCTCCATTGACTTTTATTATAGGTCACTTTAGGTTAAGAGCCTGCCAAGAATGCTTCAAAAATTCAGATCTTTGAAAAATAAGTACAGCCTAAATTTTCAGTCTATAAGAACTTATGAAGTCAGAAGAGTATAAAAAACATTGTACCATTTTTTGTTGTTTGTTATTTTTCCTCTGCATGTTTTGTGGTCAGGGATATCACGTTGCTGAAATTCAGGAGAGAGAAGAAAAAGTGAGTTTTAGGATATTGTGAGGTGAAGTTAACTACAGATGACAGAAAAGGGATTTAGGGATGCTTAGATCTCTATCAGTGAGAAATCTAAACTGTGAATCATGTAACTAACTTTGGGTTGTGTCTTCAGCAGTTCCTCTTCAGTTTCCCCAGCCGTGAGATAAGAAGAATATTGCCTTCCTTTTGGGCAATTTCAGGCTCACTCTTTGTGCCACTCTTTGTGGCATCCAACTTGCTATGAAGACTATGATTTTTGCCACATTTTCACACTGGTTTTAGATCATTGCTGCATTTTAGAAAGTGTCTGTCATCAGAAAGAGTCTCATCTGCAGTAAAAGAAAGGTGGCATGTACTTGTTCCATGTACTTGTTCCAAGAGCTTTTTCCAGTTCAGTCAGCTCAGCTGACTCTGATAGTGATGGAGGGCCTAATTCATCAATGGTCTTGTTCAGATTTGTACGTTGGTTTGGTTCACATAGCGGTTGTTTTCCTAGAGTGGGAGTCTGCTCAGTTGGCTGTCAAAGAAGAAAGGTGAAAGTTATACGTGAATACATGGTGAGAGGGAGTAAAGAAGGTGGTTTTCAGTGGTGTCAAGTGAAAGGACGAGAGGCAATGGGCAAAAAGTGAAATGCAGAAAAATCCATTTAATCATAAGACAAAACTCTTTTGCTGTGAGGGTGGTTATTTGACCACTCCCAATCCAGGGGGATTGGATCAGGTGATCGCCAGAGCTCCTTCCAACCTCAGCTGTTTTGTGATTCTGTAATTCTTTCTTTTTTTTTTTTTCCTCTTCAAGCTTTTCCCATCACATCCAAATGTGAGCTAAAATATGACTCCTGGTTTGCACAGATATTTGAAGTAAATACTTTTTGCGAGCCTTTTGGACCAGTTCCATTAGTTGCTGTTTGGAGATTTCACTCTGAAAGATCCTCTCTACTTTTCCCATCGCTACCTTTTCTCCCTTGCTTTTGTTCTGTGATCAAAGGATTTCAAACTGCTGCTTTATTACCATATACTTAGCTAGCTGGCTTTATTTTGGACTGCATAAATAGAAGTACTTCATTTAAATTCAGCTTTTTAGGAAAGTAATAGTTTTACTCCGAAATCTACTTTTAGAAGCTCTTAAAAACCATTTAGACTAACCACCAGTTGTCTGCTTCACAGATCTGCTTCAGATGCAAAACATTTAATGCACTAAAACATTCCAAAAATAAAGAATTACTGTGAGAAGGACTGATTATCTAGTGTATATACTAGTATCTTGTGTATATACTGGCCATATATACACCAGAACCACAAAAAGAAGTGTGGAAAGGTACAGTCCTGGCATAATGGTCTGGGGCTGGTTGCTGCACACAGAAATGAGGAGAGGACCTTTTGGGACTTCTGTTTGGGAGAAGCTTAGCCACAGACTGGTAGGCATCTAGACAGGATTCTGGAAGGTTATCACTGTTTATATGCCCTGTTTTTATTCCTTTCCCTAAGCATCTGATTTCAGCCACTACTGGGAACAGGATGGGGCAGATGTCTGAGTTGTAAAGGCAGCTCTTATATTCACTCGTGCTTGAAGTACATACCTGTGCAAAGTTGAGTGCAGATTGGCCTGGCATATAACGTGTTACTCAGCTGTCTCTTTGCCCCTCAACCAAAACTGACTACTCTGCCAAATATTTTCAGAAAAGTACTCTTAAGGAGCCATATGATTTCTGATTGCTTCCTCCATGGTCTAGGCTGTGCATGTCCACCTCATCAGGCATCTGTCTGCTGTCAAGAGGCTGCAGCACGATCATACAACCCTAATGTTTCTTTCCTTTAATTATGGAACACATAAGCATCTCCTACAGTGCCCATATCCTCCTCAGAGCTCGTCAGGTCAAAAATACTTAGATGAGGACGGTCTGGCTTGTTTACAGTAACAGCAGGCTGTGCCAAAGGAGGCATAGTTAGAGATGCTCATTTGTTGCCTGATCCTGGAGATTTCTGAACAGCGTGCAAGCTCTTGGAAGCCACTCACCGCTAACAAGCATTTGGCCACTTGATGGCGCTCGAATATTTTATTGGTTGCAAATGAATTCAAGTATGTCAATTTTTCAGGGCAGGGATAGAGGAAAAAGACCCTCAGGCATTAAATGGTGAAACACTATCAAGACTGCAGCCTAAGCTGACCAGAACAAGAAAGGCAGGAATAAGAGTTCAGTTGGTTGTGCTACTCGCTGCCAGACATGTAACAGCAGGATTAACACTTGTCTACTTTCCTAGCTCCATGGCACGCTGCAGATGAGCCTATCTTCCTGCGTGCTGGGAATGGGAAGTGCCCTTCACTCCCTCTAACCTAAGGGTCCTGGAAGGGGAGTTATTTGCCAGTGCCCTCTCGCTTTGAGTCAGTATCTGATGTCCTGTCCAAGATGTGCAAGAAGGGAGTCATGGTGGACATGATGAAGCAGGAAAAGATCTGAACTCTAAGAATTGAACCTCTGAGGAAGACCTGGAAGAGGAGGTTGATTTGGGGCAGCATTTGGGAGTGAGGTGTGGGAGCTGAGCAAAGTCAATCAGGGTGCTAAGGGTGAAGTTAGAAAGGTCACCAAGTCCTGGAGACATACTGGGAAGCAGAGCACTGGGGTCTTCCTATTGTCTGATTGCACTGGCTTTTCTGCATATTATTGTAAGTGCATTATGTTAAATTATTAGTCTGCCTGTCTCAGGAATAAAACATAAATGTAATCCTGCAAACAGTAGGAATGTTCTTGATGTTATTGATATATGGAACTTTTATAGCCCCAATCTGTCACTCTCTTTTCCTCCCCCATCTGTGTGGTGTATCCTCAGAACTGCTATAAAGTAAAGCACAGAGAGGAAAAGACTGAGACCACATTAGCCAGTCTTGGCAGACCAGATTCTGTAATACAAATCTGTAGTTCCTGCAGTTTATGGGTATAAATTATAACACAGGAAGTTCCACCTCCATATGAGGAAGAACTTCTTTCCTGTGAGGGTGCCAGAGCCCTGGAACAGGCTGCCCAGAGAGGCTGTGGAGTCTCCTTCTCTGGAGATCTTCCAAACCCGCCTGGATGCCGCCCTGTGCCACGTGCTCTGGATGTCCCTGCTGGAGCAGGGGGGATGGACTAGATGATCTCTAGAGGTCCCTTCCAACCTCAACCGTTCTGTGATTCTCTGAGTTCCTCAGCTTGCCCCTTCATCATATGGACCATCTCTTGCTGTTATATGAATATCCTCAGGATGTAAGTTCGCATTCATAACATGAGGGCGGTTGCACTCTTAGTATTTGCGTTGTAAAATCAAACCTCTGCGAGTACCTTATTTAAAGGAGCAGATTAAAAAGAGAATTTAGAAAGAGAAGATGCCTACTAGACCTATTATCCAAAACCCTATCCGATGAGAATGAGAAAAGTCTGTTTTCATGTACAGCACTGCAAGCTCTGCCCAGGTTGTATTCCCTTTCCTCTTCTAATGCTCCCCTGCTCTCCTTTGGGTGAATCCAGGGAGAGCTGAGTTGCACGGCAACGTTGCATCTTTTCATCCCTTCCTCCCCTGTTCTTGCCTGCTTCTGAACCCCTGCGCTCCAACGCAACGACAAAGTGCATCCTTCCAGGCATTTCCTAGGGCTCTCCTTTCTGATGGCCTGCGAGCAGAAACTGTCTGTAGTGTCTCTTGTGTTACTTCGCCAGACAGTATTTTAGAGTAAGAATCACGCGCACCTGACAGCTTGTTTCCTTAAAGGTTGCTTTTATCTATCGATCTGTGTTTCTTAGGTGTGTGCTTTGCCTCTGAGGGCTGCAGAGCTCACAGCAGTTATTAGGACTGTGGCACAGCCTCAAGATGTGTATAAATTACAGCCTGCCTTGTCGCCTGTCAATTTTGTCTTTCCTGAAATGTCCAAAAGACTTAGAAAATCCATTTTTTTTCTCTCTCCTATCTGAACAGCAGATTCCATTCTTCCTAAGAAGACCCACAGCTAATAACATTAACTTTATCAGAAATACCAGGAATTAGTCCAGCGATTAGTGAAAGGTGTCAGGCAGCATGTTAAATGATGATATTCAAATGCATGAATTAACATAAACTGAAATGATGTTTAATTTGCTTGCACCAGACTGGTGGGATCCCTCAGAGTGCGCAGATCTTGCAAATTCAGGGTTGCTGACTGCAGGATTTGTGTATTTTCCTTGGGGGTGGAAAATGTCTCCTCTCAGTGAGTTCAGCCAAACCCAGGTGGTCTCACCAACAGGATTCAACTGCCACTGACGGATGTCACAAAATAAATGCTGGTCAAGTTATCATCTGATACAGTTTCTCCGAGGGGAGATCAGCAGTAGGCCTGGAGCTAGACGTTATTTTCATTGCTGCTCTGGATGGAAATAGGAGCTCACAGTCGAGGAGATGTGTGATGGAAAAGCAGGTGGAGTTGTAAATCATGCTGGGAGCAGGGCTGTTGTACACAGTGATTAATCTCTGGATAAACTGGAATTATTCTAACCAAATGCATTTTAATGCAGACTAATATAACATTATAATTCTATAAACAAGCAGGAGTGCCATGTCCTGGAGAGCAGCAGCTCTAAAACAGACAGGCTTCTGTGGGCTAACAGTAAATTTGAGTTCTCAGTGTGATATTTTGGCAGGGAGGGCTAGCGTGATCCTGTAATGCAAACTGGGAGTCTTGAGTGGCAGCAGAGAGATGATTTAAACAGTAGGGAGACTGATGCTGGAATATTATGTATGGTTCTGGAGCCAACATTTTTTGAAGGATGCAGAAAAATTCAGAATAGTTCAGCAACGAGACCCAAACTGATTCAAGGGAAAATATCCATCTGAAATCCAGATTGTAAGTGAATTTTACCCACCCATAACACAAGTCCCAATCATGTGATATCCTTCACATTTTTGTGCAAAGTCCCTTTTTTCTCCCTGTCCGTTGAAAAGGAGCTTTCTTTTTGCAGCTGTGAATACAATATCTTGGTCTGGTGTGACAAGGCACATGGTGGCTCCCTGCTTCTCACTAAGCAGGTCGCTGTGTGCAGAACTAGTAGAAATAAGTGAGATTCTTGAGGAGTTCAGTCTGTGAAGGTTATCAAAAATAGGCTTGAAGGTGACAAGCATTCAGTTTTTAAGTATCTTAATGAAGAGAGAACACCAGATAAGGAGGAAGTCCTTATTCCATCAGAGAAAGGCATAATAAGAATTAGCAGTGGGGAGGGAAAGCCAGATAAGTCAAATGAGAAATTAGGTGCAACTTTTAATCACTCAAAGTCATTGAAACAAACTACCAAATGACACAAAGCCCTCTCTGACTCTTGAGGTCTTCCAATGAAGAATGCTCGTACTAGCCAAAAAACAAATTACAGGACTCAAAACAGGACATACCAGCGATATTTGTGGTCTGTGATATATAGAAGGCCAAGATTAATGCATCTCAAAACTTTTTTTTTCTTTTCTAGGGAGGTGTAGTTTGGAAGTTCTGTGTTAGTCTTTCCCTGACCACAGTGTGGTTCAGAGCTAGAGCCACAGTGCTCTGGCCTTGTATCACCATAGCAGTGTATTCAAGTGCTTCTGGGCTTTCAGAGGGAACACAAACAGAGCAGGCATCAGCGATTCCTGTCCGAATTTCTCCGGTATCCTGGGATGGGGCCACCTGGAGCAGATCCCTGTGAAGTCCTAAGTCCTGCTCCCTGTGCCTCCAGCTCATTGACTTGCCTTTAGAGTCTACTCCACAGGCCTTTCTCACTCCCTTGGTGATAAAGAGGAGATATATGATTTTTCTGTACTACTTCTGGTATTTCTATGCTGCTGACGTGCAGTGGAGCTCAAAGTGCCAGCAACTTCTTTTCTTTTGGAATATACCTTTTGCACCTGCAGTGAGGTAGGGAGCTGCCTGAGCTTTTTCAATAAGCCAGGAGAGCCAGGAGAACCCTGCCGAAGCAGCACAGACTCACTCATCATGCTGGGCAGCAGGGCAGATTAGGCAGTGCTCAGCGCTACACTGCCCAGGTTTTACTTGCTGATAGAAAAAAAAAATAAAGTTCTTTGAGACTTTGAGAATTCATTTGTTTGTGGCTTGCATCTCTCTCTGCCACATACGCTACAGCAAGGGCTTATGTTTAGGCTGTAGTCAGGCTTTAAAAGATCTTGCTTGAGAAAATTTGCTGCTCTGCAGTAAACCTCTCCTGTCCTTTAAAGGCTTTAAAGGCGTGTAAGCAGCTGAGCCACTTCTCTGGGTACCACAGCTTTTGTCTCTGAAACTGATCTCCACAGAGGAGATCATCTTGCCTGCGCAGGTGCCAAGCACAGCTGGCCCATTCCTCTGGCTGCTCAGAAATTCAAGCTGAGAGGAGGGAGGCCCAGCCAGGAAGCTCATCGAATCATGGATATATTTAGGAAAGGAAAAAAGATGTGCTTGTGCAGCTGTGATGCTCAGAAACAAGCACCTGCTTACGATTGTGCTCGCCCATCTTGCTTTTTTCTTTTTAGATGGGATCTTGGAGGAGAAAGGACAGATTTTATGCAGCAGGACTTTTAGCATGGTGATTTCTTGGCTTGAATAATTTCTGCTAGACAGTTTACACTCTTGCTTTATAAGAATCTGTATCATAGGATCTAATATGTAGGGTTGAAGTATTTTGGGTTTCAAATCCTCTGAAGAGAGAGTAATTTACCAGTTTCTCAAACAAGAAACTGTAGCACAGGCTTCTTGTGCAGTAAAAAATCTCTACTTTGCTTGATGATGATTGAGAGTTCCCATTTGGAGATTTACTGTGTGAATGCAGGATTTATCCCAAGCATTCTGGTTTCCAACTTGGAGATACTCTTTCACTGAGCTGACTGGTTCTACCCACCAAACATTTCTTAAGAAATGGAGGAAATCCATGTCTGCCTGATGATCTTTGGTGAACCAAAAGGGACAGGGATTTTCTGTCAAAGAAACAAAATATTTTGATCTGATATTCAACATCTATCAATGCTTTTGAATTCAACTGAAGGAAAAAGATAAATTACAAATCTGATAAAAGAGACATTTAGCAAATGTCAGAATGAAACATTTAGATGTTTTTTCAGATTTTTTTTTTGCATTAACAAATTGGTGGTGCTATAATTACGTCTCAAATCATATTGCTGTAACTGAATCTGAATTCTTCTGAAAAGGGGTTTGGGTGGAATCTTCCCACCTCTAAATGCAAATGCAGATGAATATTTTATACAGCAGTAACAGTTGGTTTGAAAGCTATTTTGATTGCATGTACTGCTTACAGGCTCAACTCTCCAGGTTGATCCTGGTATTAATGCTATTTGCTGCTTTCATTAGCAGAGCTTTTCTTTCCACATACCCTTGTTCTGTGTCAGGATCTGAAATTTAACCTCTACTCAAATGGACATTTAGGAACCTCATCACATACAGCTCTTCCTCATTATGGCAAGAGTCTCTTTGCTGTCCTCTTATTCCTGTGCTGCCTTGTGTCTTCCTGTAAGTGGAAGAACATCTCCTGCTGGCATGTTTTTCAGAACAACCATGTAGTATCTCAGTTATTTCCAGGCCTTAGTTCTTGGAAAAAGTCACATTTTCATTTGCACGGGGAGGACCTGCATGGAGCAGGTACTCTGCTTTTTCAGTTCATGCTGATGCATCTGTAATAGTGCAGAGCAGCACCGAGTAGAGAAGCTGTCTCAGATCTCCCGCTACCACTCGAGTCTGCACCTTTTGCTCCGCTGCATGCTCCACACTTTTTAACCTTGTTTCAGTAACTAACCTCATCTTGGCAGTTTGATTACGCAGGGTTTGGGGCACACTGCAGTGCTCATCGAGAGCATTTAGGTTTTACTGAAACACAAACCTTCCTCTTGAAAAGCCCATGCATTAAAACTATAATTCAGATATGCTGCTTTGGTTATGCGCTTTGTGGAGTATTGAATATTGCTAATGAAATCAGCTTATATTTTTTAGTTTATTACAGAGGATGTTGGTATGTCACATCTTAGGACTCTGGATGAGAATTCAGCCCTCAGTGAAATGGATTTATATGCCTATTCTCTGGAGCTTAATGTTTTACTGGGATTTATATGCCATGCTTCAATGTTAATTATGGCTTATTCTCATCTCTTCGCCTTTCATCAGAAATAGGCTCTACATGAGCAAACATGTTATCTAGGCTTATCTGAAGAATTCACACAACTATGATTTAACTCATATCCAGTGTATTTCATAACACAAAAGAGAGAATAGGTGGGAGTCTGGGTTTTTCCCTTAGAGTCAGTGGAGCCTGCAGAATAAGTCAGCAGAACAAATAGAGGGATCTTCTTTAAGGTGAGTTTTGTGCACTCAGTGAAGTGCAATGATTGATCTCTGCTTGTCGCAGTGGGGACTCAGGCTCTGAGCAAACTGGCAGCCAGCCATTTAGGTGTCTTAATCTGCAAATTGAATCCTACATTTCATCTCTGTTAGAGCTTCTTCCAAGGCCTTGCTTTCCGCTTTGAGGCAAACGTTCTCCAGGAGCATTTGCTGGTGATGCTGAGTTATTTTATTCAGTCAAGGCCCTACTCTGCCCCATCTAATTGAGGACTGGGGCTGGCATATGATCCTGCCAGACCAACAAAGAAAGAGGCACCTCCGGGAAACAGTTCGGGTCTTTGGTGGGTGACTACGTCCCTGGAGATGTTTCTGCTGTCTGTGCAGCTCAGTGGCTACAGACAGAATGAACGTGCGCCATGGATATTTTTAGAAATATGTCTCCTTGTTCAGTACACTCCAGGAGAAATTAGAGCAAGAAGTGAGTTGAGTGCGAAAGCCAAATAGCAGACTTGATTTCCTAGTTCCTTCTCCTGTGAGTTGCTCCTGGTAGGATGCCTGCACAGCCTTGCTGAGTGTTTCTCCTGCTGAGGAGTGCCAAGGATTCTTCTTTATCAGGACTGGGCCTAACTTAGTAACAGCTTGATGACATTAGTTGGCTAAGAACAAAGGCCATGAATTCTGGCCTTTGAATTCTGGCCAGGAACTCTATGAATTCTGAGAAGGATAGTGCAGATCTTTGGCAGAAAAAGCAAGTTTTTGGTTGACTGGTTGGTTGTTTTTTTTTCCTTTTCAGCTGGAATTCTAGGAATAAGCTCCTCTTTCCAAATAGTATGTTAAAAATATTGTTTGGGCTCAGATACTTCTAAAATGAAATATTGACATTGGCATTGGTATCTCACACTTCTGCAAATTAAGGAAATTCTTCCCCTTGCTTGGCCCTCATCTACAGAGGAGCGTTGCATCCTTCCAAAGTTAGAATACATCTGTGATCCAAATAAAGAGCAGCATTAATAGTTTTGTTGATGGGTGGGTTTTATTGGTGCGTGATGTGTTACTTTACTAATTCCTTAAATGTTCTTTATGTGACCCCAGTAAGTTTGTGGGAAGCAACATCTGTACCTGCAGGCTGATTTGGGAACAGCTCAGTGCCAAGGAGAGTTCTCTGAAATTAATGTTATCTCTGCGTATGCATTTACCAAGCCCTTATCCTGCAGGCTGATCAAAATGTTAGGAAAGGTAGGAAGTGCTTTTAAAAGGTGACTATTCTGGAAATATGACATACAGTAGGTAGCTGAAGTACACACACACACACAAAAAAAAAAGTGGTAAATTTGTTTCCCATATACTATGTGCCAAAGGAAAAAATAACATTTGGAAGGATGGCTAGGATTCCCTCAGATAGAACACTGTTTTGAAAGATTAAGAAAGTTCATTTTTTACTTCTCTGGAGCTTATCTGCATCAACATCCTGTAAAAGAATTTGGAAATTGTTTTTTTAGACAAGCAAAAAAAACCTAAGGACAGTCTGGACATGATAAAATTGGAAGAAAAATGGTCCTATTGAGAATAGGGAGAGCTAATTGCAGGCTGCAGAAAGGAAAGGTAAAAATAAGTTCAAAGGAAAATGGAAATTTTCGGCAAAAGAGATTTTTTATGCAAAACGAAGGAGATGTTGGATATAAACTGAAAATAAAGCTGTGGTGACTTGTGCATTGCACAGTTACATATAATGGCAGTGGGTGTGATTCTGCATACGTACTTAAATGACATGTTTTTCTCTGAAGAAGCAGAAGTCGCTGTAATATCAAACTATGCCAATACAGAAATTGAGATACACCTGTCTGTGTGTATGCAATATTAATGAAATCCAAGCCCCAAAAGGTAATTGTCCAGGAGTTTTGAATACATTTGTCCTCCAAAGTCTCTCAACTTTTCCTCATAGAAACAACCTCTGAAAATAGTTGTTTTTCTTCATAAGCACATTATCCCTGTGTCCTGGGACTGGCATGTCAATGGAGGAAAAGTTGTTCAGATCTGGGCACTCCAACATGAATGTTCCTGTGATTCAAGTCTTTTCCACATTACCTTGTGTTCGGATTGTTTTTAGGCATAGATCAGTGCTGTCAGATCATACATCTTGATCATAGAAGATCTGGGAAGCTAATTTGATAGGGAAACTCCTCTTTGCCTAGATGACTTCATGAAGCAGAGCTGGGCCATGCTGCTGCTGTTCACCATGAAGAACCTGTCCTTCCCCAAGTACGTCTTCAGCAGCGAGAGCGGCATCATGTGCCTGGACATCCACAGTAACCACCCGCACCTCGTGGCCATGGGGTTTTATCACGGCAACGTGGCCATCTACAGTCTGAAGAAGCCAAGCTCCCAGCCCAGCTACAAGAGCAGCGCTAAGTCAGGAAAGCACACGAATCCAGTGTGGTAGGTAAACGCACTTTTCCTTTCCTCTAACCTGCCTTTTGATTGCACTGAGTTTGGGCACAGCAGGGGAAACTGCTGCAGGGGCAGAGGTGTTGGTTTAATGCATGCATTGGTGATTGATTCAAATGTGATATTTAAAACTACTTTTTAAACTGTACAGAAATGCAAAGAAATTGGGTGAATCCTTGGTCCTCAACAGGAGCTAAACATGTGAGCAAACCTCTGCTTTAAATTATTATTTTTCATTAGTTTTCATTATTATAATTTACTTCTGTTTGGGGAGGAACCAGTCTCCTCTGTATATAGCAACATCTAATACTATTTATTTTTCCAAATACAAACTCCAAGGGCAGCCACTAATGAGCAGGGTGTAAAACATGAAATTGGCCCTAAGAGAGACCTGGAATGGGACAGAGATGGCCCAGAAACATCTCCTTGTGAAACTGGCTGCTATTGGGATTCAAAATGCACTATGTCATTGACCTTGAAGATTTCTAGTGAATTAAGGATTGTGACGTGCAGGTGCTGATCTTAAACTAATGCCTCTTAAAAAGCCTCCCTGGCATCTGTTACAGTCTCCAGACAGATGGTTGGTAAAGGGCTGGGGTGAATATATTGTTACATCCGACTGGCTTTATACTTATATCTACATCGTAACCAGAGTTAAAATTGGAGACCTGTAAGGAGTACGTGCTTCTGGCCTCTTCCACAGCAGCACATTGTGCCAGCACACATTTCAACTCAACCTCGATAGACTTGCTGAGGTCCTGGGATGTATTTTTGGTTTGCTGGCTGTGGCTAAAGATATTGCCACCAAAACTATTGCTTTCACCCATGCTGGGCTTTCCTGCCTAATGCAGTCATGCCTCCGTGCACACTATGTTCCTTGTGCTTTGGCACATGTCATGCATAGGTTGTCCTTCCTATCACAGCTCTTTTTTTTTGCATCTTCTGATAAAACTTGCTTGCAAGTGGAAGAATTTCAAGCTTCCCCTATTGGCATTGTCATAAGGTGATTGAACAGCAGTCAGAAGAACTTGTCTTTCTGTTGGAAAGATCTGAACTGTAGGTGTTTGCCAACATCAGCCAAAAAGGTTAGAAAGGGTTTTCAAATTTCATTTAATGGGAGAAAAATGGACCTGAAGGATGTATTTTTTTTTCTCTGAGAAAAGGGATTGTTATTCCTCATTTTGCACTAACCATTTCTATAAAGTGATGGCTTCTCAGGTGTAGTTCAAAGAGACTGTTCCTTCTGCACAAATATTCCAGCTAGACTGAATGCCTCTTCCTTCTCTAGATTACCTTGTGCAGTTCTTACTTTTGGAGTGACTGCAAACTCATGACTTTAAAGACCAATTAGAAAAATAACAAAGGTCTCCCCAAAAAATTAAGAGTCTTTCTCTTTGGACTACATGGTGCCCTTTTTTTGAAACAATACAGTCCCTTTCACAATAGAAACAAAGTTGGAAGTGAGTAAAGCAACCTGATGGTTCTTTTCTTTTGCCATTTCATCTTCAATGACTTAGTAATATCTCAATAACTTTGCATAAAACAATGTAACACAGCCTATTACTAAGACCAAAATAATATAGTACAAATTTTCGGTTACTTAAGAATGAGGTTGTCTGCCTGATACTGGCCCTCATTTCATAAAGTGCCTGGCAATTACATCCTATAGATTTGACAAGAGTCTTCTATATATTAAGCCCTACTGCAGTGTAAATAATAGAAAATTCTGGCTTGTTTTAAATCATTTACTTCTAATTCCTTACTTCCAGTTGATTAACTTCCAAAACCAGAAAGAAACAAACACATATGTAGATATAAAGACATATGTAACATGAGAATACATATGTATGCAGTGATGTGTGGCCAATATAGTTACTGAAACCTCAGTCTTAACAGAAAATAAAACTGGAAATGATCTCCCAGGTCAGCGAGTTCAGGCCTCTGCCTTTGACTGCATGGTGCAAACAGATCGAACACCAGCTTAAAAGGAGAGAGCTCCTGTGAAAATGCCCAACATGTGGCCCACTGCAGTCACAGTAATGATCCAAAGAGCCATCCAAAGCCTCAGCCCATGCCATCTTCAACCCTGAGTACTCCTCGAGAGCAAGTCCCTGGACAGGGCATCTGTTCATGCCAGGGGCTGAATCCCACATTTTTGCTCTGGGTGTAAATCAGGGTGGCCAAAGTGGTACAGCTGGATTACTCTGCCACACACCTTGCAGAGTCCAGCAGAGCAGCCTCCTCTGGGGACAGGTCACCCTGCTGGGAAGGCACTCTCAGCTTCACACTTTCTTTTCACTCTCCCCTCTCTCTTTTTTTTTTTTTTTTTTTTTTTTTTAAAGAGATGATGATTAGGTTTATTTACAGCTGAGGAGAGTGCTTTTTATTTTCTTATCTTCTGTCACTGGGTTATACCAAATATTTTCTGCAAACCTCAAATAATCCAGATAGACTTTTTCATCTGAGAAAGCTTGAAAAGTTTGGAAGCTTAAGCATTTCAGAAACAGGGATTGATAACTGAAACTGTCTGCTGTGTCAAAGTTTGTTTCTGCTCTTCTGCTGTCTCTTAAAACACATTTTGTTAAGAAGTTTGCTTCCATGTGTGTTTCTAGTTCATAGTTGCATGTCAAAATAAGGACTTTTATTTCTGCTTGCCACTGGGATTATGGATTTGTTGTTTTGCGGAGGTAAACAAGCTACATAGATTTGAAGAAAAACAGTGCATGTGTGTAAGCATATTTCTCTGTTTTTTTTTTTTTTTGAGAAAGGAGTATTCTACCAACAATAAAATTTTAAGAATAAACTTTCATCCCTGAAGATTTCCTTTATGGTATCAGTACTGCTGTATTAGGAAATAAGAGAACTTTATGGAAAAAGATCACAATTGCATATTTTTCTTTATTGCTAATAAAAATAACTTTTACTTTCATATCCACTGCATAGTTGTATTTCTTTGATGACTTTATGTATTCCTTCAGGAACCCTAGACAACAAATCAGTCCCTTTCCAAATTATCACAGTGCTGTTAATAAAGAATATATAGAAGGCCATTTCTATGATTCTTTTAACTTTCTCATATCTATTTTCAAATAGTCTAATGACAATTAGCAGAATTAAAGAGACCAGCATTCAAAAGTATCAAATATCATTTCCTGGTTTTTATTTGCTTATTTTTTCCAGATTTTATAGTAGTGTTAGATTCATTCCATAATTCACTGTCTTCGTATGGGGGTCCTTGTGTGCTCAAAGTTATCATAGAGTCAATTATCACAAAGCCAGTAATGCTGCAGGGAGCTGCAATTTTTTTTTTCTTTTCTTACTTGCTCACTACCAGAATTACTGACTAAATTCCCATTGCAGAATATTGACCCTAACTGCAAAGGGAACATTTCTTTCAGCTGTGCTTAGAGCAAATCTCAGCTGTGTCAGGCTTACCTGGGAACACAATTTGGCCTGGGATTTCTATAGAGAGATGGCTGGTTAGAAAAGCAGCTTTGTTCATTGTGAATTTACTAAATCTGACCTGGCCTGCCTGAGGAGCTGACAACACGGCGCTTCAGATGGGGTCTTGGAAGAGTTATTTTCTGCCTTATATTTGTGCATGGAGGAGAAAAGACTGGCCAGTGCTTGCTACCTCATTGCCAAATGCCGTTCTGGGTAAATGGGATGCTCACTGTTAGCATGAAAAGGACATAGCAGCATTCTGATAGTCTGCACTTTGCTAAAGGAAACCAGAGAAAGTATCAGCTTGTGTAAGAGTTTCCCAGCAGAATTTGTGGAAGCTCCAGCTCGGTGCAAATCAAATAAAATACTCCTGAGACTCTGTCATTGAAATTTTTCCCATAACAGTGTGATCTCTTCTGCATCTCTGCTTTCTGTGTTTTCATCTAAGTCCTTAAATAACTTTTCAGTGAGTCTTGCAACACATGACATTACCGGGGACTCACCTAGCAAAATCTTGTTTTTCTGATGGAAGGAAATGAATTTCTTTACAGAATACCATTGCAGTCAGCACAACCTGCTGTTCTGCACCCCACTCCATGCTACTGAGCACAGCTCTGCAAAGAAGGCCTTTCCAGCGAGCTGACTGTATTCCCTGCACTTAAAGAAGAAAAAACATTTTGTCGTAATCTAATGTCACACCAGCACATTGTTTCCTTCCTGATGGCTGTCAGTCTCATAAATCTGTCATCCACCATCAGACAAACAGCTTCTGCAGCATACTTTGATTCCAAGATGTTACTGCTTCACATAATAGTGTGTTTCTTTGGCTTCAGGCAACCAAAGAGTTTGATGCAAAGAAAATAAAAAGGAGAGACAGAAGGTTGCTCTCAAGGTCAGAATAAAAATCCGCTGTCTCAGACAGACTCACTCCCATTCTCTTGCCTTCACTGCTACAGAGCATGAAATGAATGTTTCCTGGGGGTAGTTGTGGTAAAAACTTGTTAAACTTGATGAGGTTACTGTGACAGAAGACATACAGAGGAGAAACAAATTTGGAGAAGAGAGCAAGGGAGACCTGAAACTAGGAAGGCTGGACAGGAAATGGGATGAAGACACTCAGGATGACTTGTGTTGAGAGCTGGCAGGAATGAGAACATGAACTGAAGGGGTAACAGAACAGAAACCAGACAGCAAGGTTCATTTAGCACAGAACACCTGGGATTATACAAGCAAACTGCATCTCTCACTCAGGGTCAGTGCAATGTCTGCACAGCAAACATGCCTCTGCAGCCCTCCAGGATCTTTCTCCTACTTGGCTCTTTCTACCAGCCCTGCCTTGCATACCTGGCTGAGTGCAAGCAGGACAAAAACCGTGGTTGATCTTTTATATCCCAGAAAATTAGTCTACATCCAATATCAGGGTGTTGCAGCATCAGCTGCCCCAGGCTGTCCAGGACCTTGCACTGCACTCACCGCTGCAGCACCAGGAAGCATTTGATAGTTGACAACTATCTGACATATGTTTTTGCTCCCTTGTCCTCTCCTGAAGGGAATGTAGGCAGGGGCTGTATATGGGAAAGGTTGCTCTCTTCTGGCTGCAGAAAACAGGATAAAGAACCATACCTTCCCAAGTGTCCTTAGTAGCTGGGAAAGTTTGCTGCAGAGTCACAGCTGTGCTGGAGGAAATCCTGTCTCCCACAAAGTCAAGTCCCACTATTTTTAGGGAAATCTCTGTTGAGCCAGGGAGGTTGTGTCTCCTGAAGCCTTGGACTCACTTCAGCATCCTGAGCCCAGGGCTTTGTAGTGATAAAGAGACTGGAGGACTTGAAAGTGGCTGTATGAGAACCACACGTAGAGAATGAGGGAAAAGATGTGATGTGCTGTGAACCAACAAAAGCTGCAGCTTTCCACATGCTGCCAGCCTCATGCTTAAGTGCTCTGCAGTGTTGTAGACCAGCCAAAGGAGGAAGGAGGTATGAATGCCACAGCAGTGCTGGGATAGAGAGGACTCCTATAGTCAGGTGGAGGTGGTTGAGGCAGGACATGGTGCTGTGACAGAAGCCATTGATGAAATCTTTTGCAACATGTTTGTTCAAAAAATGTTGGGCCACTTCTAGGAGCCACTTTAAGGTTATGCAAGGTAAGTGCCCAAATACTTCTTCCTAAGTATCTTTGACATTAATGGACAAAATCCCTGATTGGTAACAGCAGTGGTTTTTTTTTTTTTTTTTTTTTTTTTTTTTTAGGTAGTATCAGAGTATGCATTCTGGAAATTCAGTTTCTGTAGCTAGTTATTTTTAAACTGCACCTTGGCTATGGATTCTTGCAGGTTAGAAATTCTCTTGCAAAGCATTGTAAATCCTCCCTTGCAGATCATGTAAATTTTGTCTGAAAAGGAGCTTTTCCCCTTTGATGCTGCTTTTCCATCTGTACTTCATACAGATACTGAACTTTCTGCTGTCACTGCTGCTTGCTAACTAAATTTTCCTCTAGCACTGTATTGTTCTTCTCCCTCCCTATTGATTGTTTTACTTAAGATCTGAACCGTTTTATTGTGGATTTTCAGGCTGTCTATTTATTTTCTGGTGCCTACAAGCCAAGGTTTTTTTTTTTTTTTTTTTTTTTTTTTTTTGCTTGTTAGTTGTAGTTGTGCTAGTTTGTGGAGAAAAAATCACTCTTAAATTTTAAGAGTCCCTTAAGGCCTTGAGATGCTGAAAATGCTAGTCTGCAGTTTCAAATGGTAGAGATGTAATGCATTTGTTTGATTGCTTGAATCCCATTCTATTACTTTATGGCAATTGCAAAAGTTAATGAAATATTTAACAGGAATTATGAAATTACATTGGATCTTTGTAGAAGAAAGTATTCCTATGCTGGTTCATAAAATGGGATCACCCTGGTCTAAAATGATGACTGCTGGATCCTGAAAATAGATGCAGAAAGAATGCAGAATGGATGGGTCTTACCCAGCCTGTGGAAGCTGGAGGGCTTCACTGAAGAAGAGGAGCTAGAGATAAGAGCAGAGCTAGATGCAGGCTGGGCAGGGACTTTGTAGGTGGAGCCGTGCTGATTTATAGCAGGGTATGGGAAGCGGGGCTCACCACATTGGTACATTGGGACCCTTTGCAGCTTTCTGCTGCCCGCCAGGGCCAAGGGGAGCTGTGCTCTAGGAGATGTGCAGTGTCTGGCCTGCCTGGGAGCTGTCTCTCCCCTTCTCTGCTGCTCCACGATGGCGGGAACCTTCTGTCAGGCACATTAGAAATGCAGCCTCTGACTTAGCAGCATCAGATGGCTTGGGGATTTGGATGTGAGCCTGCCTGCCATGTGTGTCTGCTTCCCCTACACATGGAGCAGGGAACTTCCAATTTTGTCTACAAATTGGAAATCTTGCTTGACGAGCACAGTCAGAATTGAAACTATGGGCCATGAATTGCAATAGGTTGAATGCCCCAGAGCTTTGCTGGCCTTTGGCACTCATCATTCAGCTACGTGTCGTGTCTGACACAGGAACACGACCACTGACAGGACAAACAGGCTGGTATGTTAACAGCCGAGGAGTAAGGAAGCAGACATTAGATTCTTCCTAATAAATACAGCGGGAAACACTGTGAGGGGAATAAGCAAGCAGATTCCTGGTGAAACACTGTACTGAGCAGAGCATCCGAGTCCCAGCAGGAAGAAAACAAACTGAAAGTAGGGCCAGCCTTATCCAATTCTATTTATAACTGAGCTGTGCTTCTTCACACGAATCTGAGTTTCTGAAGCATGAATGATGCACAGGCCTCGGGCTGGATCCTTGCCCTGCGTGAATGTCACTCTCATGGCCATACGCTCTGCTCAGCTCAGTACCGGAGTCACTCCCAGCATCATGGAAATGGGTTTTGCCTCTCAAACTATCCCTTTTTTCCTTCTCAAAGGGGTGTGTGGTGTGTGGACGCAGTGGTGCAGTGGGTCTGATTCTTCTGTCTGCCGGTCTAACCCTCTTGAGTTCATTGGCATCCAAGGGATGGTGTGTGGGGCAGTGAGCCCCAGAACACAGCTGTCAATGTGTAAGGCACTTGATTTACCTGTAGGAGAGTGATTTTTTTTTTTTTCAAAAGAGGAGTGTTTATAAGGCTAAATATGACATGGGAGTTTATTTTATGTGAAATCTTCAGTGGTGGTGAACACCTCTGCTGAAAGCTTCCCTTAGTGATAGCCATGCTGGCTACTCCAGGAGCTCTCTTGCTTGGTAGAGGAACTTTTTGAGGAGCAAACATAAGGAAGACCTGTAGTAATGCTTGCAAATTGCTATATGCTGTTAGAAGGAGGCATCTGTAAATTATTGGACCATAAGTTCACACTATTGTCTGTAGCAGGAGCAACCATCTCTCACCGGATGAGCATGCTCTTTCCTTATACCCACAAATAAAGCCATCAGGCAGCCCATGAGCAGGTAGCTGATGGCCTGCAGAGCAGTCCTGCTCCAGGAACATCCAGGGTCTCGGGGACCTGACCTCTTTAACAGCTCTTGCCCTGCACCTTCCCTGCCAGGGTGCTTTGAGATGCTTTGTTTCTGCCTCCTGGATATTTGCTTGGAAAGTTATTGTCCTGCCAAATTGGCTGCCTTGGACACTGCCTAACATCTTTGTAAATGCAGAAGTTGTCTTCATTTGAGTATCTATCAACTGTTACCAAAGCTGTAAGTCACCCTGGCTCTCCTAACTAGCATGCTTATTATCAAGAAAGTTGTGTACACAAAAAGACAGTAGATAAAAATCATTCTGTGATTCAATCTACATCAGAATAAGTCCCTAATTCTGCTGCAGAGAGGATGGTAGGGAGTATTTAGGGCTAGAGTTGTTCATTAAAGATGCATTGAAGGAAAAGAGCAATGAAGGAAGCATGAACCAGACCGAAAGCTATCGGGATCCTTGAACAGTTCGTGATTCATCAACCGTCTAAACAATCTCCTCTCTAATGCAAATAGTGCAGCCAAATATTTAAATATTACTGGTTCACCTTTAGGAAGATGTACTCATTGTAGACCTTATCTCTTTAATGGTTTCTATCATGGGGACAAGTTTACTTCCTAAGCACATAGAGCTGATCCATTCTGTCATGTTGCATGATTTTACAGTAAATCATCAATATATTTTTCTACAGAGATCAGAATAGCACTGAGAATTCTGCTGTGCTTATCTTTTATCTGTGGATTGCTGTCATAGCTGAAACATTTACATTTAAAAGAAAATCTAGATTTTCAGATTAGGAACACTTTTAAGTGGATTTATTTTTGAGTGTTTTTAATTTACATATATATATATATGTAAATTAAAGTAATTTTATTTATATCTCTGCATCAGCTTTTATTCACTCTTATAAGACTTGTCTGTTACACAAAGCAATCTCATCTATTGCAGTGAATGAAGCAGTCACAGTGTGGTTGAACTTGACATGCAGTAAACTCATGAGACCTGAGACTGAATTTAAAATCTGACTGAACCTTCATTTATGGAACTGGAGAGCTGTTCCTGAATCACAGAAATGAGAACTGGCAGAGTCTGTGAGAGGAGAGTCCCTTTCCTCCCAGCCAGGGCATCACAGGTCTTGCAATATCATTCCTGAAGTGCTTTCTTCAAAATGAGACTGAATAATGTAGCTGTCTTCTCCAGTACTGAACAAACTGAAGTCATTACCTTGTATGTCTTTCATGGTACACACCTCTTAATGCGTGTGAAAAGGATTTCTATCTTTTCCCCAGCAGTATCACTTTGCTGATTCCCTCACCAGCCTCTGATCGTTTTCTGTACTACTGCCCCGTAACCAGAAATTCCCTACTTTGAACTTGTTTATATGTTTTCTTCTTCTGGTCTGTGGCACTCTGCACTTGTCTTTACTGAATTTCACCTTGTTTTCAGGCTGTCTCCAATTTGTCAGGGTAAGTTTGAGTTCTAATTCTAACAAAATCCGCTCCTTCTCAACTAGTGGCATCTGCAAATATCCCATACGTTTTGCAGTTTTGCAAGTTGCTATTAAAAATACTGAATAGAGCTGGACCCAGGACAGTCTCTTGTGGGGCCCCTCTAACAGATGTTTTTTCCAGGGGGTCAGGAAATTGCTGGTTATTACTCTTGAAGATTCGTTTTTAAATTATTCGTCCACTTCATAGTAATTACATCTAGATCTCATTTTCTTAGCTTGATTCTGAAAATATCACAGGGAGTATGGCTAAAGCCTTACTAAATCAAAGGTAAATCATATCTGCTGCTTCCCTCTAGTTCTTTAGACCCATTGCCCTGTCAGGGAAGGAAATCAATTTTGTTTGACAAGATCATTTCTTGACAAGCTGTATTCACTGTTTCTTCTTATCCTGTAGATACTTATGTATTGATAACAACGTTTTTTTTCCAGCTCTCACATTCAGAGTTAGGGTGACTGGTCTAAAATCTGGTAACCTATCTTTCAAGACAGTCTTTGTTTTGGGTTTCCTGGGGGAGTTATTTGCTCCTTTCCAGTCCTTTGGGATCTCTCCTGTCTTCTGTTTCTCATAGATAATTGCAAATAATTAAGAGATTGATTCAGCTGCTGCCCTAAGCACCCACGGGTGAATTTCGGCAGGCCTGGTTAAGCTGTATGTATCTGTCTTAACTCAGCATTCTGGCCTTAAAGTTAATTTTATTATATGTCTAGTCACAATTTATCTTTTCATGCAGGACTGCAACAAAGAAGGCCTTGAATACTTCTACCTTACGTGTGGTTTCCAGTGGGACCTACTTTATGTAAGCGATGAACAGAGTCCTAACATCAGAGGCTCAGAAGAACCTTTCTGTGACATCTGCTGTCCTGGCTCCTCATTAGGGGACCTATAGGAGCTTCCCATGGCTCCTTCCTTTCTGCTTCCCAGATTTACATTTGGCAGGAAGCTCAGACCAACAGGCAGCCAGGGCACAGCCAAATCTTCTTCTGCCATATGGCCTGTCAGGTGGCCAAGGTGCACTCAGGACCCTGGAGCTCCCTTTCCCCAAAGTATAGACTAAAGTATAGCTGAAAAGGCAGGTTAACTGGGCTGCTCTGACCTAGAACTTGGAGCAAGCAGTCTGCTCTCAATTATCAGAGCTCTGTAAGATCTTCATTCTTGCCCTGAGTCAAGTTGAGTCATCTGGATTTAGCTCAGTCTTACATTCATCCCAACTAACCATGATGAGGAGTGAGGCTTTCTATTTTCCTTCTTTCAACCTACATGCACATAGGACAACATGTATTTCTGTCAAAGTTAGCGTGAGGGACCCCCCACAGTTGAGGGTGAGGCCTGCTCCTCACCATTAAATCTTGCTCTGCCTGTCACTTGGGATGCATAACCACTGGCACTGCTGTGACTCTGCATGTGAGTGAAGTGACCGAGTGAGTTGGTGTTTTAGGGTCTCTTGTGACAGATTTCATCAGAGCAATGTGTGCTCCCCCAGGCGAAGGCCTTGGCATCCCTTTTGATAGCTGGCTGGTGATCCTCAGGAGGCAGCAGGGCCCACTAACAGGGCCAGGCTGATGAGCCTGATAAAGAGCAAAGAATAGCTGGCAGAATGCTTGATGCAGGATATCTGGGGGCTTTGTTATATAGGTGCTAGTTTGTCTCAGCATCAAAGAAGGAAAAGCTATTCGCTCCAGCAAAACAGAAAGTCAGCGGTCTCAGGATCAGCTGATGGTTCTAAGGGACTTTCACCACAGTGGATCCCTTGGGCAAATAGCAGATGCAAGTGATAAGGGCAGGGAAATAAAGAAATGACACTTTGTCATTGACAGAAGAAAAAGGATGTGAAAAATTTCTTCTCTGCTGGTAATGACTCGATGCTTCCAGATGCTGTTCAGCTGAGAATAGCTGACAGGAACGAACAAGAAACATTTGGATGTGATAGAGGGAAGAAATGAGAACTGTTTCTTAGCTCAAATCAAAGATGGCAGTAGGGGAGTTCAGGAGAACATTTGCTCCAGGAACACAGGAGGGGATAGCCCAACTCCAAAAGAAATGACCGGCAAAGGAATTTATCTTGGATCACCACTTCAGGACAAACCCTTGATGTGATGCTGAGACAGCCTATGACATCTGTAGATATGTAAAAACAGGATATCAGCAAAATGGAGAAAGTATTCTTGGACAAGTGCAGCTAAAGACAGCTGAAGGGTGATTTACTTGCTGTGTTTGGGTGTCTCCTCAAGAAGCAGATGTTTGTCAGTGGGAGGCCATGATTTAGGTCTTGCTTAAAAATCTTTGGCTTCTGTATGAGAGAGAGAAGTATCTGAATCTCCCCATCTATCTCATGTGCTCCCAGGGTGTGATTAGGTAAGTAAGGTTCATGCTGCAAAACATCTCCTGGCTCTCTGGAGGGGCTGGGAAGCATTTGCATTCCCGTTATTCACAGATGGGCTCCTCTGTGAGACGGTGACACAAGTCAGATTTGAAGCCAGATGGGTGAACACCCTGAACTGTTGTGCTCAGACAAATGGCAAGCTATCTGAGAGCAAAGGAAAGGCAAGAAGTGCAGAGAGCACCTGATACCTAGAGCTTTTTAATGAATTATAAGGGAACTCTGAAGTATGGAAACAAAGATATGTATATATGGCTGAGTAGTAAACAAAAGCGTGAAGGAATAGGAACAAAGCTAGAAGAGGTGAAGGTGCAAAATGGGATATGATTATCATGGATCATAAAAGGGAAGAGAAAATATTTAGGAAGTACCTTAGAAGCTAAAGGAATGATGAATAGAGGCCCATAAGTAAAGCAAGCTTTCAGTTAATAATGAGTAGTATGAAGAAGGATAAAATATTTGATGCTATCCATATTGTTTAACCTTACAATAAACATCTGAGACTGAGAGACCATGGCATGGAAATGGTGCAGGGCCTAGAAACCAGCATGCAGACAATTCACCCAGGCTAGAGGCATCCTAACCAGCTGTGAGGACTCAAAGTGTGGATGATGGAGCATGCAGTGCATCAGGCTACACTCAGGCCTGTAGTACAAACATAGCCAAGGAAAGGAGCATAGGTCCCAAAGGAACAGAAAAGTGAAAAAATACCTTGGGAAAAATGGTATAAATGGACCAGCTGACCAGCCAGACCAAATTCTGGCACAACTGGCAAAACCATCTGTAAATGTCTAGATAACAGAGTGATTCAGTGAAGCTGAGATGAATTTGTGCAGAATAAATTGTCAGGCTAGTACAATTTCTTTTATTTCTTTTGTTTTAGAGAAATGGGCATCATGAAGAAGGGGAGGCAGTTGAGGTTATCACCTCTATCCATCTTGCCTTGACTAAAGCTTTTGATCCAGGCTCACACAGTGACATTTTTATAAGCAGAGAAATATAGATTAGATAAAATAACCATTAAGAGGTTGCTCAGGTGGCTCAGGCAGTGTGCTCAAAGAACAGTTATCCAGGGCTTGCTGTCAGACTGTGAAGATACTTCAAGTGAGACCCTCCAATTGCTGGTCCAGCCTGTTCTTATGATCAATACTTTCATTAACAACTTAAATTACAGAATAAGGAAGCCCCCTTGGGAGGACAGGGCACTTTGCTGGATGAAATTATGTTCAAAATGATCTTGATAAATTGAAAGAAAGGTCCACAATCAATGTGATGAAATTCAATAAAGACAAGTGCAAATACTACATTTAGAAAGGGGAAATGAATGCATGGATACAAAACAAGGCATGGCTGGTTAGGCAGCAGGGTGCCAGAAGGGGGATTATGGCAGATTGCAGCCAATGGTCAGCAGTGCAATATTGTTGAGAGACACGTGCTGTTCTGCTGTGTTAGCAGGAATCTGAAATGCAGGAGGTTGCAGTCCTGCCTGCTCATGCCTGGGGGAGGCTTGGCAGAGCGTGTTTCCAGCTGCAGAGAAGGGATGAAGGACAGGAACAGGAAGGATGAAAGCTTAGAGAACAGGATCTGGAAGGAACACTGGAGTAATGGGGTTTGTCTGAGAAAGAAGAGCAGTGACACTATAAACTTTTCTTGTCCTTTCAAAGACTGCTTCAAGGAGGGAATGAACGAAAGAGAGATGACAAGGAGTAATTGGCTTGATTTGCAGTAAAGGAGATTTCCCATATGTAGCCAATGCTACAATGCTATAACAATAATAATATAATAAAGTCATCACACAAGAAGTGCCTGTCATTGGAGGCTTATGAGAATAGGCCAGATGAACTGTCAGCAATGGTAACGGTGTATCTCGCCTTGCATCAGAGCAGGATAGAGGTCCTCTTTGGTCACCTCCCACCCAGACAGTGCCATGGTGGCTTTGCTGAGGGCCACACGGATTGCCAGGTTGGCATTGGGAGGAATTTGTCTCTAGCTCACATTGGCAGGGACCTTCTTTAGCAGCCCAGAGAGATTGTCACCTGCTGGAGTTGTCTGAGCATGTCTTACCCAAACAGTTCCTAGAAGGGGGTCCTGGAGATTCACTAATACTTTTGTGTCTCCTCCTCTTTACCTGTGACAGATCTTACTCTTTTAAGCGCTGAATGACCAGAACTCATTTCTTTGACTTAGGACAGGAGACAGTCGAGTCCTGTTACTCCAGCTCCAGCAAAGGGCTCCATGGAAGCTAATTAACAAGGACAGAAGTAAATGCTCAATAGTCATCATGCATCTGTTGTGTGTTGCACCCTACAGTTTGGCAGATTGAGAGGCAGCTGGAGGGATCTGTGTTTGCAATAGCAGGTGTCCCCTTACGAGAAAGCAGCCAAGGCAGCCGCATGGTGGGGATTGTTTTGACCAATTGTATTTTGCTAACGTGGGGGACTAGTGGCCGCCACACCATGAGAACTGATCCAGCATTATTTCTTATATAGAAATGACATCAGAAAGATAGGAATTTTCAAATCAGATTGGACTAATCTCCTGCCTTGAACAAGAGCCACTACCAGCTGCTATCCACAAAGATGATAGTATTCTCTTGCCATGAATTAGTGGATTATTGCCCTGCTAACCCTATGTACATAGCAGCGAACATACAGATTTCTACCTTTATGTTTTTATGAACAAATACAGATTTGCACAGTCTTACTTCAAAAAAACAGGCTTCACAAAAAGAAGAAAGTGCTAGGCTCTTCTCACAGTTACCTCATAGCACTGAGTTTCACAGGCTATTTTTGCACTGCAAAAAACAGTCAGGTTAAAGAGCAGTTTTCCTTGATTTTATTGCAGATCCCACAATGATCTGTCACAGCAAGTGACTTGCACCATTATGTTTACTTGTCTCAGTTCCACTGTTTACACACACTTTCCTTTCTCATATGGTTCTTTGCTTTCGCCATATCATAGTTGAACTTTTTCTTTGAATTGTATCATGCAGCTAAAATCCCAGGATCATTATCATAAGCTTCAGAAAATAAATAACTTTCCTACCATATGCACAGTTGCCTAGTGCTCTTGTCAAATGTGCCACCTCATACAGCCTGGATATTGCTAATGACAGGAGGTTATGCCATGTTCACAGGCCTCTGGGAGGAGAGAAAAGACCAATTCTGAACAGATGCCCAATTTTATTGCAGTATCGTGAAGGTTAATCACTCTAATAAGTGTTCATGGTATTCAGAGATCAGGAGAAAAGAAAATCACAAACACTATTAAGGTGTCAGAGGTGTTGAAGGCAAATTGAAAGAATTTGTTGACTTCTGTTGACTGATTTGAATTTAGGAGCAGGAGTGTACCAAGCAAATCAGCCCACTTGGCTGTTTGGGGCAGTTGACCCCAGCTGTCTGTGCAATGCATGAGGTGAAGTGGTTTGTTAAATCTAACTGAGAAGTGATGGTAAAAGACTCAACTAGATCCCCACTGGGGAGAGTCCTTGGAGCGTGCAAATGCTGGGGAAAAGGTCTTCACCAGCTTGCTACAGCAGGTTGTGTTAGTGTGGACATGAGGACTCCAGGCAGCATTCACACAGTGGGATCAAGGAAGGACTCCAGCGCTTGGGCCTTCATCTGCATGTTTTCTGTTGCTATGATGGGCTGTTACTTGGCTCTAGCTCAGGAACAAAATGTCTACATTGTGCTTAGCAAGAGCAGAGCTGGTGAAATCGGCTTCAGTTGCCTCTGCCCAGCTTGAGCACATGTCACTAATGAGAGCCTGGCTGTGTACTTTGATGGTAGCTGTGCTGGGCCTCTCTTCAGAGAAGACCTCAACCAGCTGTGATCTAAGCATCTACATCGTGTAAGTGGGGCAGATGGTGGCTTTAGGCTTAAGGATGGGCTCAGACCCATACTGACTGCAGCAAAGATGTGTGTGGCCTGCAGTTCTCTTTCATGTGCATCTTGGGTTATTGTTGGGTTTAATCTGGAGATTTCAGATACTGGGAATCTGCTTTTCCTCTGGTGTGGTCCTGGCACAGTAAAGGATATTGGGACACTTTTGCTAACTGCTCCCAAGCTTATATAGCAAAATCCTAGCATTGTCTTTTCACAGAAGATACTGCCTTGGGAATTTGCTTCCCTTGCCTCAAGCCAAGTTTTTTATTTGAAAAAACATTTGGGAAAGTAGATAGGAGGGACATGAATTGAGAGAGAGATATGTTGGATATATGAATAGAAAGATCTTATTGTCAGACAGGTTTAGAGTGACATTAAAAAAAAAAAAACCTTCAAATTTGAAACATAATTTTTATGTGCCTCACATCAGACACCTGAGACCTGTGTTTGTAACCAGTTCTTCTGAACACCACATTTCTCACTTTGAATTAAAAATCCTCACTATGCTAACCCCTTCATCTGAAGCACCCACTGATGACCATCACTGTCAGTGCTGGGTCATGATCCCAAGAACACATTTGTGGAATAGATATCCAGCACATTTTATGCACTATGGCACTATTCCAGCCTTGGAAATCACTGTTCCCTATGTGTGCCACTGAACTAACTCTTACTTCAGTAGCCATTTTATTCTGGGCTGTATTGTTTTGTGCCGCTCCGCTAAGGTAAGATAGCAGAAGGAACCACTGAGAACCTTATTATTTCTCTGGTGCAAGGATGCTTAAAGATATTTGCTTTCATGAGACTCTTCGGTTGTTTCTCATGGCCGTGTTACTGGTATTTTGATTCATTCTCAGATGGATTCCCGTAAAATTTTGTTTTTCCTTCCTCAGAACAGCATGTTCTAGGTAGGAAACTTGTTCACTGGAGGATTAATTACTCTGTGGTGAGTCTCTTGCTGAATTTTCATGCTCCACAGGGCTTCATAGTATAAACAATTTTCTAAAATAGAAATAACACTATTTCTCCCAAGGAAGTAGTATCAGGATATCTAATCTGTGTAATTAAAGTATATGAATGCTGCTTATTTTCTGGAGTAGGTTCCAGGTAAATAACTGGTCATAGATGGAGTATTTGGTAAGCACCAGGATAATTATGTCTGTTTATCACAAATGTTTTTTAGGAAAATGTATCTGCATTTAGGAAAATGTAACTGCCTGCAAGGGCTTGTCTGCCCCTCACATAGGGACAGAAAGCTAATGTGATGTGGGCTGACTGAAGGGTAACCACGTGGCACTGTGCTTGGAGTAGTTAGCCAAATGGAATGGGGTTACTTTGCAGAGAGAAATCATTTACCTGTGTAAGTGTCCTGCTCTGGAGACCATTGCACTACCCACTAGCACCGCTATTTGGAGTAGGCTCAGGGATCTCTGAGAAGGCACTGCACTGTAGTGTCTAGTGCTATGTGGCTCAGATGCCTCAAGAGACCTGTCCTCGATAGCAGTGCTCCTGTTGATGGTGGGCAGATGGTTCTGAATTAGACAGAGTCCTCAGATGTGGGACTCTGCCCTCCCACCAGCATCCCCGCAGGAGAGTCGGAGTCCCACACCTGAGTGACAGGAGCCCTGCCTGTGACACTGCCTGTGGAAAGCAGGGAAGTGTGTGTGGAAGCTATGAGATGCCCAGCATCAGGCATCTTGGGTGAAAACCACATCCTCCTTAGGAAGGATGTGAGAAGACACTGCTGAATGCCCAGGACTCTGTTCTGCTCTGCTAATGCTGCATGCCCAGTGCTGACTGGGACTGTTTGCTTGTTTTAAGGTCAAGTGGCAAAAAGATGACATGGACAACAACTTGAACTTCTTTTCTGTCTCCTTAGATGGGTGGATAGTGTCATGGACGTTAGTTAAGGTAAGCAGTAGGTGGCAATTTCCTTTTCTAGACAAACTAAAGCCAATTGCCTCTAAAGTTCAATGATGCACTAGATTTATTAGTATTTATAATGAGTCAGGTTTGAAAAGAAGTGGCAGCAATAGATTGCAGGCGTTGCTGGTCTCCAACTGGTCTGGGGTTCCATGTTAAACTTTGAAATAAGCAGAACCAGCCAACTCCTTGCTCTGAGGCTATCCTTCATCCTGCCTGCAGCTGCAGACCACAGAACAGAGATCCATAGGCTTGGAGGTCAGAAATCATTTTCCTGCTTTGCAGCTGCAGGAATTCAAGATGAGTTCTTGCTTCAGAGCAAGAGAGAGTCCTGGGAGAGTCACCCAGAGACAGGGCAGAATGATCCAATTTCTTCTTCACCTTCAAGACTCCTGCTTCTAAAATGCTTCCTGGAAGATTTCAGTTCAGAATGAGAGTTGGAAGGTACAACCTCCTCCCCAGCTCTGGCATGACATTTCCTGCTCTTTGTTTTTTTTTTTTTTTTGTTTGTTTGTTTGTTTGTTTGTTTTTGAGCACATGCATTGATAGAGAATTAACCTTAATGTCCCTAAATGAGCCTTAGGTTTATGTCTCCGAATCTCACTCTATTTTTCTCTGCTGACTAGCTGATCTAACACTTGAAGATTTCAAATCTTGTACCTCGCAAATAATTGAATTACCCTAAAATACATGGAGTTCAAAATGCAATTATTTCCCAGCAAGCAAAGAAATTTATTTACATCCTTGGGTGCTCATTTTTTTCAACTATTTATACCAAGCTGCTCAAAGGTTGTCTGTTCTGAGCATTTTAGGCCTTGCCACCAAGGGCAAGAGTTCATGTCTAACTGTATGTATTTTGTCCCATAGTTATACAGGGAGAGGGAGCTCCTTGCAATGAACACAGCAAGAGAATGCATTGATTATTAGTTCCTTTGCAAACTCCTCCAGGTTCATATATGCAACTTTAGGTACAAAAATCTCTTTTATAAATCCTAAATCCCTGTCCCACATTAGCTCTCAGAGCTTCCTAGGCAGGGACAGGTAACTACCAAGTGAACATCAGAAGATCAAGTGGGTAATACGAACATCTGGATATAGATCATGCAGTTAAATACATCAAGTTAAAGTGACTTAGCAAGTTACCCCTATCATGTGAGCCTCAATAACAGAGTGTGCTCAGCCTGCTCCACTTAGGAGGTGTCACACTTTGGAGTAAACTTCAGAGAAACGCCACAGTGGGAAAACCTAAGAGTGTGCAGATGGACTCTGATGGCAGTTCACCTGGTAGAGAGCCTTTTGCTCTTATTTCTGTCATTTATCTATGCTTAACTGTGTTTCTACATAATTAGCTGTTTATTTCTAGTCCCCTTGAACATGTTCTATACCTACTTAACTGTCCCTGGTGTGAGTTTTGAGATCTGCTTAGCACCATGTCATTTCTACTCATTCCTTGTACTTCAGTTATAAGCTTGGCCACACTCTAACCATGTGGAAAGCTCTGTTTTATTAGATTTTTGATATTTTTTTAAGGTGAAGTTAGCAGAGCTGTTATGTACTTAGCAGGCAAGGGTTGAAAACAGCACATTTTTACAAGCTGACAGCTTTTTCTTGGGCTGAGATTGACAGGGAAAGCCAAAGATTGAACCAAGAGGGTGTTTCATTACCTGTGGTTTTGTACCCAACAAGGAGGAATGGCCAACCAGCTTGAACTCTGGATAGTTTTACAGAAGAATGATCTCTGATTTTTATTTAGAATCAAATTAAGGGAACTCCAGATCTTCTGTTTGGAAAAGCATAGTACAAATATGGAATAAATGAAGGAGAGCTTCATTAATCTCTTTGAAAGGACCATCCAGAAGTAAAGCTTCTTCAAATACTGATAACACTTCCAACACTGAGAGCACAAAGCAAACAAATTCATTCTTACTTCCAGCTGGAAATTTGGCAGGTCCCACTCCAAATTTGCATAGAATTGTTGTCAAATGGTAGCTAGGAGCAGCCCATCAGCCCTGACCACAGTGGCTGTCTCTGTTAGGAACTGACACGATCACTCTGGGCTCCTCTGTTACTTGAATAGTAATGACTAAAGGGAAATGGGCAGCTGCAAGGCCTAATTCACTAATGCTTACAAAGTGCTTTGCAATTCTTAGGCAGAGGCAACGTGTTATTGTTCAGTGTTCCTGGAAGGCCAGGCTGCCGGCAGGCTGTTTACCCAGAGGAATATGTGAATGGCTCAGGCGATAAGCAGCCCCTGGATCAGATGCATTTTCCAGATTGCAACGCTGGGTACAAAATAAAAACAGCACAATGGTCCATGCAAGTATGATCCCTTGCTGAGCTGAGAGGCTACAAAAGCAGCCCAAGGAGGAGGCCCAGACCAGGTAGAGGTGCTGTGAGGGATCTTTGAAGAAAGGCCCCAGGAAGATGCATGTTTAGAGTAACAGCCTTGTAGACTCACAGAATCATTATGGTTGGAAAAGACCTTCAAGATCATCAAGTCCAACCGTAATGTTGTTTATGCTTCTATCTGGACAAACTTTGACTATGCTAGCACTCATATGGGCAGTCCAGAGCACAAGTCTGATGAGCAGAGGCTCTACTAGACACTCTAGGTGCATCAGCATGATTAGCTGTGGGCAGCTCCAAAGTTGCTCTTTGGATGGGGCTCACATGGCCACCAGATACAGCTTGCATGAAGGCAGGTGCCCTCTGGAGAGCCGTCAGACCTTGGTGTGTGAGCACCCTGCTCAGTGTGTCCTGACTGTGCTCACAATGGCCAGAGCAGGTCTGTGCGGATGGGCAGTGAGCGGCAGGTGATATGTGCTCTGCTCCTGGGCACCTTGGGCACTGCTCTTTCCAACTCACACATTTACCAGCTCGTATGACCACTTTTTTACACATCCCTTCTGAATTTAACGCACATTCTGCAAGAAGAGTCACTAACAGAAGGAAGGTGTCTAAGGCTGAAGGAGTCTGGGCTGCTTCTCACCTCTCGCACATAAAAGTTACTCCCCCAGAATTACCCATCAGTGGCAAGGGCACATGGATATGCAGCAGTGCAAATTAATGAGAAGGAGGTAAATTATTTTTTACAGGTTTTGAACTTTCTTGGAGCTTCTTTGAATTTATCCCCAAAAATACACTAAAAGTGCCACAGCGTTGTCTCCTCTGAATTGCAGTACCATGTAGATGTTCACAGGGTCTTTACCCACCTTCCCTAACAAAATTTCCTGGGATTGACTTTCCCAAGCAGAATCTCCTTATCCACCTGCGTCCTGCTCTGGGCTTAGGGAAGCTATAACCTGATTCCATGAGTTAAAAAGTTATGTTTTGTTCTCACAGTACTCCAGTGGGAAATCTGCAGATTCATGAAAACATCCAGTCCTCAGCCCACACTGCTCACTAATTTAATCTTTAGTTCTTTGTTCTTTTTATCAGCCCCAGGGTATTCATATATTCACAACTAACTCCATTCTGCAGCGGTATTCTAATTCCCAAAGCTAGTCTAAGAATGGATCTTTGCCCTCTCGTTGTTTCTTCATACTCACCCATATTGTATCTATTCTATTTTCATCTGTATGTTTTTTTTCTGCTGCCTGGACTGTAAAGTCTTTGGGACATAGCATTTTTGCTCTGTGTTTGCATTGCACCCAGCACAGTGGTGTCCTGGCCTGCAGTGAGAGCTCTTTGGAGCTCTTATGATAACAATATAGGGTACTTTTCCCTTGGGGGAGCTGCTTGCTAGACATGTAGTTTTCATTTGAATCCCAGAGCCTCCAAGCCTGTGAATAATGGGACATTCAGCTGCTCTGATAATAATAGGGAGATGATAAGAATCAAGGACCAGCCAGGTGGTAAGTCACTATCCCTTAGCAGAGGAAGTGTGTGGTCTTAGTTAGCCCCATGGTGATATGCAATACCCATCTTACAGCATGCAGGATGGTTTCACTTACCACTGTGATTTAAGCTAACAGTAGCAACCCGCACTTGAAAATGTTGACCAAAACACTCTACCAGCTCAGGTCATGTGCCTGCATGAGGTGCTGCAGTAGCCCTAAGCACCAGTGTGTAAAAGCATCAGGTTCCAGGAGGTTTTATGTAAAAGAGGACATTACTAGGCTGCCAACTGCAAGCATGAAGGGACAGCTTTTTAAAATTCCTCCATAAAATTTGCCATTTTGAAGTACTGAATATCTCTGTATTGTTTCTGTAAAGCCTGTTATGCATGTAGAATCTCCTCTGCCTGCAGAATGAGCTGGTTCATACAGATGTCATCAAGCTGTCAGTAGAAGGAGCAACGATGCAGGGGCCAGAGGGACTACAGTTGCAAACGCTTGGTAGGAACCCAAGTCCTTGCCATGCTGATCAATTACTGACACGAAGTCTCTAATCAGTCATTTCAGAGAATTAAATTGGGGTAGTGAGTTGCAAGGGAGCTAAAGAAATGTTACTCCTCCTTGCTTTGATTATGTAGTAGGGCAAAATCTGTCTGGAGCAGAAGCCACTAATTGAGGTCAAGGTTTGCTGTTTAAATCTGTCTTTGCTTGAAGAAAAGATGAGCATCCATTCCAAAAAATAAATGTCTAGTTTTGCTGTGAAATCTTAGTATGGACAAGACATAGGGCTTTACCTTTATTTGTCAAAACTAAATCCACTTTTTTGCTCCTACCAGACATTGGTCTGGACTAGCCAAATCAAGATGAAAAGCCATCTCTCCTGTGCATGCTTCTTGACTGGCCTGTGGTGGGATATAGCTCATCTGACTTTTGCTGTTTAGATTTCAGCATCTACTCTGAGCCAGCTGGCTGGACTCCCTCTGTAGAAAGTGGAGACAGTGCAATACTTCCAGGCTGAATCCTCTCATCTTGCCCCTCCTATGTCTGAGATAGGATGGGATGGGTCAGCTCTGGAGGCCTTAGACTGCACAGGGAGCCTTGAAAAATCCCTTATATCCTGTAGAAAATACCTCTTTTGGCATGAAGCAATGGCCTGGGTTTGCAGAAGGCACTTGCTCTGCATTTAAGGATCACCGTCTTTCTAGGCTAATAATTGATAGGTAATGTATGTTGGTGAGAAGTCTTTGCTCTGCCACACAGTTTGGGAGAGACCAGCTAAAGCAGTACAGTGCAAAACTCCCAGGGGCTTTGAGATTATTGGTTAATGTTACCAGGCAATAGATTTTCAAAGACTTGCCTTGAATATTTAACAATCTATTTAAATGTTAAAAATGCAGACAGCATTACTGGGTTGAAACGACCTTAACAATTCCTTTGTGGTTTTCTTTTTTCTTTTTTTTTTTTTCCTAAACATTTAAGACATAAGGCTGTTTTTGACTGCCTTTGCAAAATGTTCTCTGCTTCTGAGTCTTGTCTGCTTGTCCCTGTTCCTCCTCTGGTGTCTACCCTGATGTGGCTTCCCTGATGATCAACATCCCCAGATTATTGCAGCACTCCTCAGATACCCCATCTTCTGCAAGGACCCTCCTATCACCACCATGTCTGCTCTTGGATAGAGGGTCTCTAGATGCAACCGCTCCCCTTCCTCTGTGCCCAGCACCTTCTCCATTAGTGATTAGTGTCCACTTACCTGCTGATACCTGCATGCCTGATGCCCCTGGAGCTGCAGGTGTGTGTGGCTTCCCTCTTTAGTGCATTTGTCCTGCAGGCAGAGCGTGATGAAGGCTCTGAGCTCTCCAGTTAAGCATGAACCTCGCTCCTGAGAGGGTTCTCGGTACTTAGTGCCCGTCATGGAATGTCTCTTTCAATTCTGCCTTCTGCTTCCTGTGGCTTTTCTTTTAAAATGGAAATGAGATTGCAAGTTGGATTTCTTGGATAATGTTGCACCTGCCTTGGGAGTGGAAGCCCAGAGATCTCACAGAGTCACAGCCTGTTGTGACTGATGCCTGTATAAAACACAGGTCACAATGTTGCTTGATTCAGGACTTTTGAAATCAGGTAGGGGTTTCAGCACCTGGTGAAAGATTTCTTCATGAATCATACCTGTTGCTTTTGGCTTTATGGAAATGAGCCTGCTAAATGGCTTCTTAGCTAAGGGTGAAAAGGACACAAGGAGGCATCATATGACATTTCCTCTCTGGATGCTCTTAGGCATAGGAAATCATTTATATTTTTGTGAAAAACAAGGAAGCAAAAAAGATCTGTTCTTCACTAATCTGTTAGAAGGCAGACCTAATCCTGATGACTCTTACATTTGTACCAGGCATTTAAAATTCATAGCAGAATGAATCCCAGTTTTGGGACAAACACTATTAACATTCACTGCTTCCACCATTGCCTGGAGAATGCTGCTGTCCTGGAGCTCCACAAAGGTGTCAAGAGCAGTTGGACTCTTGGAGACCTTAGGGACTTTCAGAATCAAAGACAGAGACTAAAACCTAGCGGGAAGTTTGGTGCGACTATGTTTGAGAATGGGAATAAAAGCAATGTATGAGGGCAGAGTGCAATGCTGATGTCTTTTCTGTACCTAGCAGCAGCCTAGAAGTTACGCAGAAGAGAAGTCTGGGTTTGAACCAGAAGCTGGTGTCTCTGGAACCGTGGGAAATGTTTTTGAAAAGAAGCTCTGTTTCTGAACAGCTTTGTTATCTGTTTGGGTGCCTGAGGTTGACCCCAGAGAGCAAGAGACATTGTCCCTCGGGTGCCATTGCCTGCAGAGGTCACCTGGCAGGCACTTCTAATCACAGATCCGTGTCAGCTCTTCATGGAGCTCAGGGTTACGTTTTGTATAGTCTGAACTCCCAGAGACAGCCTCAGGGTTCCACAGGCTTCAGATCTCCTCACTAACTGATCCCTGGCACCAGTTGGAAAGGCAGCTCACACTAATGGGTATGGGGCAGGTATAACTCAGCTCGAACCTGTTCCTGACCTGCCATACAACTTTCTTTAAGTCCATTCACCCTTCTCCTGGTTCCCTTGTTCTCTTTGTCTATGTTTTCTTGAGGACAGGAGCAACTCAGGAAGTGGTTCCAAAGCAACAGCTCTGATTTCTGCTGGGGGCATCTGGCTAATAAATCGCTTCTGAAAACCTTGGCAGCGTGTGTGCGCCATAGGCAGGGAATGTGTGCAGGGCAGATGAACCCAATCTCTTGTCTGACAGTTCTTTCTTCTGTTAACAGGCTGTGGGACATCATTTGATTTTCACAAAATTCTCATTGGTACTGAAGAAGGGAAGATCTATAAGGTAAGAATGGTTTATTTGTCTCTTGCTTTACATTCCCTTGCCATCACTCATCTTTTAGGTTCATCATCTGGACTGTTTGTTCAGACAGCAACAAAGTACAACTTCAGAGGCCAGGCCTGCCCTCAGATCCCTATGGTAAGCCCAACACCACGTAGAGCCCCAGAGGCCTGTGAGGAGCATTCTGTACAGACCCAATTAAGACCTTTTTTGCAGACGTTTTTCATGTAGGCTGCAACCCAGAATGCTGTTCAGATTGCAGCTGTGCGAGTGAGGTACCAACTGATCAGAGCAGGAGTTAAAAGGCACCGATCCTCTGCCCTTATGGCTGTGGGGAAATGGCAGGAGAAAAATCTCCTCTCTTCTTTTTAAACCTGTTATCCTATGAGCAATGAGGCTAATGAAACCTTTTTTTCCCCCATGGATTGGTGTCCTGCAGCCCTCTCCTTCCATAGTTACAGCCTTGGACCTCCTCTGAGCCCTACATTCCCCTTGGCCTCACCTCCAGCTTTTCGCCATCTCTGATCCTTCCTCCCTCTGGTCACCCTGTGCTCCCCCATTTTAATGCTTGCAATACCATGCTGTAGCCCTTGTTTTGCTCAGATACTGTCAGCTACCTCCCTTCCAGTGTCCACCTGCAGCCTGACACCACAGTACCCGCTGCTGGCTGGGAGTGCTTGGCCAGCTCCTGTCAGGTGGACAGAGCAGCAGCTGAGTTTGATTGTCCTTCTCTGGGCTAGGCACTGCCTGGGGTTTGCACTCTTCATGACCACCTCTTTTTATGAAATACATAAGATCTCAAGATAGCCAAGGCCCTTGTACCACCAGCTTTGACTGAAATTGCAAGTAAGGTCAAAAGTTGTTTGGGAGGAGAGACAAGCAGACAGCAGGTCACAGCCATTGTGGTTTCTTAAGAAACCAAGCTAAAAATAGAAAGTTTTGAGCTCTGTTGTATGTAGCCTTGCAAATAAAGCCAGTAACAGCTCATGTTACTCATAATAGTTTTGTTTGTGCAGGATTCCTCTCAGCTTGTTTTGGGGCTCTGTTAATGTTGTAGCCACAGCCCTTCAGCGAGGGGGAACGTCCCATCAGCAGGGCTGACTCGCAGAGCAGAACTGGCCAGCCCTCTCTAGAGGTGGCTGTGAGCTCCCTCCCCATGTGCCCCTGCAAAACAGAGGGTGAGCGGAATGCTCAAGTTTGTGTATTCACCAATAAGGGGATTTCCCCACAGTCTGGCTGAAGAGCAGGACAAAGGGAGGGGAGACTGAGGGGACAAAAGAGCCATCTGCCAAGAGCTGGGGGCCTTTACAAAGGAGGGAAATAGGGGAATTCCCTCACATTCTTCAGCAAGGGGGACAAAGGAGTCAGGTGACCTTAGGTGAGAACAGATGGCAGGAGGCAGGAGTTTGGTATAGGCGGGCCGGGAAGGCTGTAACTTCTGAGTACCTTGGCCAATGGGGAAAAGGAGAGGGTGTCCCTCGGTCGGGAAATTAGGATAAAAGGGGGGCTGTGTCCTCCAACAATTTGAGAGACCCCACAGGGATATGCCCGGTGGACTCTCCCTTTATTCGAATGAAGTTTTAGGACTCCTCTGTCTCCTTTTTGGACATTCAGTTCCTGACAGCGAGATTTTCTGCACAGAGGGGAAAGAAAGAAATAAAGAGAGAGAGAAAAAGAACCCAAATAAAATCCCATTCTGAAATCAATATCAATCATTTAGGCAAGACAAAGTTAGTAGATATGTATCCCTTATAGAGGGACAATGCTGATTGAAGTCCTTCCTTCTGCCAGTCTGTGAGACTTTCTGAGTTGAGTCACTTTCCTTTGACAAGACAGACACAGAGGGAAATGGGAGAGATGGGGATCTGGGGTGAAGGACGATGGGGGAGGCGAGATGGCTTTTTGCTGATGCTCTCAGGATACAAAGCAGCTGTTCAATCACAGACAGATGTTCGGAGCTGGCAGATCACCCACAGTGGTTGGCACCCTGGGTATTGCTCTCCAAGCTGTTTGGGTCCTGTCGTAGCTTGTCCTGACAAGAGGCAGTAATGAACCACACGTTCAACTTTGTGCTTACACACATGAGGGATGTCAGTGTATATGACTGCATATGTCAGTCTTAGGTGGGGTCAGTCAGTAGCCATTCAGGAGAAATGTTCAGGCTGACATTCAAGGGAAATCCTCAGTGGAGCAAGATTGAATAGGAATAGTTTGGCAGGGTTTGTATAGACAAGGCTGTAGGTCTGCCTGCCTTGGATCATCTGCAGTGAAACTATACTTAGGATGGAGTTTTAGCATAAGCAGTGAGCCCAACAATGAAGCCATTTAGGCATTTAGCTACTTCTTGGGTGGACAAACACAGAGATACCTCTTACATTTCTCTTAAATCTGTTACATAGGAACTTTACTTTTGTTAGTGTTAAGGCTAATTTCAGGGTTACTGACAAGAAACAAAACATTCTTGTAGTATTGGTGAGCATTAGAGGAATATTGGACCATTCTTGCTTTGTGTAGCGCTTGCATATACAATGCAGGTGTTCCCGTAATAAGGGAACAGCAGTCCTCTACCAGACTGTATGGGGTAAGTCAGGGAAGAGGAATCTCCAGTGTCTCACACAGCAGGTCTCCATAGTACCCACAGAAACAGGGGGAAGAATGCCTGGGCCTTCAGTACCCCAAGAGCCCGTTACAGGCAGTTTCAAAAGTTTGAGGATCAACAGGTCACTGCTGCTGCAGACATTTTGCCTGGACTGCCACACACCTTCCTCGTTGCTCTTTTTATTGAAACACGGTACATCTTAACCCTTTGCTGGAGCTAGCTTTGGTCCGCCTCCCAAAGCCTTGTCCCGCTCTGCTGCTGAGGGCAGTGACAGTCCTGCCATCCTCTGGGCTGCTCTCAGGCTGTACAGCTGCCCTGAGCTGCAGTGAGCTGCTCAGGTCTCTGCAGCACTTGCCTGTTGCCACGCGTATTGAGTAAGAGGGACAGACTCCTTATATGCTGTACAAGTCAAGGATCAAGCACAGGCCATATTATAGATGATTTATTAAATAAATTGAAAAATGAATTTCAGAAAGGCATTTTTTTTCTCAGAGACAGGGCTTGCCAACAAATAGCATGATAATGTGTTGATTCTTTAGCTGCGGAGCAATTATGGTGATTTTTTTAAAATGGTTTCATTAATAGTGTTTCTAATGCCAAGTAATTGTTATCTTAATTACACACAGGCCTATCTATTGCCCTTTTACATAGAGGACAAACTGTTTCTGCATTAATTTGATTTTGTAATGCAAAGCTGCCTTTTTGCATATCTCGCTGTTGAGGAACTGTTTAGCTCTGTTATAAGAAATGATGGTCCTTGATATTCAGATTGAGATGTTGTTGTGACTGTTGTGGCTCTGATCAAAATTACTTCTTAGTCATTAGGACTTCAACAGAAAACTTGTGAGGAGATTTGACATGAAAGATTTTCAGTCTTAGTGAGTTTGTCTGAGAATGTAATAAAACTCAATGAAAAACTGTATAGAAAGGAAAGATGGTTTTTATTTTAAGCAAAACTAATTTCACTCACTCATTCTCTTACACCAAGATATTTGTACCTGTGGTCTGGCCAGGATTTCTTGTGGTCATACAGAAGGCAAAGGATGGCGGTTGTTGAATCCTCTTCACCTCATCCTGGGTTTTCCTTCATTGGCAATGACAGGTTGAGTTTTGGACATGCTCTGACTTCCAGTGCCCCTTTAGGAGCAGAGAACTGTTGTCTTATTTTGCCTCAGTATCTTTTCTCACCATGTCTGAGTCTTAAGTAAAGGTGTTTTCCTTATCTAGATATTTTATGACTTGAGTTCTGTTCCTCATCTTCTCACCATCTTATCTTTTCTCAGTTTGTTCTATGTCTTGTTATCTGGTCACTTCAATGACTACATTTGCTGTCAGTTAACATAATTAACACAGGGTCATTCTTTTACCATTTCCTGCTGTTTCTCCCGATACATTCATCTGCATCTATCATATGAGGAAAGACTAGGCAAGCTGGGCCTGTTTAGCCTGGAGAAGAGAAGACTGAGAGGAGATCTGATCAATAGGTATAAATACCTGAGGGGTGAATGTAGGGAGGATGGGGCCAAACTCTCCTTGGTGGTGGCCAGTGACAGGACAAGGGGTGATGGGTACAAGTTGAAACACAGGAAGTTCCACCTCCATATGGGGAAGAACTTCTTTCCTGTGAGGGTGATAGAGCCCTGGAACAGGCTGCCCAGAGAGGCTGTGCAGTCTCCTTCTCTGGAGATCTTCCAAACTCGCCTGGATGCCACCCTGTGCTACGTGCTCTAGGTGTCCCTGCTGGAGCAGGGGGATTGGACTAGATGATCTCTAGAGGTCCCCTCCAACCTTAACCATTCTGTGATTCTGGGACACTCTGAAGCATCATCATAAGAGAAGAGGTTTTAGAGCAAGTAGCTCACGAGCATGAGTTGAAGTCCATTCGCTCTCATGTTTTTGTGAGATAGAGGCTGTGTCCTTCATGACTAATGCAGTGAAAGCAGGGTAATGTTATGGCAGCCCTTAGTAAATATTGATAGCCTCAAGATAAATACCATCCAAGCGTACACTCTGCAAAGAAAGCTGCTCAGACATGTGCTCCCAGGCTTCTCTCCCCTTCACTGAAGCTGTTGACCTTTCAAGATATGAAATACTTGAAATGACTCAAACCTTCAGGAAATTAGTTAATGTTTTGTGTTGCTCAGGAAGCAAGTATGCCCTTTCCTGCCTATATAAGCATATTTTACTGAACAAATGTTTTGTTTGGAAAATCTTGAAGACCAGATTCCTGTTGTATCTCACTTAAAATATAAGATGCTGCAGAAACGCCTGTCATCTTGGTACCTGTCCTTTCCCTGCTAGGAGAGAAATATTTGTTTAGTACTGGCATCTGTGTCTGCTCTTGGAGCAATTCTCAGCAACTTGCTGCCCATTTAATGCTGACTAGTGGCAAAAAAACCACGGTCTCTGTCTTTAAAAGGTTTTAAGATTTTGCAGATAAAAGACTTGCTGAGTCTTCCAGCTTTGCAAGTATTACCCTGGGTGTTGGACCAAATCCTGCCCTCCCCATGGGCTGTGATTCCGGCCTGCTGGCAGATCTCTCAGCATTCGTGCTTGTGCCCAAGGCTGCTCTGATCACGAATCCCTCACCACTGCAAATGTCCCTGCCGTGTCCAGGACTTTCCTCCTAGTTCTGCTGTGCTGGGAGCAGGAGCCTCTCGCTGCGCTCTGGGCACTGGCCAGGGCAATAGCTGGGGTGCGAAAACACTACATGAGTGCAGGTCCCTTTTGCATCACCTGGAAGGACCTCCGAGGAGTCTGAAGTGGGCAGGGACTTTCTTAAAATGGCCTCTAAGTGGCATTTGCAACAGAGTGGTTCTTTTCTTGTAAAACTGCTCATTTTCTTCTGCCACAAAATCTAAAAGGCACCTTCTTATTCCCTGTGGAATCCTTGAGATTAATGTGGACTGCTGGGGAGATTTGTGTGTGCTTTAAAACCAGGGGCTGGTGCCACATCAGAACTGAAGGAAGGAGATGAGCAGTGTCCTTGATGCTGCCCTCCCCTCGCTCTGTCGTGGCCAAGCTTTCTTGTCCTCAGGGCTCCCAGCCATCAGGCTCTCGGTGTGATGATTCCTCCTTCTCAGCAGCTGCTCTGGGGAACGAAGGGAGGCCCAGAAGACCTTGGTGTGTCCCTACAGGTCCTGAGCCCTCACCTCCATCCTGCTGTAGCTCCTGTTGCTTTACAGGGTGCTCTGGTGGGCTCTGAAGCTGTGCAAAAGGCAGCTCAGCACCCTACTCTCTGCCACCTCATGCCCTTAGATACCAAGTTGTGGATAAAGTGGCCTTGTGAGAGATGTAGTGGGTTTCAGTGCAAAATCAAAGCATGGAGTTTAAAACTCTTTCATCAGAGCCTTTGTGGGGATTGTTTCTTACACAGATCCTCCTGGGCCAGTTTTTCATTACTAGAGCTACTACTCTTTCAGGATGTGATAGACATCATTTTAACCAGAACAGCCTGCTGCGATTGCAGTTGGGAAAGCTGCTCCTAGCTGCTCCCCTGCTTTAACCTGTCAGATCATCACTTAGGTTTGAACTTGAAGTGAGGATGAGCGGCATTAGGACCATTACCATGCTGAGAGCCCCCGGCTATCTGTCCTAGTCCTGCTGTACAGGGGCAGTAGCTCCTGAACCTTAATTATTTGCATTTTATAATGACCTGGAGTTAGTGTTGGTTAATTTTAAATGATAATCTTGAACTGTGATAGTTATTTTATATAGTTACTTTATGAGCAGTTCTGCTGGCCTGCTGCTGGGACTGCAGTGGGCAAAGCAGCAGGACAGAGATTAGTGACTACTCTCCGGATCAGGCTCTGAGCTGCTCCTGCTTGTGCAACTCCACCTGCCTTCACATGCACCCCAAAGCCTCCAGTGACGGCTTTCCACAAGGTTTGGGCAGGGTGCAGCAAGCGTGAGGAGATGAAGATCGATCCCGATCTGTGGGGACACAGATTTAGCCTGACACCAGAGGCTGGACCACTGGACACAGTAGGGAGAGAGCAGGGGGATGGATGGCACAGCTGGGATATGTTTATGCAGCAGAGCCTTGGGAGATTTGCCCGGAGCCCCGTGAGGATCTCCTGAAACAATCTCCCTGTTCTTCACCAGGTCTTAGGGGTGGGATGACAGAGTAAGAAAGTGTCAGAGAAATGAAGGAAAGACTCTTTACCCAGTATTCAAGGGGACGACATTTTGGGATAAATTAGGTGACTTAAATATGATCCTGGAACGAATCATTGAGCAATCTATTTGTAAGCCCTGACAGATCAAGGAGCAGCCAGTTTAACAGGCCTTTAATAATGCTATATGATATAAAACTGGTCTAATTTAGTTTTTGACAGTAACAGGCCAAGTAGGTCAGAAGAAGGAGTAGTTATAATAGAGTTTGACTTCAGCTATGCTGCAGGTGAGAAAACCTCGATGTAGGTGAGAAGGTGAATGTAATGCAGAGGAAACTCATCCTCAGCAGAGTGTGCAGTGCAGCTAGAGGTGCTGCAGGGATCTGGGCTAGTACTGGAACCCAGCAGCAGTTTGGGTGGCACTAAGTGGATAGGACTTCCGAGTGCTTTGGAGGCAGAACTGGGATTGTAAATGAGCTTGACAACCTCAGCAGCAATTTGCAATCAATGAGATGAAATTCAATAAAGACAGAAACCAAATGTGCAATATGAAATGAGCACTAATTGGGGAAGCAGCAGGACTGCAAGGCTGGCTGGGGATTGCCTATGCTGCTATGCTCTTGCAAACGCAGCAGCTGGGCTTCTGAGTCACAGCTGTGGAGACAAACCCAGGGAGACGCAGCGGGGAATTACCCCAGGAGCACAACAGGGCTCGAGCTGGGCTTTAGATGCTGGTCTCAAAGGAAGAGTCCTCTCTGCTGTTTCCGAAGAGATTGCAGTGTAGCACAGAGGTACTGTGTGCTATCGGCCTAGTTATCTCAGGAGTTCAGCACAGATTAATTTTTCTGTTGGGCTTGCGCCTTTCAGAACTGATTTAGAAAGTAACAAATTAAATTTAGTACAAAGCTGAAGAGCAAAAGAAAGCTTTGTGAGGAGGTGTAAGAAACATTAGCTCCATTTGTGATTCACTCCAGAGCATCCTTTTAATGTTAAAGAGGAGAAAAAAAAAGTCACAGGCAACATGATAGAATCATATTAGACCAAACTGAAGAGCATCAGCTCTGGGATAGGATGTAACAATTGTTTAGTACTAGACAGCAACATTCAGGAGCGGGACAGAGACATGGAGGAGATTATTCTAAATGCTGCTAATTGCTAAGATGATCAAAGCAGAGTCAGACTGGCAGAAAGTAGTAAGTAGCATAGAAACTAGCTAGGATAAACAAACACATTCTTATAAAACAATGTGGCTGTGCTTTCTGAAGAAGCCAAGTGGTCAGATCACTGGCCCTCAGCCTGGCTGAATGAGCTACAGCTCTTTTACTATATGCTGAAGCTTTGGCTTTTTACTGGCATGTGGGAGCTAAGTCAAATCATCTGATGTTGTTTGCCTGCTGTGTCAATCAGGAGTAGCCCAGTTCCTGTTGAATGAGAAAAAGCTGAGATGTAGCCATAAAGAGGGGCCTGCAGGATATTAAGCCTGATAACACACCTGTTGCTTCCTTCTATATCACCCCTGGCTATAGACTGAGGTGCTGTGGGTGAGAAGGGTCCTTTGGGCTCTCTGCACCCCTTCTTGGTGCTAATTTTGGGGCAGCTTTACTGCATCCTCCTTGCAGAAGCAGGGAGCTGATGAACATTTCTTCCTTGAGTCAGGTTGCCTTTGTTCCTGTTGAGCCTCTGATGGCCTCATGCATTGGAGGGACCAAGAAATGTCTTAAAAACCTTATGTATAATCTGGAAATATCCTCTAGAGATGATTAAATGTATTGGAGCTGCTCTATAGCCTATTCTGCAGTGAGACAGGCTCTATTGGAGCAGTAGTGAGTATGTAAATAAGGTCTCTGCTGTATGTCAGCTTGATCGGGGTACAAACTGGGGCTAATTTACTCACCATGTGTCTTTGGGATGCTCTGGCAGGCAGACCTGACATTAAATTTGTTAAATATATTGTCTAAGAGTTTGAAACAAATCAGCCATGGGGTTTGTCCATGGATCAGGTATCATGATTTTCGGTCAAGAAAATGAAGGAAATCCATCACAAAGACAATGAAAGTCAAGCAGTGAGGGAGATGTCAGCTGATAAAGGGCAGCATGATACTAAATCATCCCTCACCTTTCAGTCTTTCACTGATTTTATTCTTTGTTGCCAAGTTACCAGGTATCTGCCTTGCTCACATATATAATTCCCTCACCCCACTCACCTCGTGTTGATTCTGGTTGCTGTCAGGTTATTTTTGAGCAGGCTACCAGTGGCTGGACCGTAGCTGGGGGCTCAAAGCTCAGGAGTGCCAGAGGAAAGGACAGCAAAAACTGCAGCCCCTGTAGGCCCAACCTGGATTTGAGGCATGCAAGGATGGCAGGATAGGTCAAGATAGCCTTCAGGTTCCTTAGTGGGCCACAAAAGTCAAGTAGTCTGTTCTGCTGTCAGAACAGGTTGCTGAGGTTGATTGTCTTTGGTTAGTGCTGTTTGGAGGGTCCAGCTCTCCACCAGATCGTTCTCTGGCCTCACCACATTGTTGTCCTGCCTCCACTCAAGTCTCCTGAGCTGCAGGGTCAGCCTGGCCAAGGGAAGGATCCATCTGATTCCTTTCTGTGTCTCCATAAGTCGCTGGGATTTCAAGTAGCTCCAGTGTGCCATGGCCCTCTAACGTAGCACTGAGGCTGTAGGGCTGTGGGGGACAGCACGACATAAAGATCACAGGGTCCGAGTCACCAAAGAGCTTCTGGGAACTGGTGAGGGAGTAATTTAAAACTCTGAGCATGGTTTAACGCTGGAGATACAGTAATAGACTTGGACTTGCACTGTGCTATGCTTATAGAGCAGCTGTGCGGAGTCTCGGTCAGGAGCTGCAGGTTTTTTGGAAGGTGGAATATATTTGCATGATTCATAGATGGAGGCTCTGCAGGTCTGGATGCAGCTGAGCTGGATTCCTCCTCTGTCTGTTCAAGAGTTAGGCATCAAAGTGGCTCATTTAAGATAGATATTTTCTGCAAGTGTAACACAGCCAAGTTATAGCCATTATTGCCTATACATCAAACATTGAGGCCCTATTGTTACTGTGACAATAATTTAGATATGTTCTTATTGAATAGAAAGTATCTGACAGAGGTTGCAAGGTTCATCAGATCCCAGCGCAGAGATAACTGGGCATCTGCTTAATGTGAGTACTCTTCTCCAGGGGGTACCGACTTAGCAAAATTACTGTCTGTGCACCATGGGAAAGTTTGCTGTGAACATCTGGCTGTCATATCTACCATCAGACTGTCTGTCACTTTGGTGCTGGGTTGTGGGAATCATCGAAGGAGCAGGGGCTTAAGGTTTAGGACCAGAAGCCATTTTATTGAGCATCAGACCAAACTTATATATTCTCCGAGTATCTGAGCATACAGTGTCCACGCGCTCCCTCCCCCTGCCTTCAGCCAATTCCTTGACTCTATTGCTCTCTGGGTCCAATCCTGCTAACAGACAACAGGTAACCAACCAGAGATCGGTGCGTCCAGCCTGTGTTTTGGGTTTCTCTATCTGTTAATCTGTTATTCCTAACTTTCAGTTTCTCACTCCTAACTTTCACTGTTCCCACAGCTTCCCACAGTTTCTCACGATTTCTCAGTTTCCCACACTGGGTGTCCAGGTTTCCTGTGACAGTTATTGATGGCAGCTCATAAATCCCCATGGTGCAAGGAATTGCTTCGCTGAGCAGAGGAAGCTTCATTTGGAGGGTAGTGTGTGTGTCCTCCTGCACCTCTCTGGGCTGAGCAGGAGGGTTTACAGGGACCATAAATAAAACTGCCATTAGGATCATTGGTAACTGCCCAGCTCTCTATTCTCCCCAGGGATCTGCAGTTGAGCTGAGGGAAGCAAAGAAGAGTTCTTAAAATTTCCTCAGTTTGGCCATTTTAGCTTTCCTTTTCTTCCCTGTCTGCGCCTCTCCATTCTCAGGTTTCCTGCTCTCAGAGCCTGATTTATGTCTCTCCGAGAAAGCGGCTACGTATCCTTCCTAGGGACTGTGTAGCAAGAGGACTGAAATGCCCTTTCTCATTATCTGAATGCTTATTAGCAGCAAGGACGAAGGTGTCTGCCGTGATTTGCAAGCAGCAAAGACCTGCAGGTCCCCGCTTTGTTTCTAAGTGTCCTGCAGAAGGTATCTTAGAGAAGTGACTTTACTGTCAGGAGGCTCCAGTCCCTCTTTGAGGTCATGCCCCACAGTGGAAACTCTTTGAGGGCTGCAGATCAGTGGTTTGAAGCCCCTGCTCCATAGTTGCTGAGCTGCTCCTGGGTGAATGTGGTGGGGAAGCAAACAAGGGGCACTAACCGCCCTGCTCCAGCACAACCGCTGGGGGCTACGGCTACCCACAGTGGGACCCTCACTGATTTCTTCTTTGATCTGCTTTTTGTTCCTAAGCAGTCCTTGATGCCACAACAAACCCAAGCAGGTGTCCTGGCACAGAGCACTGCACTGGCGAGGTGCTACATGCTGTGTTCCCATCGAAGCTACGTTCTCTGCTTTCAGGACCATGAGCAAATTGTTATAGTTCCTGAGGATTCACTGGATTGTGAAGTGTTGTGTTCTGGGAAGCATCACTGCCTTGCTGTGTAGCTGAAGATAAAAGCAGCATGGGTGCTGCCATGGTTTTGAGTGAGGAATCAGGGGCCAGAGGCATGGAAACAAGCTGGCCCTTTGAGCATCTAATAACTCAGGATGCTGCAGCTTCCTGGCACACTGATGCTCGAGACACATGGGCTCAGGCTCTCTGGTTTTGTAACAACTGGCTACATGTACTTTCTTATCACACACCAATGAGTTGGTGTTTTTTTTTCTAAAGCTGCTCATAACAGAGAACTGGGCAGCCTGCAAGGACACATGTCCCAGGTAGTCTCACATGCTGGTGGATCTCTGTAGGGCTCCATGTCCAGCAGTTTGTGATATCCTTAGTCTGGGCTGCAGACCCATGCTAAAGTTCTACAGATGCAAAAAAGACAAGATCAGACCAAAGCAAAAATAGGAGACTTAAAGACAAGGAAGAGCTTGGGAAATGGACAGACATCCCTGATATCTTATAATTCCAGACTGGAGTTCAAAGCCACAGCCACAGTTTGGAGAACTCTTCCCTTCCCAGGTGTTAAATGCATAGGTGGAAAACAAGACTTGAGTTTCATCCACTTAAAATATCAGTTTCCAGGACCAAATTCTCAAATTCTGAATCTACACCTGAAATTTGAGGTCCAACTCTCCAGCCAAGGCATTCCCAATTTGCTACCTCTATGTATGAAAGATGGCTATCCTAGTTTGCACATTGTGCCTGAGGTGTTATGTCTCTGAAAGAGAACAAACTCTCTTTTAAGCCTTTCAGCCCTCCATGACCCACACACACTGAAGATTTAATTGTCTGGCTTCATAGAATATATTTTCCCTAATTTAAGGGCATGATTCTTCTCCCCAGTGACACAAGATCAATACATACTAACCTAAGAGCCAAGGAAATGCCCATTTCTTGAGTAGTATCAATTAATTAAAAGGAAAAAAAAAAAAAAAAAAAGCAACATGGAATTAGCAGCCATGCTCCTTCTCAGGAGCAATTGCTGTTTTACAAGGGTGTCAATGCATTGCACCTTTACACCACAGCCAGGCTGCAGCAAAGCAAAGGCGGCATTGTCTGCAGTCTGATTTAAACTAATTCCTAGATTCAAATTGTGAGCATGGCACAATGTTGAAATAAATATGTCTCATCCATCTCCTAAGTGGTGGTAAACAAGACACAGCTAGCAGGAGATATACAACTAGTTTGGTCATAATTTTCCCCATATTCCCACTGTACTTGTTAGCATAAAATATTTCCTTTTTTGTTTATTTTTCTGAAGACAAAAAAAAAAGGGGAAAGAAACATAAGGCTGAAAATCTCCATGATGGAATCTAGGTGAGAGTCCAGGATGCCAGAGACTGCTCGCATCAGCACCAGAGAAGACAGAAACGTCATGTTTTATTAGCCTTTGCAAGCTGTATCAATGACGAGAGTTAATTGCAATTATTGGGAGATAATGTTAACACATTTACTTGTGTAGCTACCATCATTCCCACTGGAGTCAGATGAAATGAGCACTGTTTTAGTGCCACAGATCTGTGGTTTGCTCCAGTGGGAATCCCAGGCTCTGCCCCGCTCCATGCTTGCCTTTCCTGTTCATCTCTCCTTTACCTGGCATTTGTGTCAATGCTGCAGGAGAAGGACATCTGTGTAGGCACAGTGTCCACGGCAGCTGGGCTGGAGTGGGCTGCCCACACCAAGCTGTTCTGTGCTGCACATTTCATTTCTCTGTGCTCCCCTTCCTTCACTCTGGTGGTATCCTCCCAGTCATATTGTCCGTGTTCCCATCATTTTGTCTTTGATTACTGATTTGACCCTTTTATTATTATTAAAGCCCAAAATGTTGGAAATCTCTGCAATCAAGTGTAATTAGTATTTTTGACAGCGTTCCTAGCTTCGTGCATCTGTCTCTGTTAGACCATGATTTAACACCTGGTTGTCCCATTATTTGCAATAGGGGGAAGGGGGGTTAAGGCATCTGAGGTGAGCAGTGCTGGCTCTGAGCCCTTTCTGGACCAGCGCAGTTGGAGCCTTTCCAGACCCTTGGGAAGAGCTCGCAGCTGCAATGGGGACCAGGCTCTCACTCCATGAGCCCCTTCAGGATGGGCAGAGTCCCTCAAACCAGCAGAGAGCCTCTGCCCATCCCTTGGTTAAAAAAAAATGACAAGGCCACCCACTGCAGATGGTAATTCTGTGCTGAAGCTGGCTTTCCACTGGACCTTTTCTTTCTGTGGTTTCTCCAAGCATTGTTCTGCAGAGAGGGTGTTGTCGCCTGATTAATCCCCTTTGACTTTTTTGCCTTTGTTCCTCAGGCCCATGTGTTTGATCTGAGTGTTAACAAGTATGAAGCTATATGCACCCAAGTAGTGGTGGCCAAGAAGAAAAACAGGATAACTCACATCTGCTTTAACCCTGTCTACCCTGTTGTTATCATTGGAGATGACCGAGGCCACGTTACCTGCCCGAAGCTCTCTCCCAACCTGCGCAGGATGCCCAAGCATTCCTCTGACTGAGGCACTTCATCATAGCAGGTCTCGTGGTGCCTCCTCACTGTCCCTTCTTCTGTATAATGAGGTTGGCAAAGCTCCCCTTCGATGCAAGACACTTAACATTACTCCAAGCGTTTTAAGTAGGATGTCTGGGATGTCAGATCCCTGCCCTCTGTTTACCCAAGAAGGCTCAGTTCCTTCCTAAGCAGGACCAGGTGATGGTGGAAAGAGGGTTTACGGTTTGTGGGACAATTGTGAGAAGGCACTTTATCACTGTGCTCCAGGCAAGCCCATAAGCTCTGCAGAGGTTCACATCTTTCCAAAGCTCACATCTTTTCTGAACTTGGGTTTCATTTGAAAAACTCCTTGGAACCAATTAAAGAGGTCCTAACCCCTCCCAAGTCCTCCTACATAGTCCATGCTGCATGTCCCTTGTGCTCCTGGATCATCAGAGTTTGTCCCCTGACTACTGTGCATCACCCCTTCATACTATCTCATTAATGAGAAGACATGGGATCTTTATCTCAAATGACAGGAATGAGATGCACAAGCCCTTTTCTCTTTTTCCACCTGGCCTTAAGGGTCAATCATGGAGGATGCTGACCTCCCCCCCCCCCAAGATTCCTTTATTAGACTTTCTTTCTGGGCTTCAGCCAGCCGTGAGCTGTATTCCTGTAAAAGGTAACCCCCTTTCTAAGCCCATATAATTCTCTTATCTAGTTGTTACATTTAATGGAGCATTTTCAGTTTCAGGCTCTTTAGAATTGATCCAGGAAAGCAACTGCTCAGGATGATCGCATCTTATATGTACATCCCCAAAGACTTTATATACTCTGCTAACCCTCTGTATTAAGCATGGTCTTTGGCCAGAAACTAATCACCCAGGTGTCAATCCAGAATGTTTTAATGGATTTTAAACAAGTTCCTTCTGCCGGACACTGCTGGAAATGAGAATCTACCCTGTGCTAAGAGAGTATAGAAAATACAGGAGCATGGCAGTCTTTTTGGGGATGGGGTGTGGGAGCCATGGAGGAGAATGTCCTATACACATCAAGCTTTTTTATTTCCATCAAAACCACAGTCCAAGACCATCAGAGCTCTCAAGGTTGCCATCCCTCTGGCTCAGGTCAAGTTTCCTTGTTGATTTATGAGTCCTTCCTGGTCAGGTGTCAGCCACCTGTCACTGGCCTTGGTTTCACAAGGATTTCCCAGTGGGGACTAGCCACACACACAAGTGTGGCTGCTTCCTCTACCCTGAAAGCAGCCAGCTGTGCAGTTAGCACTGTGTGAAAGTACTGCACGATGGGTCAGAAGGAATTTGAATGTCTACTATGTGTAGGTATGAATGTTGTTATCTCTTAAAATCATGTCCTTTTGCAAACCTGTTTCAGAGTTGAATTGCATGTTGTTGACAAGGCTGTTTAATCTGACCCGTGAGTTCAGGAATAGCACAATCACTGCTGACCTTAAATGAAAAGGTACTATATCCCAAACAATGTATAAACTAGATAGAAATGATGAACTCTGCTGCTCTGATGTTATTAAGCTGTCTTCTACTTGTTTGGCTAGGTTTGAAGGGACACTGAACACTGAATTAAATGTTTCCTCCATGTGTAGAGGAGGAGGAGGAGGGATATTTAAGCATGGCTGCTGATGTGTGCACATTCCCTGGCTAAAGCCATCTTTTTCTAAAAGTGACAAGGAACCTAAAGCCAGGTAACAAGCAGTGGCAGCAGCACTTCAGTTCAGGCCCAGCCAGCCCAGCTGCCGTTTTGTGCTGTGAGCGGACAGGTGAGTGGGGTCACTGATCCCATCCTATGTGCTCATGTGGCACCTGCAGCACCACATGATGGTGTCAGATTGAGAAGCCCTTTTGTGCCTGGCTTGGTAGGCCTCTTGGTAGGCCACAGTCTGGCCTCTCTGGTACTTGATCACTGCAGAGGTCTTGGGAGAAACCTGCTTGAGCCCCAGGAGGAGAAGCTGCAGCTGGTGCTTCCAGAGGTAGCAGCTTTTGGAAAGGAGAAGGTACCTTTTGTCGGAGGCTTGGCAGAACTCAGTGTGCTGATGTGACATGGCAGCCAGGTGCCTCATCTGGATCTCATGTCCCTCTGTTTGCTGACAGTGTCAAAGGGGTTTGGCAGTGAAGTTTCCCTGCCAGCTTCCCACACAACTGGCACAGCTGCTCCTGGCAGGTATGACTAGCAGACTAATCACCCCCTTGAGAGAGCTCTTAATAGCCACATGTCACTCCAAACCTGCTTTCTTCCCCTAAAAATAGATGTAATGCTGTCTGCTCCATGTTCTGCAGATTCCTTGGCAGTAACTGGGGTTCCCAGAAAGGGCTCACCAAGGAGAGACTGAGCTAACTCCCCACTGGGATTTCAGATGTTCTGAACTTATTTTGGCTTGTCTAATAGTTAAAGCCAGTGCAGTGGATTAGTGAGTATAAGGAGGATGGTTTCTCATCAGACCTTGGTTTGTTCCTCCGTGTCCTTGAGAGATAGCAGGGGAAATTCAGCAGCTCTTAAAATAATTTACAGGGTTGATCTGCAGCTTAATTAATTCATGTATGTAAAATACTTTGGGATCTTTCAGAAGAGTTAGTTAACACTTCAGATTTTTGCAGTCAGTAGCATTGATGCAGCTTCATTTATGAGCACTTTGCAGAACTATAAGCCAAAGGGGAAACTTTTCGAAAGCTCTCACATTGTGTTTTCAGAAGTGACTTTCTCCAAGACAGATAGCAAAAGCTTCAAAACCAGGCTAAGGTCCAATCAACTCCTCATGAGTTTTGGCTTTTCAATTCATTCAGTGGCACATGGGAAAAGATGTCCTTGATGAGCACTCCGATCTTCAGAGGCAGCTGGGGACAGAGATTGCCCCCCTATTGGGCACTGGGCTTGAGGGCACATCTGTGGGCAGGGAGCACATGTGGATCCCTCTACACAGGCCTGCTGTCCCCGGGAGTGTGCAGTGCTGATGGGGTGAATCTGGAGCCTTGTGGCAGAGGATTTGCCATCTAAGTGTCCCCAGCCCGGTCCTGCACTGGAAGTGCTTCCCGTCTCTCTCTCACACAACCTGCAGCTCAGGCAGGAGGTGTTTCCCCCATGGGGAGCACTGGTGAAATTGGTTTGGATCTTCTGCTTGGAGCTCAAAACTTATGTAGAAAAGCTTGCATTATCTTTCAATGAAGCAGTAAGAGCAAGGGGCTCTGCTGTCATGCTAGCCACTTTTGGACTCCACATTCTTCTTAAATACTGTTGGGCAGAAATTGCTTAACTAATGAAATACTGCTCTTAATTTGCAATAACTTTGGTGGCTGAGTTCACCTGAGAGAAGCATTGCTGTAAGAAGAATGAGTTTGAGGCAGAGCTGTTTAATTAGCAAACCTTTCTGGCTTCTTTTCATTTGGGGGTTGGAGGAAATTAAAGCTTTTTGTCATTGCAGTCAGAAGAATGTTCATGGGCTTTGGCTTGTTTTTTAAAAAACTGCTAGAATCACCTGGCACAGGCTCTGTAGATGCCAGAGGCAAACAGGAGACAATCAAAATAATGTACAGAGTTTTTAGAGGTGTAACAGTTGGGAGGGCACAGTGGAGCAGCAGCAGCAATGAAAGCAGGTCAGAGAAAAGTTATAATGAAGCATTTGTTTAGGTTAAGAAAAAAGCATTTGTTGAGCGTTGGCCTGTACCCAGGCTCGCAGCCAGGGAGGTAGCTGGCCTCCTGATCTGATGATTATCTTGGAGGATCTCTGTTCCTGACACTGGTTTCTTTATATGCAAGTCACTTCTTTCTGTATTCCTCTGGGACAATCAAGTTACTTCCCAGAGAGTAAATCTTTAGTGACAGGATCCAGCTGTGCCTCAGGCCCTTTGTGGCTGGGCACTAGGGTCTGGGAGGGATCAGGCGGGATTCAAGCGGGCTGAGATTGGGAGGATGCTGAGGTTTCCAGGAGGTGAAGGTGGGAAGGGGGGTTGGGGAGGATTGATGGAAGTGCGGGAAGATTTAGGGAGTCATTAGGAGAGGGGCTGAAGTCTCTTTTCCAATCTACCTCCCCCACGCTGCTTTCTTCGCAGCTTTCTGGGCCCAAGGACACCCCCTCCTCTTGCACCTCAGCAGGGTCCACAGCACTCAGTGCTTTTTGGACAAAGGACCCTCTTTTTGTCCCTGTCTCTACCCTGCTTCGAGGGGATGCAGCTCAGGTCCAGAGCTGTCACTGAGCAAGGGCAGTGTGAACACAGGGTCTGGTGTGACCAGCTTGCTTTGTGTTTGGTCCTGAGCCTCACTGCTGTGTAGCCATGTACTGCTGGCATGAAGGGTGATGGGACAAAAAGAGTTAAGGACTGTGAGTTTAGGTTCTTTTTTTTTTTGTGTGTCCCTTAGTCATGTGGGCTGTTTCAGTAACTGTGTGGGATGAACTGACTAGCAGTCAGAGAAGGACCTAAACTCTGTCGCCTCTGTCCAGTGAGGTACAGTCCATTCTCCCATGGGACAGACTTTATTTGCAGGAGGAAGCAATAGATAGGCTCTACAAGGCCATATCAGCTCTGGACTGGTGAGTGGTTTGACACTGGGAGAAGTACATTTTGTCCTCAAGCTTTTTGTTTTAACAGCTCTCAAGAGATACCACTCAAAAAACTTGCTCCTCCAGTAGTGTTATTCCTAGTCTCTCTGTTTTCATGCAAGCAGCTCCTCTGTAGTAGAGATTCATACAGTGGCTTGTGTGTAGCTTGAGTGATGGCTGATTTCCTCGCATCTCTTCAGGGCGGCTAATTGTGCAGTGTCTCAAGTGCCCAGAGCACAGCAGTGCTGGAGGAACTGAGCCTCGGGTGCTGCTGGGTATCATGTGCTTCGCGTGTGTCGGGTTTGCTGCCTCCAGGTAAGTCTTGGCCCTCTGATAAGGAGGCACAAGCAAATAGACTTGGGTCTTGTAAAAACTGACCCCCCCAGCTTGGCAAGTTTGCTTCCTCTGTGATTTGCAAATTTTGATTTCCTCTCAGTCACTCCCTTGTTATTTAGACTACTTGCATATTGCTGCCCCTGTAGTGTTTTAAGAACAATCGAACACTGTGAGGTAGATCTGGGACTCATGAAACGGTGCTTCTGTCCTTTCACAGCTTTCATTTGTCACTTGTGTAGGCCATTTAAGGGCAGATATTTTAAGCAGTCAGACACTACACCTGGATTAAACTGAGACACACATGGAATGAGAAACACATGGACTGAAATGAGAGAATAGGTACCAGTTTGCTTTAACTCTGGAGCTTGCTCCCTCAAAATCTTCATCTTCTGGTGGCTCACCTGAGTGATATGGAGATGCTAACACTGCCCTGAGTGTTTGAGTACCCTGCAGGTTGTGGGGAACTCAGGTGCTGTGGCCATGGGCTACATGTGCACCCTCCCAGTGTACTGCTTCATGGGGAAAGGGACAGAACTCTGTCGAAAGTCCATGTCTTGGCCTGGATCATGTGTGTTCTTGGTGATTAGCTAAATTCAGTGCTCACCCATTCGGGTTTATATTTGGGTCTAGGCAGAACTGTCTCTGAAGTTGTGGATAGGGATGAACTGGGAAGATAGCTAGGCCCCAGCATGGACTCCTTGGTGCATCTGTAGGGACAGGCTTAGACTGTGCTGATCCTGCCCTGGAGCAGGAGGGTCCTGAGATGGTTGCTGTGACACTCCCCATGGTTTGTACATGCTGGTCCTAGCACACACTTAGGCCAGCAAGAGCCAATACTTGTGTATAGCTTGTCAGTGCATGGGCAACATTACTGTGACCTGCAGCCATTTTGCTAGGCAAATCTGTGACTCATAATTATAAATCAACATCTATTGAAGGGAATACTGATATTCACAGACAAAATAAATTTCCTGCACCTTCTGCCTTGCTCCTTGCCCTCAGTCCTTCACTATCCTACCACTACACTGGGAACCCCAGTGCCAGGTAGTACTTCACAGCCCCCCAAGGTCCCAGATAAGGATATTTCAGAATCTGAAGACTTTGGGTATTTACCTGGAGATCCTGCACGTCAGAATGGTTCTACAGTGCAAATCCAAATAGTTGAGAGTATCACACCACAAGTATGAAGAGTTCTGGATCCAGACAAATATGTGGCAAGCTTAGACACCAATGCTGTTTAGGGAGCTAACACAAGCCAGCCATCAGTAGATCTAAAGGGCTTGAATTTTCTCTCATGAAACCAGTTTTCTTTGTTTTCAGTGAAATTACTTTTGTTTTGCGTCAGAATATGTAAAAGGAGAAAACAACCCTATGTATTGCAGTGTTTAGCTGGACTTCAAGGTCGAAGAGATGGGAGGGGGGGGTCCTCTCCTCTCTAATCTTGGTCACGTGTCTCCAACCTGGTTTTTGTTGTGCAATGTGCCTTTTACTGACCTCTCTCTTTGGCGGTTGGTAGAGAAACAACATCAGCATATTTGCAGGTTATTTTAAGCTGAAGTTAATTCTCAGTGGTCAGGATGAAGTGCATTTAGTATGTGAAGTAAGTGGAAACACTGGCAATTTGAACAAGAAAAGGCCCCATTTTAGGATAATTCAATACTTACTTATAAATTATTTCTCAAGCGCAAGGCTCATCCTGTGAGATGCTGAGTGCTGTCTGTGGGGTGCTGAGTTCCATAGCCTGGGACTGACTTTGATTTATTGTTCCCTCTTTGAAGATCTGTGTAATAAAAGGGTTTTCCAAGTTGGAAAGTGAAGGAAGACTGTTTCAGATCGCAATGCTAGGGTCTTGGAGAGAGGTTTGGGAGAAAAGCTTGGAGGATCTGTTTTTGTGATCAGTGATAGTCAAGTCATTGAGTTAAACATCCCTTTTCTGAACAAAATCTAATGTGTTTCCATCAAATTTGCAGTTCTCTGAGTATGCAGAGGTAACTGGAATCTGAATTTGGCCCTGCAGAATAGTTTTGGTGAGGCCTTACTTCTTCCTTGGTATTTATCTATGCCAGAGGTGCTGTGCAGGAAGGCTTTGCGTCTTCTTCCTCATGAACACATTGCGCATGTACTTGAGCGCCCAGCACATCAGGACTGTGCAGAGCCCAGGCTGACATGCTCGATGGGCCCTCACAGGTTGGGCCAGCGCTCGCTGCCCTGGCAAATGCCTCCTACACGAGACTAAGGAGCCCTGATTCGCATCTTCAAAGGACTTGCTGTGGGCTAGAGCTGAACACGTAGGATTGCCAGCATGCATTCTCACAACTTGTGCAGCTCTGCCCGAAAGCCGAAGTCTCTGCTTTCTTCAGAGCCCTGGCAGGGAGCTATTTGGCAGCAGAGAAGTGGGCCCAGTGTAGCCTTGTGGCGAGAGAGGCCTGCCCGGCCCCGCGGGCGGCCTGGCTCACCTTTCCTCCCCGTTTATTTGTTGTAGCCGTCCTCTGTGGATTCATTTCTATGTACATGGCTTAAATCTTCGCTGGAAAAATGAAGACGCTTTAGAAATCCCTGCTGTTTGTGTCCCAGAATGAAGGCCGAGCCAGTGCGCATCGAGCTGAGGCCTGTGGGAATGAGCTGCTCTCAACGTGTGCCCTTGGCAGAGCCAGGGAGGCAGATTTTTGGGAACACTCATATTCGAATAATATCTGGATCCATTTGTGCTGCACTGCGAGCAGATTTGCCAGCCTGCACCTCTTCCACAGAGGCTATTCAGTGCTCAGCCCCCTGCCATAACTGATTAGGGCTTCTTGCTGACAGAGGTAACATAGATGCTTATCCTGCACGTCATCTGAGGATGAGCTGTTGTTTTGGCAGAGATCCCTGAGCTATGAGGAGTGCAGCTATCACTGAGAGCTGGCTCTGCCCCAGGGGTGTGGAGGAGGGAAGCTTGTTAGCTTGGCCCCTGAGCCGTACGTAGGTGCATTTGAAGGACAAGGTGATACTTCTCCTGAGGATGCAGCATAAAACAGTGGCTGGAGCCTGAGAGACCCAACCCTGGTCCTGGTGTTGGACTCTGAGTCTCCTTGGAAGAGATGCAGCTTCTGTCCACGCTTGGTGCCTGTGTAGGTCAAGGCAGATGATGACATCTGTGTTTCTGGGAGCCCCTGCAGGTGAGCAAGAGGTGTCTGTCCGTTATCACCACAGACCTGCTCCCCTACGTCTCTCTTCTCCAAACTTCTCTCCAGCTGACCTGTGGAGCGTCTTGGAGATGTCTGTCACATTCATACCTCAGGCCACCAAACGGACAGAGGAGGCTCTGTGGAGGGGAGGAGGAGAGGAGCCGAAGATCAGGGGGTGCTGATGTCCCTGACCCTTCAGGGCCCAGTGCCCGGCAGGGTCTCCTCCCTCCCTGCAGTTGTCCATGACGGGACTGTTGGATGTCATAGGCCATCAAGCCCAAAATTTCAGATCAGGGCAGCCAGATCCCTGGGGAACTGGGGAAAGTTAGAAAATAGAACATGGCACTGAGAGATCCTTTCCTTTCCACCTGCAAACCCAGCACTGATGTGTGTGGTGTTGTGTGACCACTCAGTGCAACCTGTCCTGGCAGGCAGAGGGGTGAGAAGGGGAGGACAAGAGTGCAGTCCTGGCATGGGGCAGAGGAAAGAGGGAGCAGTAGCATGTGCAGAAGGACAGGAGGACTGCAGAGCTGGGCCTCTGAGGAAGCAAAGAAAAGCAGGGACCCATGGGTGTCCAAGACAGCAAAGTGTGCAAAATCCTGGAACACAGGTGAGCAGCTCTGCACCTCCACAGGAATGGATTTGGCCTCCAAATTTGTGCTGGTCATGCAACTTGGGTGGAAAAATGTAACTCAATCTCTCCAGTCCCTGGCTGTGTGGTGCCCTGGACACCTTTCACTGAGGATTCACTCAGCAGGGGTGGTCAGTGGGACATTTTTTTTAATTTATAAGACCTTTCCAGTCCTGCTTTTGCTTTGCCCCAGTGACCCCAGCAACTCCCCAGGGAAGTGCAGAGCTCAGAGAAGGCGGCTATGCTGGGATTTTATAATGGGATTTTATCATTCCTCTATCTTTTTGGCTTTTCCTTCCTTGTAACGTTTGTATAACTTGTCCCTAAGCATCACTTGGGTGCTGTGGGGTACTGCCTGTCACTGCAGAACCTGGTGGCATCTGCTGTGGTGACAAAGGCAGCAAGTTAGACAGGACCCAGAGTGGGAGGGATGGGCTAGGAACAGCTTGAGATTTGGCATATCCCTATAATGCCTTGTGAGCCCCTTTCGGAGCCTAAAGCAGCCTTCCCCAAAGAGCCGGACAGGACTGAGCCTGCTGTGGGGAGCACGGTATCTTTCCCGCTGTAAAACACATTCCCAATACATCCGTGTAAAATGCCCTTCGCATTGCCGTGCTTTTGATGGCACCAGGTGCATGGATTGGCACTCGTCCCTGCCCCTGCACGCCCCGATGAAAACGCTCATGCTGTGTGGATCACCCGGCACCCGTTGAGCCTGTCCCTCCCGCCAGCTCGTGCCGTCCCCCAGCCTCCTCTGGAAGAAAAGGAAGGGAAACACCTGTGCCAGCAGGCAGATCAAGTAAATGTTTCTTGCTCAAATTAATTTGATAGGCTCAATGGGGAATTGTTTAAATGGGAGAAGGGAAGGAATCGTAGATGAATAAAATGTCTCACTGCTCACGCTGATAGAGCTGACGCAAAAGGATTATTTTTATCTCATGGAGAAAAGGAAGAAAAAAAGAGCCATCAGAAGTGGACAAGAAGAGAGGCTGTGTTACAGTCCTGCTGCCTCGGGAGCTGCAGCCTCTGCGACGCGAGCGCTCCAGCAGCTCCAAGCCTTCCTGGAGGGAAACTCTTCTCTCTCAGTCACTGACAGTTCTTTGGGATGGGGCACACAGCTCCAGGTGTGCGGGGTAGCCCTGTGGCAAACTGCCCTCTTCTCCCTCCTGTCCCCCAGCCAGGAGCTGCCCCCATCCTGCTGCTCCGGCTGTGGGGCGAGTCTGAGCTCCTTGCTGCCTGTGGCTCCTGCTCAGTCCTTTCTGTTGTTACCCTCTGGACTGTGGAGTCTCTCGCATTTATCCCTTTTTAGATCACCTGCTGCGTTTCCAAGTCACATCTCCAGTCCTTCAAGGTCATTTCACATTCCCATTGTACTTTCCTGGACACCCGCAGCCTACCCATCTGTCCTAGTGGCCAAGCACTGCCAGAAGCTCTGACCCAAAGGAGTCCACAGCACAGACCCTGTGCACTGCACACAACGCGTCCCTCTGGGCTGACAGCTCAGCCTACGGCTCTCCAGCTGCGTCTTACAAGCTTGTACCCATTTTATCTAGGCCTTTTGCCCCACCTGAAGATAAGTACATCCAGGCTGGGCAATGGCAAAGTCTTCCTAAAGTCAAGGTAAATGGCAGTGGTTTCTTCCCCACCCACAGGGTCTACTGCCTTGTAGCAGTGAGAAATCAGACTGCACATCATGACTTTTTTGGTACAAATCATGTTAGCTGGGATGCATCTCTTGGCAATCACTTGCAAACAGGTTGTTGGTTTGTTCCACTTGTTTTCTGCAAAGTGAGGTTAAACGGAGAGGCTAGGATTTTCCTTTCTTAGGATAGCTACCCCATTTGCCTTTTTCACTTTTCCAATCCCTGTCATCCTCTGATAAGCTCCAAGATCAGTGCTTGGGTTTAAGTCCATTAGGCTGAGCCAATTTGAAGACTTACCAAGGGCCTGGGGCTCTTGCAGCCGGGACAGTTTAACACAGTAAGCAAACAAAGGCCTGTAGACAGAGATAATGTCTTTTATTAGACAAACAAATATACCTGGGAAGAAAGACAAATGTCTGTGCCCTAATGCTTGTGGTTTATTTTCTAGATATGTATTACTTGAGCTAGCAAAAGTCACTTGTTCTCCCAACCAGCCTGTGCTGCCTGGGTACGCTCTAACCCCTGGCTCGCTTGGTGAGAGCAGAGGTCTCCCCACTTGGTTTCTGCTATCAATCGATCAGCTGTGATATCCCAGGGACTGGGAACTGCAGGAAAGGGGAATGGATCCCTGCTGAAGGATCCTATTGAGCCAGAAAAAGGCACACAGAAACTCTAATTTTATCTGACTTGGGCAAACCATAGGGCATCCAGATAAATGAAAGAAATTATTTAGTGTCTTTCATGTCATTTAAAGAAAGAGAGAGATGGTTTTGCTGCACAGTTAGAGTTGATAATAGAGCCAAACCAGGGAGCACAAGCCTGATGGACTGGGTTTCAATTACAACTGCTTATCCAAGAAGAAAAGCTGCACTGCTAAAGCTCTGCAGCCCAAGCAGCTCCTGCAACCTGGGAACTGGGACACTTGAGCTGCAGAAGGAAGGGCAGGCCCAGCATGAGAAACCTCTGCTCAGTGGTGGCCAGTGACAAGACAAGAGGTAATGGGTACAAATTAAAACACAGGAAGTTCCATCTCCATATGAAGAAGAACTTGACTGTGAGGGTGACAGAGCCCTGGAACAGGCTGCCCAGAGAGGCTGTGGAGTCTCCTTCTCTGGAGATCTTCCAAACCCCCATGGATGCCGCCCTGTGCCACGTGCTCTGGGTGTCCCTGCTGGAGCAGGGGGATTGGACTAGATGATCTCTAGAGGTCCTTTCCAACCTTAAACATTCTGGGATTCTGTGATTCTATGCTCTTTCTGCTACTGTATTTCTTGAGCAGGAAACAAAGCCCCCAAACTCTTGAAGCTGAAATAGCAAAGATGTAACTGCTACATCTCACCTCCCACATAGCCCCGAGGAGTGAAAAGACATCTTCCTGGGCAAGTCCTGGGAAAGGCAGGGGCTAGCTGTACTTTTCTACAAGGAGATCATATTTTTACACAGGTAGATCAGGTCCCCATGCGTCACTGTATTGGAGACTGGTGACACCTTGTCCTACCTCCCAGTCACCACTGTCCCAGGACACACTGCAACCCTCCCAAACTCAGAAGCCTTCAGGTTGGAAGGAACCTCAGGAGTTCTCCAGTCCAACCTCCAGCTACTTAGGAGGGTCAGACAAGTGTGCTCAAGGCTTTATCCATTCTCATCTAGAAAACCTCCAAGTCTGGAGATCCCACAGCCTCTCTGAGCCCCTTTTTCAATGCCTGACTGTCCTTGTGGAGAAAAAAACTCTTTATGCCAGTTTGGAGCCTCCCATTTCTGTATATGAATGCTGTCTTGCATTCTCCTGCTGTACATCCCTGTAAAGAGCCTGAGTCCATCTCCTCAGTATCCTCCTGTTAGGAGCTAGAAGGCTGCTGGTGGGTCCTCCTGAAGTTGTCCCTTTTCCGGGCTGAACAAGCTCAGCTCCTTCAGCCTCTTCCCATAGGACAGGTGTTCCAGTCCCCGGCTATGCTGGTGGCCTCTGCTGGACTCAGTCCAATTTCTCAGCATCTCAGTTCAGCCCTTGAACCACTTTCTGCCTCTCTTCCCTTAGGTCAAACTGGAGCTCTCCTGCACATTAACTGTGAGTGAGTAACTGTGACTTTTTGCAGTCTGTTTTTCATCACCCAAGGCAGTGAACAGAGGTGCTGATGCTCCTCTGAACCAGCACCAGCCATCATGTCCTTATTTATTTACTCCTTAGGAAGTTCCTTTGCTGTTTACAGTGACTGAAACACTGAAGTGTGTGACACCACATAGCACCAGGGAGAGGAGCTAAGAGGAATTCACCCTCTTTATCTCCTTCTGCCTCCCAAAGTCGCTAACATTGGCCTTGTGTGTCTTGTTTAGCACATTCTACCTTTGCGCTCCTGCCTGTTTTGCAGCCTTCTGGAGGAAGCCTGCTAAAACTGTATCCACTGTATGGCAAGAAATACCAAATATTTAGTCCTCTTACTAGACTGATGGCTACTCTTACTCCATGGCATTACACTGAGTTTGAGTGTGGTTAACTGTTGGGATCCGCGCGGGCTAGTAGGAGCCGGGCCGAGATAACAAGACACGGACTCCATATGAGTTTAGGTCTTGCTCCGTTTATTAGCCAAAGTGCCCGTATATTTATACCTACAAGCATCTGAGGGATTTCCAGGCTTGTTATGATTGGTTGCTAGGAGGGTTGCTAGGTCCCGACCGCATAGGCTCTTCTCAGTTCTGCAAAGTTATTTACCCGAAGCAGCTAGCTCCTCATTCCCCGCCGGCCAAGGACAATTCGCCAACGCTCCCCTGTACGTTATCAGCAAGGCGCGGGTGGTGCAGATCCTCAGCACAGCATTTCTCTACAGTTAACACCCTAAGTCTCTCTATCCATCCTTGGCTTTACGCGTCTCTCCCGAGGGAATCTACATGTGGCTGTTCCTTGCCTTTCCTCAGGCTTTTGCTGCAGATCTATGTGACAGACTCGTGGCCCAGCTAAGCCAGGGGATTGTAAAGGTACTCCAGGAGTAGGATGAGCAGCAAGCTGAAAAATCACCCAAAAGAGCAGTTATGTTTGTGGTCAGCTTTGGATGGCATTTCAGAGAAGCCTGTGAATCTCTCTTGGGGAGGTTAGTTTTTGTTCCCACTGTCACTTCAACTTGTGCATTCATTCCTTGGATGAGCTAGCAGAGGGCTCACTATAAACTCTTGAGGAGGTCTGGTGGTATGGGCCATCCTGAGGGCTTTGAAAGACTTTGGATCAGATTTTCACATGATCTTGAAACTTTGGAGAGATGGACTGAAATCAGAGGTGAAATCAGTAAAGATCTGAGCAAAGTACCTAAAACATCTGTCAGAGCTAGTTCTGCCTGTCTTTGATACTGCCTCTGTGCAGAGCTTGGATTAGGTTCCTACATTCCAAGGACTCAGCATTCCATTGATAATTCCCTGCCTGTGCTTGTGCCTGACAAATAGTCCTGGGGCTCCCAGCTCTCTTGCATCTGTTTGCGTGTTGGCTGTGCTGGTGTCACATGACTCCCAGGTCTGGCCCTGATGGAGCAGCTCCTCAAGGACTCCAGCGTGGTGCGAGTTCAGCTGCGAGAGCAACGAGAGTTTGGCTCATGTTGTATTGGCAACAGTAGCATCCAAGTCCCAGCTGCTCACATAGGAAACATTGTGTTTGTCTATGGTTAAATCAGGGGATGCTGGAATAAATCAACTCTGTTTCAAGTTCTCTGCTGCTTTGCTGGATTTTTGGCTTGTCTAGCTCATTTACAGATCCTTGCTGGGGAAGTTAAATTACAAGCTGTCGAGGGTCACTCGAATGTTGAGGCTCACTCCACAAATCAGAGTGAGCAGCACTTTAATATGAAGGTGGTTTAACTCGTGGCGAGTGCCGAAGCCTTCTCCACAAGCCGGAGTGAACAACACCTCTATGGGAAGTGAAGTCAACTCCACTCTGCTGTTGTCTGTAGCAGGGCTTTATACCCATGCAGGTGGGCATGCGCTGAGGAGCAGCACTCATTGGCTACAGGCTCCCAGCTGATTGGTTCTCCTCCAGGTGCTTGGTTGCTAGGCATCGGTCCAGTTCCCCACAAACTCCACTTTCCTATATATTCTTACTAAGGCCCCAACATCTCCCCCTCTTTTTTCCAAAAAACAAAAATTAGCAATAAACATTGCAACATTTACAAAAAACAAAGTAACATAGCTGTAAGCCTCAGCATTTCCCCTCTTTTTACAAAAACAAAAATTGGCAGTATCATGCATCAAATATTACAAATAAAAACATAGTTGCAAACACAAATATAATCATTCTGGTCACGCTTATGATGGGAATTTAAAAATGAAACACTAAGACAAAAGAAAATGGTCCCAAAGGAATACACAATTTCATTTTGCTTACAACCACAGAAATTCTTCTTGGAAAGGTAATTGTGCTCTTCATTTCAGCAACAGGAGAAGGAAAAAATCTTGCCCTTTGGAGCTGGGGAGGATGGGGGTGCAAGTTAGTATGGTCAGACTGGATATGCTATCATTTTTAGTTTTCAACCGCTGGAAAGTTCTTCCAGTCACGGAGTCTGCCGCTCTTGTCAGTTCCAGACCTTGAGGAAGCTGTCCCACGATCCTGTTGCCACTGCCATTCCATCATCAGTCACACCTAAGCAACTGACACGGTTATCATGACCGGCAAGGACACCTGCTCTATCAGCTTTCAGTGCATCCCAGACATTGCAATTGAAGTCATCATAACCAGCTAGGAGGAGACATAGCTGTCCCAGATAAGCTTGCCATCCTGGGAGGCACTGACTAGAAGCCTGGAATCAGTCCCCCAGTGCATTGCATAAATTTTAGCCAAGTGTCCCCGGAGTGTTCTTCTAGTACGCATTTGAATTCTCACCACGGGATCAATGTTGGCTGTGATCTGAGCCAAGGTGGCGTCAGCACATGCTTTCCTAGCATCCCTGAGTTGGTTTTTCAGTTGCTCGGCCTCCTGGCATAACTGGTCAAGCTCACTCATTTTCCCGTGCTAAAGTTGCACTTCACTGCCACCTCTGAGAGGGCCACAAATCTGCCCTTCCGTCCACTGCTCATTACCCTGTCCGGTTCGTCTGCCCGCCCCGGCCTGCTCCCGGCAACACTGCAGCTTGGGGGGCGGGAGAAGGAGAAGAGGGTGGTGGTTGGGGGGGAGGGGGTCGCTGGCTCTCAGCTCCTCCCCAGGGGACCAGTGCACATCAATTCTAATATGTGCACGTCAGTCTCTAATCACTGTGGATTTTGCCACAGAGAGGTCGACTCCTGCACTTCCTCGGGTTGCGGCAGAGAGTTCGTGGAGGCAGCCATCGTCTGGGGATACTTGTTTGCCGCGTCCCTCACAACGCGGCGGCTCCCGTTTCCCTGTATCGGCGTGCTGTTCTTGCGGAACCGTGATCGGCACTCCGCTGCCTTATGCCTGAACCTCTGGCATCTCGCACAGGTCCCATTGAATCCTCTCGGGCCCATACCTTCCATCCTGAATCTGTTAGGACCCTTCCTCCTCATGTGTCCTAATCGACCACATAGGAAACATGTTCCATGAAATCTCTTGTCTCCCTTTCTAGACATTCTTTCTCCTTTAATTGCTGCGGCCAAAGCCGCACCATGTATTTTTGCCTTTTGTTCTACCTCCATCAATGGCGCTCGGGCACAGGTCTCTATCATTTGGACAATTGAAGCTCCTGGTGGCAAGGTAGCTAATAGTTGCTTGCAAGTTTGGTTTGCGTTCTGAACTGCTAGATCTTTTGCCAATATTGCTTTCATTTCCGCAGGCACATTAGGTGCCATATCCAGGGCTTCCTTCAGTCGATCAACAAAGTTGAAAAAAGACTCATTCGGCTTTTGTGTTATTTTGGTGTATGGCAACTGTGGCGTTCCTATTTGTGGTAGTGCAAGAAAAGTGGCTAGCGCCGCATTTTTTGATTGCTGTAGTATCCTGGGGTGGAGCGCTGCCTGGGCCTCGGTTGCCCGGTAACGCCCATTGCCCATCAGTTGATCAAGGGTGGCAACCCTTAATGGATCATCCATACTGCGATTTAGATTCTCCAACTGTTTTTCCTCTAATCTTTCCTGCCATTTTGCTAACCAAAGCATATAAGCGGTAGAGGAAAGCAGGAGCTCCATTATCGCTCTGCTATCCGCAGGCACCATATGGGAATATTTAAACAGAGCAGAGACGGGAATATTTAAACAGAGCAGAGACCTGATTTCTCACCAACTTATTGTCATGCCCATACTGCATTACTGTTTTTTGTATGCCTTGAACAAATTTCCAATCGAGAGGTTCCCACCTGGGGCCCTGGGCTCCCGTTACTACAGGAGCTGCTAGTGGTGTTAATACAAATTCTCCTTGTAACTGAGCATTCTCTATGAGCCCTTTATACCGTGCTCCCGCATTACATGTTGGATCAACAGGTGGCATTCCCTCATCATTACTTCCACCTGCAGTGGCTGGGAGCTCCAGCAACAATCCTTCTTCAGCTGGGTCACTTCCTCCAGCTGCTTTCTTTTGAATCTTAGGAGCATCTTTTCATGCCTCCCACTGCTCCAATTGTTTGTCTACATTTTCCAACCCTTCCACTATAGCCCTGTGGGCAGCCTTATATGCTGCCTTCACATCTCTGGCCCTGGACCCGCTGTCTAATCGCCGCATTTGTTCTAATAATTCTGTCATTCTCTCTGCCTGTCCCCAAAGTTCTTGTCGCATTTTTTGAACCACGGCATTATCATCATCCGATCCATCTGGGATCGGTACTTTAACTGGGTCCACTTCCATTTTGGGCGCTGTGGGGGTTGGTCACTTTCCCCCCTCCCATTCAGGCACTGTGGGAGGTGGTCGCTTTTCCCATTCGGGTGCTGTGGGGGGTGGTCGCTCCTCCCCCTCCCATGGGGAGGGATACTCATCCACTCCCCCCCATACTTCTCGTTCGGCCAAAGTTACCGGACATGCCTGTTTAGGTGAGGTTACCTTTCTCTTATTATCTATTTTCTTACACTGAATTGGCTCAGTATTGTTAGCACATTCAGAACTTTCAGACCCGTTTTCTTCTCCATGGAGCGCTTCCCAGAACGCAATAGCAACTAACCGCTCAAACATAGGCCATATGAGACGATATGTCTTTGTGAGGCGCCACGCTTCCTCCGAGCCTAATTGTACACCATCCCATAGTTCTTTTCCTACTCGCTCCCATGATTCAAATTTACATGCCTGGGAGGCTTCTTCTATGATTTTTCTCTTCTTACAAAATAGCAAGAAATCAGTTAACTCGGTTTTCGAGACCTCAATCTTAGTTTTTTGAGCAAGCCTTACGAAGTGTTCAACAGTATCATGTTCCATTGCTGTTGCAGCAACTTCCACTCTAGATGCGCCAATTCCCATTCTGACTCACCAGGTCATGGTCACAATCCGCTTTTCTCCAGTAAGATCCCTTGCGTTCTCGCACGATCATGTCAGGGTCACCAGATGTTGAGGGTCACTCGAATGTTGAGGCTCACTCCACAAATCAGAGTGAGCAGCACTTTAATATGAAGGTGGTTTAACTCGTGGCGAGTGCCAAAGCCTTCTCCACAAGCTGGAGTAAACAACACCTCTCTGGGAAGTGAAGTCAACTCCTCCCTGCTGTTGTCTGTAGCAGGGCTTTATACCCATGCAGGTGGGCATGCGCTGAGGAGCAGCACTCATTGGCTACAGGCTCCCAGCTGATTGGTTCTCCTCCAGGTGCTTGGTTGCTAGGCGTCGGTCCAGTTCCCCACAAACTTCACTTTCCTATATATTCTTACTAAGGCCCCAACAACAAGCGATAACCATTCAGACTACTTATGAATTTTATAGTGGAAGGAAAAAAATGGCAGTATTTCCCCAATTACCTTCTTCTCACCTTTGGAGCAAATGCATTTCTCACATGGGGATTTTATGCCTCTTTATGGCAAATAGGGTGTTAATGACAGTATAATTACTGGAATTAAATTTGGATTTAATTTTCTGAACACAGGTGGCTCCTTTCTGTCTTTCTTCTGTTTCCTACTCAGTTGACAGCTATGAAAACATCTCTTTTCAGGATATTTCCTGGTGCACGGGTGCTTGTGCAGTGCTGGACGTGCAGTAGCGCATGAGGTGCAGCCTCCCCGGGCTGTGTTTCACCCTGTTCTTGAATGATGCTGACCAGGCCACCCCAGGTGAAGGGGAAGAACATGATCAGCAAAGCCTGGTGAAAGCATCGTATGTGCTTGGTGTCTGCATCTCACAACATTTTTACAAACAGGAGCCACAGTTAGCTGTTTTGAAAGAGAAATGGTGGGCTCTATGTAAGTGCTGAGACTTCCCTAAGGTCAGGGTGCTCTATGGATGGGATGTGCTCACGTCTTGGACAAAGGGGTGCTGAGCCCCCCTACCTCCTCATGCTCCCTTCTAACAGAGCACTCGCATTCCCAGCCCTGTGATTTCTTCTGCCTGCTCATCCCGTTGCCTTCTTTGTCTCTCTCCATGGTGGAATGAAAGCAGATGACAGTTGATTTAGCCCAATTAACTGTTTTAGCGTGCTTTTACTTCTATCAAGCAATAGCTTCCACTATCCCTCTAGATCGGTTTAGGCATCTCCTCCACAGTGATGGAAGAGAACAATTTTGGTTATCATCCTGAGGGCTCCTGAAACATCATCAGATTCTTTTTCACTCTTTATTGCTTCCTGCCATACTTGCAGCTTGGCAACATCCCTGGGTTTCAGGCAGCTCCTCACACCTGGACAATACCAGGAAGATCCATGCATGGACTCAGATCAGAATGGAAGCAGGACAACCTGGGAAGAAATCATTCCTCCTGAGAGGATGATCAGACTGTACTGGGAAAATCTACAGCCAGAACTGGTGCCAACATGTGGAAAGGTCTCCCCTATCTCCATCAAGGAGATATCTCCTCCAAGGGACCTCCAGGACCCTTGCAGAACAGCAGTGGCCCAAACATTTTCCTCTGTCCCACCTGCAGCAGCACAGAGAATGGGGCAAGGATCAGGCATTTTTGCTGGCATATGGAAGGGCAACTCCAGCAGGCTGTTTTCATCCTTCTGGGGCTGTATCTTGCTGTAAGTTTCAGTAGGGAGCAGGCTTTGTACCACAGTTGCTTTAATGTAACTCATCTGCCCTCATTGTGCTAGGCATGTGCTCAGCTTCAGTTAACCTCTGCTAATAGGCTCCTTCCAGTCCTTAAATCTAACATTTAATTGTTGGGTATCTGCTCCTGCCAGCTTGGCCACTGTCTTGCTGAAGCTCTAGACTACTGGTTCCCCTCGCTCCGTTGGTGGTACTGGTGGGACTTGTTGAGTGATGGAGAGATTACTCTGGGAACTGCTCACCTTAAGGAGTTTAACAGTTTTCGTGCTGTTTTCTTCACAGCTTGCCTTTATTTTGCTATGCTCTTTTGCAGAGAAGCTCCATTAGTTTCAGCAGCCAGCTGAGCAGATGGATATAGCTGTTCTATGGCACTGAAGTAATTATGTTTCGGTACAACAGAGAGACAGCAAACACATAGAATTAATTCAGGTACAGCATCCTGGTCAGTGACTCGGTGCAGTTCAGGGAGGCCACTCTGGCTGCATGGTGACCGTGCTGTTGGCAGCATGGGTAGGCACTGGGAATATATCCCCTGCTTTCAGTAGATGATGTTGGGTTGACTTTCCCTATGTCTAGTTCCTTCTTTGGGTGTGTATTAGCATCATAGAGATTGATTACTGTTCATATCTCTCTGCTGTTTCTATTATAATTAAAACAGCAATATATGCATGAAGCAATTAGATTTTAATAATACTTTTCTAAACAAGATGTAAAGGAGCTTAGTAAAAGGACTTGGGCTGGAGCCAGATCAGCATCTTAAGGTGGGATTGTCATTAAAATAACTGCCTCCTTCCTGGGCAGCTTAGCCTGAGCACAGGCTCTAAATCTGCTTTTTTTAGTCAGGTTGCACCTCATCTTCATCTGCAGACAGTAGCACTGTGGGAGCATATCTAAGTAATGGAGGCTTCCCGATAGAAGATGGATACGATGAGCCGGACTAAGACCAAGGCGAAAAGATCGTGAGAAAGTCACCAGCTGCAAGAACACAGAAGTAGGAGAGGAAGAACCTGTAAACAAGCTTATCAGTGCAGGATAGAGGACTGTGTGCGGGCCAATCATGTAAACGTGTGCCCCGATATCTACAGCCAACCTAGTACAGTAGAAGACGTGTGGACGGTAGTATGTAACCAATCGCAATGTAAGCGTACGCGTGGCTAGATGACTTAGCAGAAATGTAGTAGATAAATAGAGTGCTGTAACGCGAATAAAGTGATTTCTGCTAGACTCATATTGAAGCCTTCAGGAGTCGTGTCTGGCCTCCCGCATAGCACAAGACTCCAGAATCTGAGTGAGATGTCAGTAGGGACAGCTCAGACAGCTCCATGGCTCTGCTGGTGGGACAGGAGCATCCCCATGCCAGTGCCCATACTCATCTTCATCCCCATTGCCATTGCTGTGTGCCAGCTCTGTCCGTTCTGGGGTGTTCCCCATAGAGGAGGCAGCTGCTGACTGAGTTGGAGGTTTCTTCAAGGCAGGCTTGTTCATCTCTGTGTCCCAGAAGAAAATGAGGTGCTCTGTGAGTGTCTGCTGTCTAGAGGAGCATCTCTGAGCTCCCTCCCCAGCCCTGATCTCCAGCACATCACTGGCTTTCTCCTGCCTTATTTCATCCTGTATCCTGCAGCCCATGGGCCCTGCATTGCAGTCACTCCAAGGCAAATCCCCTTTTTTCTCAGAATATTTCGTACTCAGACCCTTCTGTGGTGCCACTGGTTGCCCACCAAACAGGAATGGGGAGGGTGTAAGACACCCCCAGGATCACTGCAGGCAGCAATGAGCATCCTCCACCAAACAGCACCATGCCCAGGAGATCTTCAGGAAGGGCTCAACATCCACTGATTATAGGAACTTGCAGAGCAAAGAGGCTCCACGGTGGGTTACAGCGGATCCTTGCAGCTCTCTGGGTCAGGAACTGATTTCTCAGCTGCTGTAAGAAGGTGAGGTCCTGGGGAAAGCAGCCCCTCTGGCTGCAGGATTTCCCATGCTCTTGCCTTGTGGTCACCTTCTTGTTGACTCCTTTTAAGCCTTGATTTTCATGCTGCATCATAACTTGGTCCTTAAGTAAGTGATTTAGTGTGAATTCCCACATAGTCCAGAGTAGGAGAGTATCTAGCTTTCAGACCTGGGAGGATTTGCGTGGCATTTGTAATTTGCCTGTCTGTTTTCTGTGCAGCAGGCAGCGATTCTGTGCAAGGCATTTAATTTGTGGCAAATTGGACGCATGGTCTGAAATAAACAGGATGCACTTCAGCGAGGACAGAGGCGAAGTACGAGAGGAAGAAAAGGAAATGGCAATAACTGTCTGGAGAGGTTTGCAGAAGATCTCAAACACCATCCAGCAGTGCCCTGCCATAGCAGAAGAACCAGGTGTTGGCCCAGGATTGCAAACAAGAGGTGTAAGTAGGACACACGAGCTGATCCTTTCGCACTGCTGAGTGGCACCAAGGCCTCAGCTCTGATTTGGGGCACCGCGTTGGAAGATGCAATGAGCAGGAGAGCAGGGAGGACAACATGGCCAGCCGGGGGGCTGGAAGCAGCACTGTGCAGAGAGAGCAGAGCCATGCCAGGCTGGTGAGGGGTGAGGAAGGCAGCGCTCTGAGGTTGTAGGACAGTAGCATAAGGCTGAGGGCAAAGGTTTTGAAAGAAGCGCTGGGAGCCATTATCAGGGCCTGGTGTCGTGGAAGGTTTTTAAAAGACATGGCCATGCAGGTGATGGGACCAGAGTATGAAAATCCATTGCTCAGGTCATGCTGTGCCAGGCACCCAAGTACCACATCAACCACTGGATAAAAGCATCTGTCAGAAGCAATTTAAAACTAGCTCTTGCCATGGACCAAGGCAGACTAGTGGGACTTGAGAGCCTCTCCTAGCCAAGCTTTAAATGACGCTGTGATTTAAATGAAACCTACACACTAGACTGTGTTGTCGAGATGACACGATTGTTCATGCAGTTGAAATATCTAATGCTATTTTGGGAGCATCCCTGAATTCAAGTGCAGTTGTGGAGAAAAGGAGAGTGCGAGCATTGCAGCCTGGCATTAAATTGCAAGCTGAACTCTTTTGGTAATCCCAACAGTATCAATAGTAATATATCTTTCATTCCATTGGCATTTAGGGTTATTAAATATATGGCATCACCTCTATTCATAGCAAAACTCTGTTTCCTGCATGCTTGTATTTACCCAAAGAGAAGAATATTCACAATTCCATGTTAGTATCAAAAAAGGAATGTCTTTACAGAAATATTTTTATATTTAAAACCTGGTATAACAAAAGTTTTAAAGAAAATACAGTGTTCAGAGAGACACAGTAGCTGAACTTTCTTAAGGTAGTTTAAAGCTATCATCACAGGCGATATATGTTAACAAGGGCGCTCCAAGAAAGAAGCACTGCAAGACAAAGTAAAAGATGTACTTTAAAATGGGCTGCTCATTCCACTGCGAGCGATTTCTCATGAGATGTTGCGCTGCGTGAGAAACGGTAGCACTGAGGTATGGCTGGAGTTGCATTTCCAAGTTTAGTTGTTTTTATTAAACTCTAATCCGTAATGGCTTACTGAGCTGTCCTACAATGAGAGTAACGTAAACCTGAAATAAGGGAAAAAAATGAGAGATGCTGAGTGATAAAGACACAACGCCTGGGAGCTGATGGTGAGCGGAGGGCTGCAGCTCAAGTCCAGTGCGGTCCCTCTCCCAGATTCCTTCCCTTTGGAGGGGACCGATGCTTGTGAGCCGGGGTGCTGAGCTGCAGATGTGGCTCTTCTTGGGAAGCCCAAGAGCCATGAGAGCCCAGGCTGCTGTTGCCTTCCTCCCTTCTTCCCTCCCTGCTGCTTGTGCTTGGGAGATCCCATGGCTAAACAGCAGGGACTGATGCCCCCGCTGGGTTTTATGCTGTTATAATACACAACTCATGGGCAGGCTTTTGGTAACAGGGCTTTCCACTGAGTGCTGCTAATAGCTAATTAATCAATCCCATCCAGAAGAGAGGTACCGCACGGCAATCTGGTAGGTCTAAATCCAGAAGGGCTGGATCCAGGTGGTGGGGGATGCACTGCTGGTCCTCTCAGGGAAGGAACATCCCTCCCCTGCGCCGAGGGAAGCAGTCCTTAGCAAAGCGGGCTGCGAGCTGCACTTTGCAGGGGAGTTCACCAGGCACGTGCACACTCCACCACCAGGTCTCCCTGGGCTGGAAGCAAAACCCTTGGGGCTTTCTGCTCCCCTCCGGCCCTTTTACGCAGCCTAAAGAGCTCAGGGGAGGGTGGTTATGTTGCGCACTGAGCACACAGTGATTTTTCTCAGGGCTTATTGCTAAATGTGTGAACTGATACAACTGATCATCATCTCCGTGCAAAGCTATCATCTCAGCCAGCTGCCCTCTTTGAAGCAGCTGCTGTTGGCTATTCTCAATGACGGAAAGTAATGATGCCCGGAGGCAATGCTGGTTTTTATCAAAATCCCTTCTCCACGCACACATAGTCACGCTTCTCACAGTTAGAAAGCAGCCAAAGTGGCCCCAGGGCTGGCAAAACCCAGCCGAATTTAATCCAGAAGCAAGCCTGTGGCTCACTCTTCCTACCCACAGTTGCGGTGAAGGATCAGTGCCAGGCAGAGTTAAGGTTACTTGCTTAGTCCATTCCAGACTTTAATTCCTGTGAATAGCTTTCACCAGCACTGTGAAGACTGTGGTATGGTGGTATTTGAATTGAGGGTCGCCACAAGATATCCATGGTGAATCTGGATAAGGAAAAGGCAGAAGAGGGACATTTCACACCCAGGTGACTCAAGGACATGGTTTAATCCTCATACTGTGCGTCCAGCCCCTGCAGCATCTCTTCGTTTGCTTCAGGGGGGCTTCCTGGATGGATTAAAAAGCTCTCTAGGGACTGATTCTAATATGTTTGGAGGTTTTCTGCTATTGGTACTGGTGATTAATTCAGATTGAATGGAAGTGTCATTATAATGCCCAGCCAGGAGGAGCTGCATGGACCACCCCAGGCACTGTCTGTGCTCGGTTTGCCATGCTCACTCAGGTTTTCATGCACGACTGCTAAATTTGGACTTCTTATGGCTATATTTAGGTGCCTAAATTAGTGGTGTGTAAGAGACCACTCAAGGCTCTGAAGTTAGCAAGAGGAGAGAGCGTTCAGCATGGCTGGAAGCCAACCCACTTCTTTAGCTGCCCAACTAGAGTTCAGTGCTAAAACCCACATTAGACACAAGATAACCGTAATCTTGGCCATCCTGTGCCTTGCGGTGCCCACTGCCACGATCCCCGTGTTCCCCATGCTGAGGGCTGCTGTGGCCAGGCTGATTCCAGGCTAAGGAGATAGAACTAAGGGTTTAGCAAACACTTGCACTTAGCCAGGAGGTAGACTTGGATCAGGCCAGCTAGCAAGTGCCTTTTGAGGACAAATCCTTCACCAGGGATCCTCATGGGGCTGCATCCTGAGACTGCAGCAGCTGTGCAGGCATTTTCCCACCTAGGGGCTCCTGCTCCTTGCCTTCTTCCAGCTGGCAGCTCTTCTTCTGCCAGAATTTGGTGTTGCTGATATTCCTTAAATCCTGTTAGCACAACTTGCCCCACCACGGTGCTTTGGCTGCTCACTGCTTAGTATTTGCCAAGCACTTTGATAAGGGTCGCTATAGATCACACCACGGCCCTGAGTGAAAAAGCAAGAGCTCCTAAGTCAGCTGAACCAAACTCCTCAATGTGCTGGAGCCAGAAGAAACACATGGGGAAGGATTGGCTCCTCCTGTGTGACTACTTTTGCCTGGACAGAAAAGCCAGTGCAGGGGATGCGCGTGGGTTTGGGGTTGGGTGCTGCCGAGCTGGAGCGAGCAGGCTGGTCCCTTCCAGGTGGCTTTGCTGGGTGCAGTGGCTTGAGCACTCAAGTGAGCAAGAATGGGTTGCTCAGGGAGTCTGCTTAGACCTGGGCCACAAGACCTGTCTCATGGAGAGCTGTTTGCCCTGAATAGCACTGGCTTTAGCTGAACATAGAGGGACGAGCATCCATGTGTCTGGATTACCCAGTGCCTCAGCACCGAAGGCGGAAAGCCCCAAGCTCCTGTGTGGTTGCTGATGCCTGAATGACCCAGCCATCCCCTGGGCTTTTCTGCAGGGTTAATTCCCTGCCAGCAGAACATTTCCTCCATCATTTATTTCCAAACAGTAGCAAAATATGCCTAAATCCTTATCGCCAGTCTGTCAGCTAATTCTTCAGTAGGCTAGGAGCAATGCTGTCAAATCAGGCTGTGAGTACAGCTCCTGGCAGCTGATAAGCGCATTGCTGCCATATGTAAATGGGCTTCTGGAGAGTCCGAAAGTGGTCCTAGTACAAACACCATTTCCAGCTTAGCATTCAGCTGCCTTGGCTCCTCTGTCAGGTGTCAAGGCTCCCTGCGTGCCCAGGGTCACCTGCAGGGTGACAGTGCTGGGTTGGAATAGGGGCGCATAGGGCTCAAAGGGCTTCGGAGCTGCACATTCATTTGGTGCTCCATGGAGCTGGTGTGGAAAATCTTGCTGCATTAGCAGCAAAGTTTGAGTCTCTTTGGTCTCTCCATCAGAAGTGACCCAGGGAAGTCTCTTTGCCTCCATCCAATGGATCCTCTGGTCTCCCCACTGGTGTGTTTTGCTAATGGAGGAGCCCTCGCCCTCGGGGTTCTTCACCTTGACCAGCCTTGGTTGTAGGAGGGAGGAAGGTGAGGTCTCCTGCAGCCTTTGCTGGGCACCAGACACAGCCCTGCTCTCATGGGGTGGGGGGGACCTCCCTCTTACTGAAAGGAAGGGGCAGGGGGGCAACCCCAATGTGCTGGGTTTACCAGGGGATTTAGACAACTAAAAAAGCAAAGATGCTGTGAAATCCTAGCAGCTGGATGCCTCTTCCCATCGAGTTTAATAAGGAGACACCTGGGAGTGTTAGACAGCGATGCCGGTGAGTTCTTCAAGCTCCTCATTCCTTTCTAAATTGGCCTGCGAAAGCTTAAATTGCTTTTTCATGGGAAGCTGGCACCCTGCATCACTGGGGTGCTCATGAAGGGGCTCAGATCACACAGCTGGACCTGGATCCTGTCCTGCCAGGAGCGGTCGCGTCCCCGGCATGAGGAGCCCTGCGGCGCAGAGAGGGCTCTGCCAGGCAGAACCGACCCGCTCCACCTCCCAGGGGATTTGCCACTGGTGGCCGTGCCAGCAGAGCTGGCACTCTTGCCGCTTTAAAATGTAAAAATGTTTTGGTTTGTTTAATTCAAGCCTTATGGCGGATATTTTATGATTATTCCACCAGTAGGGGAAAACAAAAAAACAACAACAAAAAAAAAGTTGCTGAAAAGTGCCAGCATCATGGGTTTTATGAGAGGGTTTTATTAACTTGGCACTTCACTGTTCAGCACAGGAGGGAAGGCCCCAGCCAAGAAGCAGTGACTCCAGTTAAACGACTCCCTTATCATGGGCATGGGGCTCATTACGGGCTGATTTGCACTGGGCTGGGGCTCATGGGGGTCTCCAAACAGCCCGTCCCGCTCCGTGGCTCCCCCTCATTGCCTCTGCCTCCCGCTTTGCTGGGAGCCGGGGCACAGGGGATCCAGCTGCGAGGCCACTCGTGCAGGGCTGCGATGGAGCCTCAGCCCTTTCACCTGCCCTGGGCCGCACAGGGTAGAGCTGTCCCCGTGCGGGGCAGGTGTTGCCCTGCCCGGCCTCTTACACCTCACTCCTGCTTCAGCTGTGGGCGTTTCGCCCTTTCGCTGAGGATGCTCCAAGAGTAAAATTGGTGCAAGTGTTGCCATGAGAGGCTCTGGTGCCCGTTCAATGAGCTCCTCATGGGCCATCCCCCCGCAGAGAAGCTTCCTCCTCAGAGGCCCAGCGTGGTTGAACCCTGTTGATTCGTACGAAGCTACCGGGTGCACTGAAGTTGGTGCCGAGCGGCCCTGTCCCGCGGGCATCATCCCTGCCAGCTTGGCTCACAGGCAGGGTGGTGTGGGGAGGATGTCAAAGGCTGTTGGACGGCAAAGAAGCTTTCCCAGGGAAAGAGCAGGGTCCCAAAATACCCCAAGCAGCTGTGTTTATCCGCAGGTGCTCCTTCAGAGAGATGCTCAGCTCTAACATGGGCCATTAGTGTAAACACCACTAACTCCCCAAGCGACCCAGGCGAACCACGAAGGGCGGTGCTTGCTTAACAGAGTCCAGCACCCGTGAGCTTGGGAGAGCAACACAACCCTGTTCCATGCTGGGGATCTGAAGAGAAACGGGGCAATTGTGCCAAATTGGGGGTGTTTCCAAACATCCCAGTTCAAAGTGGGGCTGCTCAGGAGCTGGGATGCAATGGAAGGATCCTCCAGCAGCCTTTTGCGTCGTCAGGCCCCGTGCGTAGCGTGCGGTCCTCCCTGCTAACTGCTCCGCCTCGCTTGCTCTCCCCGCAGGAGAAGAAATGCCAGGAGGTGATGAAAGGCCCCAAGGTGGAAATCACAAAGCTGGACAAGCTGCTTAACCTGGTGAGAGAGACGGCCAGCCAGGCAGCTACCTACGCTGTGCATGGCACTGCGCTTCGCCTCCGTGTCCAGGTGAATAAACAGAGCTGCTGAAAGCCCCAGTGTGCAGAGACGGCTCTGGGGAGGCCAGCACCTCGCCATGCCAGGCTTTTCCCCGCGTGGTGGCTGGAGCCCCGTGGAGGCCATGCAAGGGCAGGGGGCAGCTTCGGCTGCCTCCCTGAAACCACTCGGCTGCAGGCAAGGTGCACCGAGAGCTGCAGGCTGGAGCTCTGCCCCATCACAAATGGTCGCTGGAGCTACCAGCCACTGAGGAACAGGTGCCCACAGCCACACCAGGCAAGCCCTGCAGTCCCACAGCCAAATGCAGGGTCACATACGCGCTCTCCCCTCCAGTTCGGGAAGTGACTGCAGGCCAGAAGATGCTTTAGCACCCGGAGAGGGACGAGCCATGGCTTAAGCCAGGATATGGGAGCAGCAGCCACGGGCAGCTAACGCCTCCACTGTCCCTGGCGGCGGCTCGGCTGCCCCTGCCCGGCCAAGTGACAGGCACTGCACTTCGCAGTGCCCGCCCAGTGCATTACAGCAGGGGGATTAGCTGCTGTGGGCGGTGGTGGCTGCTGGAGGCTGGGTGGCCTCGCTGCATGCTGATGAGCCTCCAGCAGCTGTCACCCCCGGAGCCAGGCACCTGGCTCCCGGGACGGGGAGCAGTGGCATTCATGTCACCGGGTGGGGGGGACCTCTGTCCACCCACTTTCCCTGCAAATGTCACACCCTGCAGGACATTGGCTTCTGACTCTGCCCCCACGGTGCCCGCTCAGAGCTGGAGGACGGACAGGACATGGTGCCTCCCCCCAGGACAGTCCCCACGCCGAGGCGCAGGGCAGAGCTCGGAGATGCCACATGGGTCCTACGATCGGTTTATTAGTCTAGTAAAAACACCACTGCCAAGGGACACGTTAGCTACACCTGATGACAGGGCACCCACGCGGGAAGGGATCACCGGCCTGGCCATGCCCGCAGTGGGAGCCTGGCCCTCGCACCCAGCAAAGCCTCCACTCCAGCCCTTATTGCAGTGGCTGCGCCCGTGGGTACCCACCGCTGCCTGGCCCCCTGCACTGGCTCTTGCTGGGCAGCACAGAGGTAGCCAGCGGGCCGGAGACTGGGTCAGAGCCCACCAACCCCAGCGGTGGCACCAGCCGCAGGCCCCGAGCGATGGGGCTGGAAGACCCTTCAGTGCCGCAGCTCTTCCCATGACTCCCTCCTGCCCATGGCTTCGAGCAGCCCTGCCTAGCTCTGCCCCACGGGCTCAGCAGCCAGGAGGAGGGCTCAGCATGGTCGGTGCTAGTGCTGGAGAGGGCCAACAGGTAGAGCGGGAATAAACGGACGGGCCGAGCAGCCCCCTGCACCCTCCCGGCTAACACGAGCGTCCACTGGGGCAGACGGTGCCCCCTGCCTGCCCAGGGCTCCCTGAGCACCCGCTGCCCAAAGGCACTGGGCCCAGTAAGGTCCAGTTGCAGCTTCCAAGGCCACCGGGGGGGCCCTGGTGCCAGGTCGCCTATGTGGCACGGGGGGCACAGAGGCCCCGCGCCAGCCCCACTGCAACCCGCCTTGCAACTGCTCAGGTGGGCAGCGTGGCGAGGGGTGGGCAGCTGTCCCCGAGGGAAGGGCAGAGCGCAGCCATAGGCCAGGGCCACGTCAGAGCCCCCTGGCCAGCCCCGCAGCACAGCCCCAGACATCACGGGCCTCCTGCTCACGTGCACTGCCTCTCCTCCAGCCACTGCCTCGCCTCCATCCGCTCCCCCTCCTCCATCCCCACGGGCACCACAGGCCTCTACAGTGATGGCAGGCACCAAAACCACAGGAAGGAGGCTCTTCCCAGCCTCACAGCACTGGTGGGTGGCCTGGCGTCCCCACGGCACTCATCCTGTCCATCCTGGGGCGCCTGCCGTGTCTGCACATGCAGTTCCGTTAGCGCAGCCCATCCCAGAGCCCCTGGAGCAGCGTTGGGCAGCAGGGAAAGCCTCACGGCTGTAGCAGGTACTTCTCCTCATTCTTCGTCTCGTCTGTGTCAGAGGACGGGTTCTTCTTGGGGCAGGATGGGGTCCTGCAGGCCTTGAAGAGGATGAGGAAGAGGATGAGGATGAGCAGGGCGATGACGCAGTTAAAGGAAATAGCGACGAAGGCTCCGGCGGAGAGAGCCGCCCCCATGGCTGCAGCCTGGCGGGGCGGCCGTGCTGCGTGGGCCAGGCCGCAGCACGGTGTCGTGGGTGCCGGTGCAGTGACGCAGGGCGCAGCACCCACCCGCAGGCATTGGCGGGGGCGCTGGTGACACGTGCAGCTCCCCGGGGCCCTGCAGCGCTCCCGGCAGCATGGAGGGGACAGTGAAGCGGCTCCTGGGCTCGGCAGGGACAGCCGGTGGCAGGATGGTGACCCCGGTTGCAGCTCAGCCGTGCAGAACAGCTGGCACCGCGGTCACCTCGCAGTGACGCTTGTGCCCAGGAAGGACCCAATGGCCGGGCCTCGGCTTTCCCTCCCCCAGCAGTGCCGCGGGAACGTCGGGAGGCTGCTCCTCCCTCATGCACCTGCAAGGGAGGACATCAGCATCAGCACCCGCACGTGGGCGTGGGCGCAGAGCACTGGAGCAGAGGTCCCCTGGCCAAGCCACTGAACCCAGCACTCCGCCGTCCGCAGCTCTCGCCTCATCCTCCGAGGTGGCTCCCTGGGCAAGGGCCAGGGATGGGGTTGCAAGGCCCTGGCAGGGCCCCAGCGTCCATCTCCGGGGCTGCCTGGCCCCAGCACACAGGAGGATGCTGGGACCCACTGCCCCTGGGGTGCCGGGGCTGAGGGGGCTCCGCAGCTCCCAGGGCATCGTCAGGTCATTAGGCCAAGGCTGGAAAACATTGGCTGCAGGAAAGCAGCCAGGAGCTGCCCCCACTCCAGCCTCGCCACCCCCAGGGTGCAGGACAGGAGGTGCAGAACGCGGGGACAGCGACCTCACACCAGCACCTCCCTCCATCCTGCCGGGAGGTGAGCTGGGGTCTTCGGCCGGGCACGGGGAGGCCTCTCCGGCAGCCCCGCCACAAGGTCCCGACTGCCCCGGGAAGCAGCTGCTGCCACCGGGACGGGACAGAGCCCGTTGGCGCTGCAGCACCCAGTCCTGACCCAAACCTCCGCCCGTGCTGCTGGCACTTCTGGGTGACTCGAGGTGCTTTGGACCCGGTTCGAGCCTCCGCGCCAGCCTCCACAGGGTTCCCCTTCCTGTCCCTCCAGTGGACGTGCGGCACCTGGGCAGGCAGTTCCGCTCGGGGGGCAGGTCCGGATGCCCCGGCCGGGGCGAGACCACCCGGACCCGGCAGCGACCCGAGGGACGGGCCCGGGACCCCCATCCCCGAGGGGCAGCTCCGCGATGGTGCCCAGGGGCCGCCGAGCCCCGGCCCTGCCCGGCCGCGGCGGGACCCTCGGGAGCCGGCCCGCCCCCCAGCACCGCGTTACCTGCGCTCGGCGGCAGCAGACGCCCCGACGGGGCCGCCGCGGGAGAGCTCCGCCGCGGTGCGACGCCGGGCTGGGCCGGGACCGGGGCGGGGCGCGGTGCTGCCGGGCCGGGCCGGATTGGGTCAGGCCGCCCCGTCGGTGCCGCAGCCCGGCGGCTCCGCGCTCCCTCCCGCCGGCACCGGGAGGGCGGAGCCCGCCACCGCCCATTGGCTGTCGCTCCCTGCCGGCCGCGCTCTATTGGGTGAGCCCACCGCCGAGGCCACGCCCCCTCCGCCCCGCTTCCGCGTGAGCGGTGCCGGGACCGCGGCGGGGCCTGGAGCGCCGAGCGCTGTCCTCGGGACCGTTCCGTGCGGGCCTCGCTGCTGCCGCTGCCGCCTGTCCTGGCCTGCAGTGTCCTGCCTGGGCTGTCTGTCCTGGCCTGCTCTGGCTCTCAGTCCTGCTGGTGCCATCTGTCCTGTCCCGTCTTGCCCTGTGACACTGCTGCCTGTCCTGCCCTGACCGTCTGTCCTGCTAGCCATGACCCTACTGCCTCCCCACCCTACCTTCCCAGCCCTTAATGTCCCCATCCTGCCCCAGAGCGCACACACACACCTACGCATGCACACCTGCACATGCACACACATACCTACACATCTATGCCTACACCTATATGTGCACATGCACCTACATGTGCACATCTACACAGGTCCATGTACACACACCTACACAGCTACATACACACCTACACATGCACAGGCGCATACACGTGCACAGGCACATGCCTCTGCATGCACAGCCCCCGCCAGCCACGCTTGGCAGCAATGGCTCCCTGGGAGCCAAATACTGCTGGAGAACTAGGTCAGGCCACAGTGCAGCCCCAGTGCCAGCGCTCGGCCCGTGGAGCCAGCGCCCCTGCAGCTGCCGGGAGCGGGAAGGGAGAGGCCAGAACACAGGGAAGCTATGCAGAGCCCTATGCTCCTGGGCCTGGACAAGCCTTGCTAGAGTGGGGACATTTGTTGGGTCCTCATCCCCACCAGCCCCCCCCCTTGGCCTGCAGTGTCACCCTGAGCCAGCCCATCTTTCACCCCTCTTCCTCCTTTTCTTCACAGGGGACCCAAGGGTGCTCTAGGGACATAACCCACAACACAGCACCAAGGGACCCCCCACAACCAAGCACCCGGTTGCTCCATGAGCGGAGGCCAAGCTGCAGGGAACATCATCCCCCCAGGAGCCACTTGTCACCTGGTGAGGGTCAAGGGGAGGATGCGTGGCAGGTCTCACAGCGCTGCGTGGGGCAAGGAGGTGCTCCGAGGCCTTCTTGCTTGCAGCCCGTGGATGTGAAACGCACAGGGCACCCGCCTGGCTCCTATGGACCATCCACAGTGAGAAAAGCCAGAGCTGGACGCGCGCTGCACATTGGCAAGTGAGCTGGGGACCTCTCCTGGCTGATGGGTGCAAGCCGAGAGGCCACGCAGGGCGCAGGCTGACAGACCTGCTCCCGGGCCCCTGGACACGGCACTCCTTGGGTTTTATCCATCATCCGCTGTGCTCCCTGGGTGAGGTGGGGCCTGGGGCCTCCAGCCTTGTTGTCCTGGAGCTGCACATGGAGCTCCCAAAGCGTCCTGAAGCAGAGGTGCACATGGCATGTGACTCCACAAAAAGGACAGCTCCTTCTCCAGCCCAGCCTCCCACCAGCTTCCAGGAAGGAAAGCTCAGCAGTCACCAGCTGCCGAAATGACCCGAAGGCAGAACCACCATGGGAATCCACGGCAATTTTCATGCTGTAAATAAGATTATGTTAAAAAAAAATAATAATTTTGCAGTTTTGATTAGAAGGCGTTCAAAGCGCCGCTGCCAGCAGGGAGGATTTACCCAGGCTATTTTAGGAGCTGAGATTCCTTCAAAAGGGTGTTTTTAAACAGTAAACAAACAGTTTTGAGCTCATCACAATGGAAGCAGTAGGAACAGTCACTCCAGCCACTTGAGCGTCACTTATGGGTATTTTCCACTGAACGGCTGATTATTTAATAAAAGCAGCCTCCTCCTCAGGCGTAAGGGAACAACAGCTGGGAGCAGCAGGGCCCTGGCACAGACAAGCACCCTTAACCCAGCTCTGCTCTGTCCCCCAGTTCCATCTGCTTTGGTGCCGCGAAGGTGTTTGGGCATTTACGGAATGGCCTCGCCTGCTCTCGCAGACACCAACCCCCGCAGCCGGGCCGGGAAGAGGCGGACCCAGGAGCCTGCATCCTGGGATGCAGCCATGGTGGTGGTGGTTCAGTCCCCAGCAGTTGCTCCAGGACATTTTCACTCAACTCCCCAAAATAGCTCATTTTCCAGGGTGCAGAAACAGCAGCAACCCTTCGTGAGGCTCCGAGGCTGCACCGCGTCACACATGCCCTGATTATGGTGCTGCTCCTGCCAGCCCCAGCAGGCAGCTCACACTTCATGCATTGTGAGGTGAGATCGCCCAAGACAACGTATGTGAAGAGGGGAATGTTCAATTCCAGACCAGCAGGAGCTCTACAGGGACGCGTGCACCTGCTGTTATGAAATGAGAGCGTTAGGATGCAGCCAGGGTCACACTCACCACTTTACGAGGTGCTAACGCTGCCCCCTCTGGCAGTTAAGCCGGTCTGAACAGCAGCTGCACTTTAGTGAGGTCTAAACCTGCACCACCTGCAGCCAAAGGAAAAGAAAATGCTGTTTACTATCCATGAAAACACCTCAGGTTGTTATTATGTCAACTGCAAATTAACTCCCTTTCCATTGCTTCTTGTTTTTATACATCATTAAGTTTGGACTCCAAAGATGCCCTCAGGCACTGAAGCTGCTGATGGCTATGAGGGCATCGCTCAAACCCTCAGTAAATGTTTTCCTACAGCCCCTGTAGTTTGGGGAAACACATTAAGAGGGAAAAGAATGAAATGAGTCACCGCACGTGAAAGGCAGCAGGCAGAAAGAAGCGGCACAGGGTCTGGCACCACTGGGGCTCACGCAGGGAGTGCAGCCAGGGGCAGAGCACATTCTCACACACCACACACATGGGCAAAGCTGAGCTTGGCTGCCACAGCCAGGCCACCCAGGTGAGCCTCCTCCTCTCCCCGTTCAGCAGAGGTTTGTTTCTTTCGGGTTTGGAAGTATTCCCCCTCCGAAGCAGGGCAGTTGTGGCAGTTCTGCATGCACAGATGGACACCCAGAGCAAGAAGAGCAAAGAGGAGCAGCCGTGGTCTGAATCATGGTGAGGTTTGAATCATGATGTGGTTTTAGCAGGTGGCATCTGGCAGGTGCTTGGGCTTCCAGAGTAACAGCACTGTCTTCCTGCCGTGTTCGCTCACCTCAGCTGCTTGAGAAGTAAAGTCATAGAGCAAGATGTGCTCTGTCCTTTGCTCCATTTAGCAAAGTTTGGATGAAGTCCTTAAAGCTGTGATTCCAGGCACTTTAAAAAGAAAATGTGCAAAAAGTTTCCCAGAAAAATGCACATAAAATGTTGACCTTTCTTTGGATATTAAAGGTGAATAGCAAAGGAAGGAAAGAGCTGCCCCCCTCCATCCCCTCCCAGACACCAGGACCCATTTCAGTTCCTTGATGAGAGGAAACCTCCCACACACAAGCTCCCCTCCTCAGGAGCAGGTCAAGCACAGGGCTCAGCTGCAGTTCTGTCAGCAGCTCTTAGAGAACGAGCTCCAGCATGGTGAGGGAGACATGACAAACATCACATTAAATAAAGTTTCCTCTTTAAGACCATTTCTATGCATCATAAAGGAGCCAGGGGGAGAGGGAAACAGCATGCTTTGGAGCCCAACACTACCACCCCCTCAGGGCACTGGGGCAGCTTTGGGATTTCAGGCTCATTACTGCATTGGGCAATGCGTGACACCTCAGCAGGGAAAGGTCTAATCTGCCAACTCCAGAGGTTGGAGGAGGACAGAAAGGTGCAATGGAGATGGACTTTCAGACATGGAGTAAGGAGCTGATCCAGCCTAGCACTGCATTTTCTGCACGTGGGAGCTCTGGTGATGCAGGAAGAGACCAGAAATCCCCACCGGGTCACACCAGCCACATGCACCACAGCAAGAGCCACCCACGCCTCGAGCAGGCGCTGCACCTGCCTGAGCAGCTTCAGCCCAGCTTCCTGAGCAGCTGCAAACTCGAGTCTCCTGACAAGGCACCTTCAGTCCACGCTCAGTTCCTGCTTTCCGTCTCATCCTCAAGCTGCGGAGCAGAGCCTGGCAGCCTTTCACAAGGAAACTTGTCAAAATACCATTTCTGGCAGCTACAGTCATATCTATTTTGAAAGGGCAACTTCTCCTCCCTGCCCCTAACAGTTCTGCAAGCCCACATGTTCAGCAGCTTCCCAGCTACAGCTGCTGGGGTCCCCTCCCCCTCCTTAAATCCCTCAAGTTACACCCAAATGGATCTGTGTCTCAGGAATTTTCGCTGGACTCCTCCTGGCCTCCAACAGACCAAGGGTGCTTTCCTGGGTAGCCAGCTCCCCTTCCTCCCCTCTGCTTCCACTTCACTTGGCTCCGAGCCTCCGCTTTGAGCGTCTCAATCCAGAAGGCTTCAAAGGAGCCCAGAGCCTGATATCCTGGCTCTTGGGGATCGAGGGCATCTTTGCCGAGCAAGATGCATATTTCAGGAATGTTTCTCTTCACCGTCAAGTCATCAAGGCTGGCCTTCGGCACAATGGGCTCCCAGATCTCCTCGATCTGTTTGAAGAGCACTTTGGTGATCTGGTGGAGCTCCCTGAGCCTTTGCTTCATGATCTCCACGCAGGTGATGGTCTTGCTGACAGCCTTGCCTGAGCCCGTGAGAAGGATCTGCTGCACCAAGTCCAGCTCCATCTTGCTGATTGCGTAGCCCATCGGGTTTCTGATTTTGCTCCCGTCCTTCACCTTCATTTCAATAATATCGGGGGCAGGTCAACGAAAGGAAGAGGACAAGGTTTTTCCCCAATCTTGATCTTCTTGTAGTTCTCCATTCTGCAGTGCTGGAAAGGAAAACAGATCCATTAATACTTACATTTATGGCTCAGAAAACCAGGCTCTGTAAGTTCACCCATCCTGTACAGTGGGATCCATAACTTTTCAACCTGCGCCAGCTTCCCAAAACTCAGTAACTGAAGCAGCAGCTTCATTACTCATCGCAGTGTGGTAAAACCCAGGAACTGTCTCAAGCTGCACCCAGCCCAGTCATAAGGAAAGGTAGCATCTATCTGGAAGTAGCTTCTGCAGCTTAATTAAGAATCATTTATTTTCCAGCCTAGAGATCCTAGTCATTTTCCAGCCATGGGAAGAAACTCACAACAGGTCTAGACAAACAGCCACGCTTGACAAACAACTCTTGTCACTGCTTCTCAAGTAAGTTAACTACAATCTTTCCCCAAAAGGGCGCTTTAGGCTATCAGAATCAGAGATCCTAAAAGCCCATAGGTGAAATATCAATAGCAAAGTCCTAGCTAATCCTGCTGCAGTCACTTGGATCCCAGTCCTCCTGCGCATACACCTGCAGCAAAAACTTGAAAGAGCAATGGTAGAAGGAACAGGTCTAGTTTTGTGATTCTAAGCAGGATGGGATAAAAAAAAAATACAAGCAGCACACACCAAATACAGGCACCACAGTGAGTCACAAAACAAGTGGGTGCGCTTGCGTTACGAGGAATAGGCTGCCCAGTCTGGGCACAAGACTGGGATGAGGTTTTTGATGGAGAAGCACTGGTAGCAGAGGATGAACGAGGATGGGGGCACTAGGGGCAGGACGCACACAGCCAGTAAGAACCATGACTAGCTTGTCATGAAGCAGGGGGCTCTCAGCATGGCAGCGAAGAAAGTCCCAGTCCCTGAGCATCCCATGGCAGCGGCCCCACCACCAGCCCACCCGTGAGGCGGCCCAGGGTGCCCACGCAGCAGTGCGGCCCTCCCCTGCATGAGGCTCTCCTACCTACCCACCCGCTCACGGCTCTGACACGGCCAGAGCCGCCCTCCCAGCCCCATCCCAGCAGGAAGGGACCCGTCAATCCCCCCGGCCTGGGTGCTTCGGGATTACCTGCCCCCCCGCCAGCCTCGCCGCAGCCTGGCTGCAGAGAAGGGAGGCCAGATCACAGAAAGACCAAGCCGCAGCCGTGGGACGAGCAAAGAGCCCCGGGTCCCGCGTGGGACGGGCAAAGAAGGCGGGGTGGGGCGGGGCCACGCCACCCCTCACCTGCAGCCGCCTCAGCGCGATCTGCACCGCTCCACACAAGATGACAGCCGGAGGAGGAGCATGCGCGCAGGCGCAGGGTAACGGCCCCGGGTGGGCGTGGCGAGGCCGCCGGGGGGGGCGGAGCTATACGGCTGGAAAGCGGGGCGATGCGGTTCCGGGGGTGGGGTGATGCTGCTTTGGGCTGGGTGTCTCTTCGCGTCGAGTTGTGTGTGCCGGCCATGAGTCTGTGACATCACAGAGGCGCCTGCATGACGTAGCAGGGGCTGCTCTGTGGTGTCATGGCAGCGGTTCTGTGTGCTCAGGGCACCATCCTGTGTCCCTGCAGTGCAGCACCTGGTCCAGCCACCTGGGGCCATGCTGGGCACACTGGGGCTGGCCCTGCTCAACGACCACGGCCTCCTCAGCACTGGCTTCCTGCTGCTGGCGGCTGTCACCACCACCCTGCTTGCTGCCCAGCGCTGCCAGGTACGGGGAATGGGGGCACTGGGGCACAGGTGGGAGGTGCCATCGTGCCTCTTGCATCCTGTCATGGAGCTCTGTGCCTGCAAGGCTGCAGCTGGTGGTGTTGGTGGTGGGCAATGGCCCCGTGCCCAGGTAAGGGGTTGTAGGGGCCCGGGGGGTGTCCTGTGCGGGCAGTGCTGTGTCCGTACTCTATACGCTGCTGACCCCACATGCCGCTGACCCCATGTCCCACTGAGTCCTTGTCCCACTGGCTCTGCATCCTACTGACCCCATATCCCGCTGACCCTGCATCCTGTTGACCCCCCGTCCCACTGACGCTGCCACCACTGACCCTCACATCCCACTGACCCCATCCTGCTCCCGTAGGTGCTGGGGCCCCCTCCCCATGCAGCTGCCACCCCGGCTGTGCCCGCTGTGCTGCGGCTGCCCATGAGCTGCATCCGTGGGTACTGTTGGCATGGGCCAGGCCGGCGGCCACGCTGAGGCTGTGCTGGGTGGCTTCGTGGGGCTCCAGCACATGGCAGGCGGCCTGGCGGGAGCTCCAGGGACTGGTGCGGGTGGGCGCCCCCTCCTAGGGCGCCTCCAGCAACAGCGACGCTCCCGCCTCGGCCCGGCGGGCCGGCGGCCCTGGGCACTGCTGCCCCTTCTATCCCCCGGGCGCCCCCGGCGCCTCCTGCCCGGCCGGGCCCCCGCGAAACGGCGGCGCCGCCGCCTCCCTGCAGAGCCACGTGGTCCGCAAGGGCCTGGAGCTGTGGCTGGGGGCGCTGCCCGCGCCCGTGCGACGCTCGCAGCAGCGCGCGGCCCGCAGGCCCGGCTGCCCGTGCCCGCCGCGGCCCATCGGGCCGCGGCAACGCCCGCCGGCGCCTCTTCCCCGGTCTGCAGGGCAGGGCCGCCGCCGTGGCCATCGCCGAGCGCCGCAAATGGCTGCGCGCGCTCTGGGGCGGCCCCAGCCCCACCGAGGAGTCGCTGGCCCGCGTGCTGCCGCCGCCGCTGCTGGCGCCGCTGGAGCCGGGGCCGCCCCCGCCGAGCAGCCCGCCGCCCGCCTCGCTCCGCGCTGGCGGCCGTGGGCCCCACGGCGGCGCCGAGGAGCTGCCTGCCAGGAGCGGCTGCCGCGCACAGCGCGTGTCGGGAGGCCGCCCGTTGTGCCGGGCCGGGGCACTGCCCCCGCGCGCGGAGCCCCCGCGCCTGCCTGCCCCGGACACGGCCCCGGCTGCCGTTGGCCCGGAGCCTGCCTGCCCGGCCGCCGCAGCGGGGGCAGTGCTGCCCCGGGCCCACGGTGCCCTCGAGGACGGTCCCAGCCCTGCGCCGGGCTCAGCTGCAGCCGGTGGGGACATGGGGACCAGAGCCGGCGCGAGGCCACAGGTGCATCCAGGCTGCAGCTGAGCCGCAATGTGCGCAGCAAGCTGTGGGTGTGCACAGCGAGGAAGGGCCTGGAGACGCAGCTGCCCATCCTGTCTGCCGTGGTGCGGCAGGCTCTGTCACTGCCCTGGCCACGACCGGACAGCGCATGCGGCCCTGGCACCTGGCCGCAGCCTGGGGTGCTGGTGCACATCATGGTGCCCGAGGCCTTGTTCCTGCCCGAGGAGCAGCGCAAGGCCCTGGAGCTGCACATCCGTACCAAACGGCTGCAGTGCCCCAGGGACCTGCTCGGCCTCTGGGCAGCCTTTGGAGCCAGTGACGAAGCAGCAGTGAAGAGCAGAGCTCCGGGAAAGTGCTGGGGGCCATTGAAGCCCTGGGCAGGGCCAGCGGCCACCGAGGTCTCTCCGGTGCCCGTCCCCACAGCTTCCAGCTTGGCTGGGGAGGATGCAGTGGTGCCGCTGCTCATGGAGAAGGTAACGAGAGCGAGTGCGGAGGCCAGGAGCCCTCCAGTGACGAAGGCAGGGGAGGACGAGAAGGTGCCGGCTGCTGCCTCACAACAGCCCTGGTACCTCCCTGCGTCACCACAGGCTGGGACAGAGGAGAGACCCCATGCCACCACACTGGCACTTTTCACCACAGTGCAGGAGCTCCCAGCCGCCAGCAAGAGCCCAGCCCTGTGCCAGGGTGTCCCTGCGTGTCACTGTGCCCCCCAGCGCGGGGAGCGCAGCCCCTCACTGTGGTGCCAGGGCTGCTTGCGGCCAGCCTCTGTGGCCATGCTGCACTGGAGCAGGAGGCAGATCCTGCAGGCGCTCAAGTACGGCCTGCAGGAAATGGCCCAGAGTTGGCAGGATGGGATTGTTGCAGCTTGGAGCGGGTCAGGAATGCCAGACAGCAACTTCATAGAAGCTGGAACTGACTTCGTTTATTCGCTTACATGCAGTACATTTATATGATTCTTAACAATTAGTGATGTAATTACACAGGCTCCTAATTGGTAGACAATGATCTAACTCAGACCCTTACAGCCCCCCTTACTTGTTTAGCTCATCCTTTTAGTTCAACAGCTCTTTTATTCCCTCTGACCTTGGTCTACTTCCTCATCTCCTAGTTAGCACTCCCTTTGTTCTTTCACTGAAACCTGAAGGCTGGAATTGAGCAGGCCTGCTGGGCAGCCATGTACACGGCTCTCTAGCCATCCCTCTACAATTCCCCCTTTTTCTTTTGTACCAGCAAGGCCTGCTTAGTAGTACAGGACACTTCTTCCTCTCATGATGTTCTGCAGGCTCACACTTCCCACCGCTAGGGTACCAGCTGTTTGCCTGCTACATCTGATGTATGTGAGGTTGCTTCCAGCTAAGGCCTCTCCCATTTTCTCTGTCACCCATCCGATTTCAGAAACCAAGCATAGATAATTACTCTTGAGGTAACACTCGTCGGCAGGATACTGAGACTGAGTATTCTCTTGAGTTAGCAGATTAGAGGGTTGCTGACAGACTCCCAACTCGGCAGGCGTCCCCGCAGAGACAACATGGGTCTCAGTGTTAGGAGTCTCACCGCCCCCCCCCTTTACGCTCTGCTTTATCTGTTTAAGCCCGGTGCATCCTGTCACGTAGGGCCAGTACGTGCCAGCAGGCAGACCAAGGGGGCGGACAAACTCCGCCTTCAGTCACATAACCTTCCCTCCTGGGTGCGCAGGTGCGCATCCCAGTAAATTGTCGCAGTCGTCAGTCTGAGGGTCCTGCTTTTCTCATCTCCCTCCCTCTCGGATGTTTTACCTTCAAATTAATTTAGAGGATGTTTGCAGTTAAGTTGGCTGCAAGCCCGGTCGAGCAGCCGCCTTCAGCTGCTTTTGGAGGAGGTCGGCTCTGAGCCTGGATGAGCAGCCGCCTCCATGCTCCTTATCACTCAGCCTGGGCAGGCAAACATCTTCTTTCTCAAGGTCTTGGATTCTACTTCGCACAACAATTTTATGACTCTACAGATCATACAAATTTCCACCTTTCAACCATACCTCGTGTCGGCATCAATATACAAAGGATACAACACATAATAGAGATGAACATAGCAAACAGAAACAATAGCCCTAATAACGGTTTCTGTCCTCACTTAAAGCATTACAATTCTCCAACCCCCACTTTAAAAGACGGATCAAATCCCCCTGCACCTCCCTCCTGGCTGTTGTCAAGCCCTCAGCAACATAAGTCTCCTTGATCTCATTCGCCTTCTCTTCCCCGGCCCCCCTTCTCCTTTTTTCAAGGTGATCTAACAAGTCCTGGACCCAGCCGGGCCGTTCTTAGGCACGATGGGGCAGTCCGGGAGTGGGGGCACAGACAGTGCAGGCGCCACAGGCACACATGAGGACGCGGGCGGGGGGGTTGGCAATGGATCTCCAGACACCAGCGGTTTTCGGTGGCGTGGCGGTCCCGTTCCTGAAGTGCTCGCAAAGGCTTTTACAGGTACACTGCTCGCAGCTTCGGGAGGCTCACGATCCGGCAGTGGCCCTGTGATGTCCTTTGGGCGATGGTGGGGCTCAGAACCCCCTCGCTTCAGCTTGGGTCTTTGCAAGTGTCCCTTGTCTCTAGCCCATTTATACAGCTCATACAGCTTCTTCATGCTCACTGCTGCCTCCCTCTTTGCTAATAAGTCCAGCAGCAATTGTACAGCAGCTTCTCACTCCATTTTGTACGCACACCGGGGTCTCTGCTTCTAGCCCTTCCCTGACACCGACTTTCCGTCCCGGGCCCCAGCTTCTTGCTCCCCAACGCCGTCTTTTCCGTGTGCGCAATCACGGCCGGCTTACCCGCTCCAGTCCCCGTCTTGGTCGGATCACTCGGCTGCACCCGTATGTGGTCCTCCAGAATCCTGCACCGTTGTGCCAAGTCCCTGTACCGGTCCCTGTTTGGAATCTTGTCCCTGTTCGGAATCGAGTCCCTGTTCGGAATCTGGTCCCTGTTCGGGCGCCACTTGTTGCAGCTTGGAGCGGGTCAGGAATGCCAGACAGCAACTTCATAGAAGCTGGAACTGACTTTGTTTATTAGCTTTTCATGCAGTACATTTATATGATTCTTAACAATTAGTGATGTAATTACACAGGCTCCTAATTGGTAGACAATGATCTAACTCAGACCCTTACAGCCCCCCTTACTTGTTTAGCTCATCCTTTTAGTTCAACAGCTCTTTTATTCCCTCTGACCTTGGTCTACTTTCTTATCTCCTAGTTAGCACTCCCTTTGTTCTTTCACTGAAACCTGAAGGCTGGAATTGAGCAGGCCTGCTGGGCAGCCATGTACGCGGCTCTCTAGCCATCCCTCTACATGGGATGGAGACACCAAGCCCTGAGAAACCTCCTTCCCCTCCATCATGCCCAGGGACCCAGCCGCAAGTGGCAGCCAGAGCCTGTGGGTGCCCCCAGCACTGCACTGGGGCAGCCCATGCTGCAGGGGCAGCCCCCGTCCCAGCAGCAGGTCTAGGTGCCCTGGCTGGAGCAGCACATGGTGTGGTGGGTGCTGGGCACCTTCCTGCTGCCCCCTGTGTCAGGGATTCCTGGGCTGTCCACAAGGCCATGCAGGTCAGAGGCTGCTGAGCTGCAGGACACGAGGGGGTCCCTGTGCCCAGCTCCCCCGTGCTGTGCCCACCCACCCTGAACAGCAAGAGCCATGGGCACCACCAGCACCCCCTGGCCACTGCCAGCCCCAGCAGCCTCCTCCTGCAGAGCGCATGGGCAGCGGGGCCACCTGGCACCCTCCATCACTGCCAGGGACGTTGGCGCTTGGCAGCCTTGCTCCCCGCTTGGCACCAAGGATGGGCACAGTCCCCTGCAGCAGAAAGGGGGCCCTGAGCGCAGCTGGGGGTGCAGGAGGTGACTCCGCAGAGCAGCAGCGTCGGGGATCCAATGCCACTGTAGACACTGTCCTGCTGAGGTTCCTGCAGGGCCTTGTGCCCTGGGCATCGAGCAGGGACCACGCAGCCCTACTGGGCATGAGGCAGGGAGGCGGTATTGGAGGAGCACGGCCAACACAGACCCATGGCCCGGGGCAGCTGCAGGAGAGCACCTGTGCAGGGAGGAGAGGCCCTGGGCACGCAGCCACAGCCCTAGGCATCCCACAACACCCCTGGGGCAGCAGCAGGGCTGGGAGCCCAGCAGGCAGCTCCGGTACCACTACCACGATTCCTGCTGCATCCAGCAGCACCGAGGGCACCACAGCATCTTTAGGGCCCCATCAGCACAGTGGAGCCCCCCGCCATATCACCCCGAAGCAGTGGACACCCCATGCACATGCTGCAGCGCTCAGCAGCCCCAAGAGGCAGCCACCACGCAGGGCTGGAGCAGGGTTGGGGCAGCAGCCTCGGCATGGGAGGCAGCGCCCAGCCAGCACCAAGAGTTCCCCGGGCTCCGGGGCCCCCAGCACCTGCAGACACATCAGCTCCAAGGGGACACAGGCGCGTGGCGGCAGCCCGCAGTGGGTGCCGCGCCAGGCAGCCCTGCCTCGTCGCCCCTTTAGACCACACAGTGAGGAAGGCACGTCCCTCGGGGACAGCTCAGCCTTGCTGGAGCGCTGCGGGACCCCGGCCACCAGGCACAGGTGCTCGCGTCACTGAGCGCAGAGGGCTGCACAGGGCAGGAGCAGGGGGCAGCTCCGTGCGGCTCAGGAACGCGCGCTCCCAGCCAAGGGAGCCGTCAACGGCACCAAAGAGCTCAGCTGCCCTCCAGTCGCCAGGAAGAGGCCGTGGCCAAATCTGCAGGGTATTTGGACAAAACCCCCCCTCTATTTTCGTAATAAACACAGGGGAAACATCACACCCTTTCTGGCTAGCAGGACCTTTAGAGACATGGTGTGGGCCTGGAGCCCCCTCTCGTGGGCAGCTTGGGGGTGGGTTGCCCAGCCCTGAGCTCACGGGACTCCAGCACTGCCTCGCTCGGGAGGAGCACAGACAGATTCCCAAGCCCCTTCCACAGTTCCCAGCTGGGACCTGTGGTCCTGAGACCTGGGAGAGGGTGCAGGTTTTGCTAAGGGGACACGGTATGAGGGCAGCAACCACTCAAGTCTCTGGAAACCCTGACAATTCTTGGTGGAAAAGCTGCTGCTGGCTCTCAGCGCAGCCCCCCAGAGCGGAGACCCAACAGCTCTGCCAACTACCACCCTTAGCAGCAGCTCGGCCCGGAGCAGCACCAGGCTGGGGCTGCTGAGGGGCAATTCAACCAGGGCTAGAACTGCCCCTCACCATCATGCTTTGCCCCTTGCAGAACTGCCAGGGCCTGCGTGTGCCTTCCCACTGGGATAAACTCCAGGCTCTACACAGACAGAGCACAGCTCCTGCTGGGGAGCCCCAACTTGAGGCAGCCACTCCCATAAGCAGGAGGAGGATGAAGATGAAGGCTACCAAGGGGAAAAAGACAACCCAGAGTTGTGTTAGCATTTTAAGACTTTACTATGGTCCACAGTTAACAGCAGAAAGGGACTTTTAAATAAGTTACAAACCGCAAGGATATTCTGTGGAAGCGCAAAAGCGTGGCTTTGATGCAGGACAGACCAAGCGCAGTCACAAAGCAAGGGTTCCCCCAAGAGCCTGCACCGTCCTCGCAGCTGGCGCAGTGACACACTCTGCTGAGGCCGCAGGTCCCCAGGGGCAAGCGGTGTGCGGCCTTTCCCAGAGTCTCAAGGGCAGCACAACCAGGGCAGCCCAGCAGCGGCTCCTCTCGTTCCCAGCACTGCTGTCACTCTGCCACTGGTTTCGCTTTCTTGGCTGTTTCCAGCTGTGTCAACATTTCATCCCACTGGACAAACTGCTTGGAGAGAAGCAGGGTCTAGACATGGCTCTTAAGGAAAAAGAGGATGTAGAAACTTCACATGGAAACTCCAGGGAAGGAAACTGAGGTCAAAACACCAAGAATCCCCTGGCACTGTGACCCTGATTGATGGATGGAGAAACCTGGGGCATCTGCACGTGGAAAATCCACAATGACTCAAAGTGCCAAAGCCCTGAGCCACCAAATAGCACCCAACTCTGACTCATATCCACAAAGCACTTCTGAACACTGAGAAAGCATCCAAGGGGCTCAATCTATGACCTAGAACAGCCCAAAGCTTCTTATCCACCAGATCCAGGACACATCCCAGTGCTCCTGCACGCCAAATGCACCGTGAGCAGATCTAGCACAGAGGCCCTGGCTTGCAGGTGACTCCCTGTGTGTCCTGTCCCAGAGAGGGGGCAGCTCTGGCGCTTGGGTGGCACTGCTCCTGAAGGGAGTGACAAATGCAGACACTGCTGGCGGCTCTGCTGCCAGCAGTACACGATGGGGCAAGCAGGCACAGGAGACAGGCAAGTGGTTCAACTGTGTCGTGCCCAAGGCACCAGCTAAAAGGATACCATTTTGTTGTAGTCTTCAAGGAGCATCTTGACAGTGTCCGTGAGAACTGCACACTGCTCCTGCAAAGGAGGAAGCCTCTGTGAGTGAGCATGGAGCCTCAGGACATTTGTCTTCCCAGTCCGTGATGCTGGACAGTGGAAACACATCCAAAGCCAATACTGACATAGGAACTTGTTGTAGCTAGAGGTGTTTTGACAGTCAAGAGAAATGAAAGGTTACAGAGAAACCCCAGTGCAAAGTGCCTGAGTGTGTAGGCTCGCACTGCTGCCTGCCTCTCATCAAGCTGTACTTGCTTGGCCCGGAAGGAAACCATGCTGTGACACATGCCTAGCCACGGGGCTATTGAAACACTCGCAGCAGAACGGCTCAGTGAGGCAGCAAGTGCTGCCCAGGACATTCACAAAAGGTCCATCTGGCCAAGGCTGCAACAAACATTCACGTTACCTGCTGCTGTATGGGGATTTGAGAGAGCCGCTGAAGTTTGGCTGCGTGGTCGGGAACACCTGAAAGCAGAGACGAGAAATTACTTCTCTAGGGGCACAGCACAACTCTGCTCTCCAAGCGCAAACACCACATGCCAAAAAGACACCCTTTATCTCCTTAAAACATGCCTGGCTATGCTGCATCTCAAATATCAAGCTCTTTTTGCTTAGTGCAGAAGGATAGCACGAGTTAGGTGATGCCTGCACTGAGGGTTACTCAGGAGCTGCACCAGAGCAGCTGAAATGTTCTAGCAGGTAACTGAAAGGGAATCTCTGCCAGGAGCAGGGATTTTCTGGCACCACGACAGCTTACAAGCAGCAGGCAAGTTTCAGACTTGGCGGGGCGGGGGGGGAAGGCCTGGGCTACAGCTAACTGGAGAAGAATGTTACAGCTCAGAAAGGGCTTGCAGAAGGGTGCACAGTACCTTGGATACAGGGGCTGTCCAAGACAGGCTGGAGGTTCTTCACCTGCTCCAGAAGGGCTGCCTGGGAAGGAACAAACTGTTCCTCTGATTGGGGAGAGATGAGAAGGAACATCAGTAAGCACAGTAAGATGACACTGCTTTGGTTTTACACAAATACTTGAAAGGCAACTGTGGAGTAATGGGTATGGATCGGTTTTAAACAGCTTGCATCTAACACAGCAAAGAGCAACTTGGCAAATATAAAGCATCTTGCAGCCAAAACGAGAAGAAAGGAGTGGAAAACTCTGGCTGAAGACTCCCAAGTCTCTGACATCCTCCTCAGAGGCTTTGGAACCATTAACCAGAGATTGTTCTTAAACAGTCAAATGTAGCTCCAAAAGGTTACAGTCCCACTGCACCCACTGCAAGCTACACACAAAAGGACTCGTGTTTGATTTTGCCTTTTGGATTCTGCTCACCAGTGGATTCTCATTCATCTCCATTAACCTTCATTCATAGAGTGTATATATATATATATATATATATATATATATATATATATATATATAAAAAAAAAAACCAAACCCACCCCAAAACAATCAATCCAAAGCAACAACAAAAACAAATGAACACTACACAAACATTTTTTTTCCCTAAAAAATAAGAGTGGAAAGCAGTCAACATACAACCAAAGAACCAGGCAAGATGTTTTGTCACATCTTCATCAGTCAAGATATTTTGTTCAGTAAATATTAAGACTGGGATGTGAAAAAACTGTTTTAGCACGAGTTTTTCTTCTCATGTTTTACCAATTCAGGGTTAAACTACCCAACATTAAAGAGTGTGGATCTGATAAAGCTGAGGTATGAACACATACAGGGAAGCACCAAGGGTGACAAATATTCTTGTTCCAATATCCACCCCTTTCCAGACTATTTAAAGAAAAACTTTTGGAGTGTTAAAGAAAAATGAGTGTCCTCATTTTGTGTCCTACCTGCCAAGATGAACCGCAGCTTCATGGCATCCGTAACAGCCATTCTGTCAATGTACTGAGGATCTAGGTATTTTATCACATCTTCAACTAAAATGAAAGATAAATTCAGAGAGAAAGAGTAGAAAAAATATTCTAATTTGTGCAAGCGCAATTTTCCAACTGATGGAAGAAAAGAGTGCTTAAACATAAGGTTACTTTGTAAATAATGTGTACTGAGGGTTCTTTTTTATTCAAAATCAGGAATTGTGACGGTACTTTAAAAGGGGTGTTCTGGCTAACACTGTAACCAAGAGCTCACAAAACGACTCAAGCCCCCTAACTACTCGGTTATGGGAGCACAGCCTGTGTGATACTCCTCGAGCAACATTAACCAAATAAAACGCAGATGTTCCAGGTATCAGATCGGCTCCTTCCTGCCCTTAGAGCAAAACTAGTAAATAGCCAGGTCCCCTTTCACTGCTGAACAGAAGCAAAAATAAATAAATAAATAAGATATATAGATACACACACGATTTATGTTTTAAATCAAAGAGGCGCCATCGTCTTGGATCACGACAGGGCTCACTGTGCAGTCCCCAGAAGCAGAGCCAGTTGAGAAGCAGCACGAAGCAACATTCTCATATTTCTGACCCAAAAGGGAAAGCAAAGAGCTTGGTGGCGCAGGGAGGGTTCCGCGGCGCTGTTTTACTCCCCCCGTCCAAGTGATTTTTACCGCGTCCGAGGTCACTCACTCTTCTTATGCAGGATCTTGATCCTCTCCCTCTTGCTCGCCACGTTGACCAGCGCCACCTGCACCTTCACCAGCTCGCCCGCCACCTGAGGAGCAACAAATGCAGGGCCCGAGGCGTCGCCGCCGGCACAAGACGGCGTCTCCCGCGCCCCGCAGCCCCCCACCGGCCCCGGGCGGCTCCTCGGGCACCTTGCGCGGCCCGCGGGCGCCGCTGCCGCCGCCCACACGCAGCTCCAGCTCCTCCAGTCGCCACTGTAGCTCCGCCGCCGCCATCTTGCCGACGATCGTAAAGCGAAAAAGCAACACTTCCACCTTCCCCCAACCCGCTAACGGCGCTGCTCGGAGGCGGCTCGCGGGGGAGGCGGGCGCGCTGGCCCCGCCCCCGCGCTGCCATGGCGGCGCGTTGCTAGGAGACAGCGCCCCTCGCGTTACCATGGAGACCCCTGCGGCCTGTGTCGCCCTGTCGCGACGGCGCGGCTCCCCTTCCCCCCCCACCCTGTATGGGAGAGGGACGGGTCGGGGAGCGAGGCCCCTCCGCGGCACCGCGAGGGGCGACCCCGAGTTAGGAGACGCCCGGGTCGGGGGGTTGGGGGGAAGGTCGGATTAATGGTGGTTTGGACCCCAAATCAGGCTCTGGGAAGGGCAGATCCAGGTCCTGCCACCTCGGGGGGGGTGCGGGAGCCCCTCCAGCATCGGCCCCCAGAGCTGGGGCCTCGGGGCTGTGATGGAGCCTCTGGAGCAGGAGGAGGAGGAAGGGGACACAGACACCAAGGTGCAGGAAGACCTTGGATGTTGAAGGACACATCCCCCCGCCTGCCCCCCCCCTTCAGAAGCGGCTGGGCCGCTGTCCCCGGGGCGGCTGCGGAGCCGGGCGGTGGCGACGGGCTCTGGGGCGGCTGTGATCCGCGCTCTGCCATAGCAGAGGAGGCGTCAAAGGCGGTCAATGCTGATTTGCACTGCAGACGAAGTGCCCTCCCGCACGCGGCCTTCCCGCCACCCCCGCGGTCGATGGCTGCTCCGTCGTGAAGGAGGCGCTCAAATGTATTAAAAAGAAGAAAATAATAATAATAACAAAAAAGTAGATATAGCGATCGGGGCCTTTGAAATCGAGGAGGCTGCCGCAGGCTTTTCCCCAGGCCTCCTCCTGCCCGTGTTAACCTTTCTCCTATCACCAGGAGCTGGGACGCTCGCTGGAAAAGCACCATATGGGTGGATGTGGGAGCCCCGCTGCTGTCCTTGGGCTCCCGATGAAGCCCTGGGCAGTGGGGAGAGGAGCCCCCGAGGGGTCTCCTTCCCTTTTGTCCCCTTGTGCGGGACCACCAGACTGTGTCAGGGGGTCCCCAGTGAGCCTGTGGTCCCCATGTGTCCCCGGATGAGGTGCGCAGAGCCAGGGCCTCCTGCCGTTTCTTCCTGGTGTCGATAGCGGAGGGGCTGCGAAAGGCGCCTTTGGAGGCAGGGAGCCGAGCTTTGTTCCACAAAGGCCACAATTAAAAACGGCTTCATTAGCAGGAGCGGCCAGGGCGGCGGCGGGAGCTGAGCATGTCGCTACTCTGTGCGTGGCACGGGCCAGTGCCCAGCATGATGTGACGGGGCAATGCCCAGGGATACCCAAATCCCTGTGCTGGAGGGTCCGGAATCTGTCCTCCTCAAGCTGAGAAATTGCGTGCAGCACCCTGGACCCCTCCTGCACACGCACACACACACACACACACACGTGCCGGGATCCCCCCGCAGCGCGGTGCACATTTACCCCCCCGCCCATACCCTTGCCTTCCCCGCACACCCCCGGGCCCACTCAGACGCCTGGGTCCCCGAGCAGGGCGGGCGCTGCAGCACCCTGGACAGCGCCGGCATCGCCGCTATGGGGCAGGGGGGCCGCCCTGGCCCCGGCGGGTCTGTCCCCAAGGGAGACGGAGTCTGTCCCCAGGGGTGCCCTGGTCTGTCCCCAGGGATGCTGCGGAAACCCCAGCACTGCAGCTGCCACCGCAGAGTGTCCCCATAGGGGCTGGGAGGGATCCTGCACGTCCCAAATTGTCCCAGCTGAGCACAGGAGCCTACCATGTTCAGGACATCACCCCCACGCCAGTTGTGTTCATCCATTCCTTTCCTTTAACAGATACATAGAGAGCTGCACTGCCACAGCGGGAGCGCCTGCAGGAGTGCGGCCCAGCCCGGCTGCCCCGTCCCGCCGTACGCTGAGGTAGAGGTGATGCGGCCCCTGCTTTGGCACCCAAGGAGGTGAGCGGGTGGGAGGAGGTGCCGCTCGCCCAACGAGGTAGTTGGTGCCCAGTGCTGGGCCCCACGCATGGGCACTCTCTGGAGTGGCCCCACGCCCCTCTGTGCCACCGCCTGCCACTGCTGCACCCAAGGGGCTCCTGCTCCTCCACCAGGCCCACCACTTCCCCCAGTATCTGCCCCTGCCCGGTGGTCAGATCCCCTAGCACAGCCCTGTGCATGGACCAGGGCACTTCTGGGGTGCTGGTGCCTGAGCCGTGCCCACCATGGGGACACCAGCACCCTGGGGACACCCAAGGACACGGGGGAGGGGGGCATGCAGCATGGGTGTGATGAGGATCATGGGGACAGTGTGTGGGGCTGTGAGGAGGTTGCGCAGTGAGGCGCATGTTGAGGGTGCATCACGAGTGTGGTGTGCAGAGGGGCACAGCGGGCGCCCTGCGTCTGGGCACAGTGCACACAGCAAGGGTGTCCCCAGGGGACACGGTGTGCAGGGACCCCAGCTGTGAGGCGAGGAGGGGCACCAGGACATCAGAGCCAGCAGGAGCTCTTGTGGGGGCACAGAAGGTGCCTGTGCAGGATGGTGGGCACGTGCAGGCACAGGGGGCTCTCCTGGGGGCTCGCGGCCTTGCAGCAAAACATAGCACCGCACTGCACCAAGAGGCAGCCCTTGGTCCCTGTGCCACCTTGGTGGCCCAGCTATGTCCCTCCATCCCGCCACCAGCTACCTCATGTCCGGGGTGGACAGGAGCAGCCAGGAGCAGCCCCACGGCCAGGTGCAAGCAGGCACAACCCTGCCCCAAACCAGCCCTGCTGGGACCAGCTCGGCCAGGCCACATGGTCACCACAGGCTGAGGCACCACCTGCTGTGGGGCACCCATGGGGCTTCCCGCGGGGACTCCCGGCACTACGGCGAGGCGCTGGCAGCCGCGCGGCTGTGTGAGGGGGCTGGCGGCAGTGGCTCCGCGGCAGCCGCGGGGCTTGGCTGGATCTGCACGCTGCCAGGGACGCCGGGCGCTGCAGGGGCCATGGGCCGCCATGCAAACAGGATGCCTGCGGAGCGAGAGAGATGGCATTAGGGCAGCCCGGCTGCCTGCTCTGCACCCCCACACCATGTCCCCTCCCCACAGGGGGTCTCTGTTCCCGTGACCCCCTTATCCAGGCTCCCGGTGATGTCCTTGCCCATGGGGGACAATGCCTGGGGTGGCCTGGGACAATGTGGCCATCAGGCCCACATATTTCCCAGAGCTGACGTTTCCAGCTTGTTAAATATTTATTTGTTGTTGGAAAAGCCTCCTGGTTTAATTAGGGGTGTCTCCGCGGGCAGACAGAGCACTGGGGGCCATGGGGCGACCAGCTTGGCCAATGCAGCAGTGCCCGGCAGAGGTCCCTGCCCTGCCTGGCACCACGGGGCTGCCTCCTGGCATGCGTGGGTTTCCCTGGACCCCGCAATGCGGTGCCAGTGGGGCCAGTGTTGATGCATCCTCCTTGGGGCACCCAGCACGGGGCCACTGGGCTTTGGGTAGCTGTCCCTTGGTGCCCTGCTGGAGCCTCTGCTCCAGCAAAGTGTCCCAGCATCGTCCCCCGAGCCCAACTTCCGTCATCTGAGTGCATTTTCCTCTGCATCCACCAGCCCTATGTCTTCCAAGCCTCCTTGCACCAAACACCCACAGGATCCCACTAGGCACTTCAGCATTGACATGGCCCCAAATTCAAGCCCTCTCCGTGGGATCTTCCTGGTTGGGATTGCCCAAGGGTCTTTTTGCACCTGAGTCCGTTCCATCCATCCATCCATCCATCCATCCATCCATCCATCCATCCCTGCTTGGTCCTTTGAGTTGGCCCCTCCTGGGGGACAATTTTCAGCCTTGCTGTCCCTCTCCTTTGCCTGCCCCCTCTCCCCAGGCCCTGCCACTTCATTACAATGGATTTTATAGTAAAGACATCAGATTGAAGGAAGGACTTGCTGGCCAGGCAGTGGCTATAAGTTATTGGATTTCCCAGCCGCAATTACATGGGCCAAGCGGCCCTTCTATTTACCTATGTAGACAACTCCATTTATTTCTATTGACATGTTGATACTGCTAATGCCGTTGGTGGACAGGTTCAATGTGGTCTGCTGTCTGTCATCTGGGGAGAGGAAATACCGATATGAGCATTAAGAGAAACAGAAACAAGAACCTGCCGGAGAGAGAAATGGGGCCCCATGCTCTCTGGGCAGCTCTGCCCTGCTGTCCTGGCAGAAACCTGCTCATCTCTGGCTGGGAGAATTGCAGGGATGTGGTGAGTCCCTTGGGTGACCACAGCGCTTGGTGGCAGGGGACGTCTGGCAGAGGCTGGGAGGTGCATCCTGGCCTGCCCGGCTGGATTGTGCACCCATCCTGGGATCCCAAGGCCATCCGGGTCCTCCCTCTGGGCTCTGCACTGGGATGTTCCCAGGGCAGGTGCCGCCCATCGTGCACACTACCTCGGTTGGAGATCTTGATGTTTATGGGGAACTGGGAGGCCACAGCCAGGAGGTTGTGCTGCAGCGTGTGCTGCATGAGCCACTGCTGCTCCTCTGCCATCAGCGCCACTTTCTTCTCGGGAGGCTCCCCGGTCTCCAGCTTCTCGCGCAGCTGCTCCAGCACCGCTGCCTGTGACGCGGCCGCTGCCTGGGCCGCCACTAGGTGGTGGCCGGCCAGTCCCACCGGGATGGTGATGTGGCCAGGCACCGTGGCTGCCAGCACACCATCTTCTGCAAGGACAGCCGCACTGAGCAGGCACCACTTGGCCTTGGGGCTCCGCGCGCTGCGGGCGCACGCCGCCCTCACCCACCTTTCTTCATGGTGTGTGCTTGGTCCATCTGGCTGCAGGCATGTGTGGCGATGCTGAGAGCCAGCAGGGGCATTTTGGGGGTGCCCAGCAGGGCCGGGGTACCTGTGGGTGAGTAGTTGAAGAGCGCCGTGCCGAAGCTCTGCCTCCAGCCCTCCCGCCAGTTGCTCTCAATGATGGCCTGCAGCTCCCCGGGAGAGCTCAGCGCCCGCTTCTCACATTCGTAGGGGTACAGGTACTTCATGTATCTGCACACGGGAGAGCCAGGATGAGACCCTGCACTGCCTGGCTCCCCATCACCCCTGGGCTGGGCAGGGATGGGGCAGGGATGGGGATGGCACTGGAATGATGCACAGCCCTGTCTCTCTATGGGACACCCCAGCTGTACTGCAGGTAAATGGTGCAGAGTTGGGGCTCTCCACCCACCCTTGGGGCCACCCTCGGATGCTGGCATGGGGCAAACCCCACTCCCGGGCGCTCACTGCGTGCGGAGGGTAAAGGCAGCGCTGGTGATGGAAGTAGGTAGGTTGAGGCCTTTGGTGATCTCCCACCAGATCTTCTTGTTGATGACTTCAATCAGGCCCCCCTTGTCCGTCACCAGCCGGTACAGCGTGTACAGGTCCAGCACCTGCATGCGGTTCATGGGCGTCCCTTCCAGCTGCACATGGGAGACAGAAAGGGATGTGGGGAGAAGCCACGTGCACAGAGACCCTCCTTCCCTGGGGACACGGCCTCTCCTCGCCCAGCCTTGCTGGGACCATGGCAGAATGGTCCTCACCACCATGGCCATGTGCTCTGGTCCCCCTAGCCCTGCCCTGCCCCCGAGCTGTCTGCATGAGTGGGGCTCACCCTGCACTGCAAATCTGGCCCAAGACAGAGGGTAAAGACCTTGTTTGGGCTATTTCAGAGTCTTTCTTAGTCCTCTGGTGCTGTGGGTGCTATATGGTTGCCCCTTGGCATGTCCAAGGCGAGCCTGGTCTCTGCATGCCCAAATCTGCTGCATGGTCGGAGGTGTAGGTCAGAGCATGGGATGGGAACACAAAGACCTTCCCTTATAGAAGCTCTCCCTCCATAATGCTCTGAGCTCCTTATGGAGCATCTCCCCTCTATATCTCTCCCTTGTACACTCCTCAGAGACCCAGGAAAAAGGACCACCATAAACTTTATAAAGGTTGTCACCCTATAAACACCCTCAGAAACCTCTATGGGGGAGGAGAGGGACTCCCCCATAACCCTGATATAGGAGCTCACCCTATAACCTCCCTCAGAGCCCCCTCAGTGTGGGAAGGGTCCAGCAGCACCACAGGATGGCCCTGGGGCAGGGGAACGTGTTGGTCCCCCACCCCCTGGGCACCCAAGGCCACCATGGGCAACGCCATGGCCACGGTGCCCACACACATTGCCCTCCCCAGCCTCCGAATGCCCCCAAATGGTGCCAGAGCCCCGTGCCACGAGGGGCTGGCACAGCAGGCGCAGTGCGGTGGCAGGGGCTGCAGCAGGGCCAGAGGGGCAGTGCCCCCTAGGAATGTGTCCCATGCCGGCAGCGGCAGGGCGCTATCGAAAAGCCATCCATTCCGCCGGGGGAGGCTGTCAGGGCCGTGCTTCGCCCCTCAAACGAAGCCATCACTCACTGCCGTCCTCCAGCATCCCTAATTTATGGCCCCGATATTGGCTCGGCTTCTTTGCATAAGCCTGAAAAATGAGCTCTTTTTATTCTGCTACTGAGCTCATTTAACTTTTTTTCTTCTTTTTTTTTCCCTCTCTCTCTGTTGTTTGCCCTGCCTGAGGAGAGGGAAGATGAGTTTCTCCTACCAAGAAAAAGGCAGAGAAACTCCGACTTGCTCTGTCCTGGGGTTCAGGGGCTCCGGGCACAGGCCCCGTCACCTCCTCCCTGCGGTTGGACCCCAGACCCTGATGTGAGGGTCTCCCACCACGCTGGATGGTGAGTTTGTGGCGCCTCAGCCCAGAGCCGCACATCCCTCTGGAGGAGGCACTGTGGTGGCTGCTGCTTGTCCGCAGGTTGTCCCCAAAATGGGATGGCCCCTGGAGTGGGGGCAGCAGCAAGCACAGTCCCATGGAGGTGCTGGGGAGCGCCCAGACATCCCCCATCCCAAATCCCTGCCCCTCACCTGCCTCCGCAGTGACACAACCCCTTTATCCAGATTTATGGCTCCGGACTTCTCCCCTCTCCCCCATCCCCAGGGGGACAGTGGATGTGAAGGGCGGGCCATTAATCTGGGGGCGGCTGGGGCAGGCGGCCGGTGCCCGTCCCGCTGACAAAGGGACCTGTCTGGGCGCTGCAGAGTGATGGTCCCAGCTGAGGTGCACGGCACAAAAGCCCACAGAGGTGGCGGTCGTTGTGGCGCTGCAATTAGCTCCCGCATTGATTAATGGCGCCGCCTTATTGGCAGGGCCCTGTGCTGGCCGTGATGGGGGACGTGGCCATGAAGAGCCCCAGTCTCATCGAGCATGGGGCCCTTGTGCCACCTGCATCAATGCTGTGCCACCCCTGAAGACCCTGTGCCACCTGCAACAACCTTGTGCTGCCCCTAAGGACACTCTGCAACCCTTAAGGACCCTGTGCCACCCCTGCAGACCCCGAGCAACCCCCAGTGACCCTGTGGCACCACCACGGACCCTGTGCAACCCTTGAGGACCCTGTGCCACCTGTCCTGCTGCGCGGAGCCCATGTGCCCTTTCCGAGTGCTCCTGCTGCCGGCACGGGCACTGATGGTGCCTCGCACGCACCTCTGCTCCGAAATCTGCAGGCAGGTGACAGAGCCCTGGGAACCGACCGTAAAACCTCTGAGAGCAAACAGTGAAATTCCTCTGCCCAGCAGTGCCCCCAACTCCCACTCTGCCAGGGGCCGAGCTGAGAGGGCTGCCTGTCCCCTCTGGTCCCCAGGGGCTGGGGTGGCCTCGGGGGGCAGCGGGGGTGAGGAACAGCCCCCGTCTGCTGCCCTCCCTGCTGCGCTGCCCGGCACCTGCTTAATTAGCCCCGGCCCCCACTGACAAGAGAGTTAATTAGCTCTGGAGAGAGAGATAATGAAGGAGTGGAGCAGTCCATAAATCTTGTGCCTCGCGTGCTGACGGATGCGCGGGGGGCCGGCAGCACTCCCACCTCCTGCTCCTCGGAGGGCCGTGGGGCTGGGCAGCCCCCCAGGGCGGTGAGTGGGACCTGGCACCCAGGGCTGTGCTGTGCACGAGGGCCTGGGGCACCAGCCCCCCGCTGCAGCCCTGAGTCTGTGGGGTCTCAGACATCACCCCCCTCACACACACACATGAAGCCTGTGCCCAAAGCTGCCTCATGTCACTCCCGAGGGGCAAAGCTCGGGGGGCAACTGCCACTCTCTGCTGGCTCTCACCCCACGCGCACCAAGCCCCACTGCTCTCCCTCGGCTTTCCCCCGTTAATTAGCTAGGCATTAACCTCTGCCTGGGGTTTACTGGTTAACCAACGTCATGTTCATTAATCCACACACCGGCAAAAGGCTCTAATGAATATGGCCGGCCGCGTGCTCACACTCAGCAACTTTTAATTGCCGCTGGCCCAGCCGGGGAGGGCGAAGGTTAGAGCATTTATCGAGTTTCCGGGAGCTGCCTTGGCCCTCCTGCACTGATAGCAAAGATTTCCGATGCGGCCAGGGCGGCTGGCACAGCCCTTAACCCCTGGGCGCCTGTGGGGCCGGCGCTGCTCCCCGTGTCCTTGCAGGCACCACTAATGAGCCCTGCTAAGGGGCAGCACTAATAGACATCGCTAATGGGCGTCACGGCTGAGATCTACCCCATGGGATCTACCTCGGGGGCTTGCAGAGACCTGGAGCAGCTCAGTGCCCGAGTGGGACTCGTCACGAGTGCGCCTGGGTAGCCACAGGCAGGGACCGGGTGCTAGTGAGCGCCCACCCCAAACCACCCACCTTTACCTCTCTTCTGCATGAAGCCAAAGAGGTCGTCCAGGAACTCCTTGCGTTTCGGATCCTCGTCCAGTTCGTATTGCTGGGGGCAGGAGGGAGAGAGGGGTCAGCGCCAGCAGCTCCCAGCGCACACGCGGGTGCAAGGGGGCGTGTGCTGGACACTGATGAGCACGAGCCTCTGAGTGCCCCTTAACCGAGGAGCCCCTGGGATCACCCTTCTGCTGCGGGTGCCTGGGGCAAGCGTATAAGCGTGTCTGCAGATGTGCATGCTGGTGCATGGACCGGTACGGATGCACGCGTGTCCTGGTAGGTTTGTGCACATGTGGGAGCATATCTAAGTAATGGAGGCTTCCCGATAGAAGATGGATACGATGAGCCGGACTAAGACCAAGGCGAAAAGATCGTGGGAAAGTCACCAGCTGGAAGAACACAGAAGTAGGAGAGGAAGAACCTGTAAACAAGCTTATCAGTGCAGGATAGAGGACTGTGTGCGGGCCAATCATGTAAACGTGTGCCCCGATATCTACAGCCAACCTAGTACAGTAGAAGACGCGTGGACAGTAGTATGCAACCAATCGCAATGTAAGCGTACGCGTGGCTAGATGACTTAACAGAAATGTAGTAGATAGAGTGCTGTAACACGAATAAAGTGATTTCTGCTAGACTCATATTGAAGCCTTCAGGAGTCGTGTCTGGCCTCCCGCAGATGGTGACCCCGACGTGATGCGATTTCAGCGCATTTGAAGTGGGACACCCCGATGGGAGCACCTGGCTGGGGAACGGCTCGGCGGGACCGAGGTCTGGGACAGATTGGGTGGCAATCCGTGAAGATGTGAAGATTTGTTGCAATGGTCACCTGGTGCAGGTGAGCAGCCAGGGCAGGAGATGGGGCAGTCGGTAACTAAGGAAGAAAGTGCAATTGTTAAGCTCCTCCAACATATTCTCTCTAAGAGAGGAATTAAGTATGATGAACAGACCCTCTGCAAGCTTTCGATCTGGTGCAGAGAGAATGGGTTCAAAGCTGAGCCCCACCTAGCATTCGATGTGGAGACGTGGGAGAACGTAGGGCGGCAGCTCTGGGATCATATCGCTGACGGGGATAAGCAGGCTAGGGACCTTGCTACTACATGGCAACTGGTCCTATCTTCCTTATCCGATATGAAAGCAGAAAAGAAAGTGGCCGAAAGTGGCCGCCGGAGCCATGGCAGCCTTTGCGAGCACTTCAAGAGCGAGACCACCACGCCACTGAAAACCGCTGGTGTTTGGAGATCCATCGCTAACCCCCCCGCCCGCGTCCCCGCCCCTGCCCCCGCCCGTGTCCCCGCCCGCACCCGCGCCTGCGCCATCTGTGCCCCCGCTTCCGGACCCCCCCGGAGAGCCTGAAGAACGGCCCAGCTGGGTCCAGGACTTGTTGGATCGCCTTGAAAACTTACAGAAGGGGACCGGGGAAGGGAAAGCGAATGAGACCAAGGAGACAGTGGTGCAGGGAAAAGCGGATTGTGATCCCCAAAGTCACTGGAGGGAGATGAGACTGTCATTAGTGAGGCAAGGAGCGTTGTCAGCATTTCCTGTAATAGCGGGTCCTCAGGGTCAGCCAAATCAATGGACACCTTTATCATTTGATTTAGTGAAAGAGGCACGTAAATCGGTGCAGCAATATGGCTTACATGATCCCTTCACCCAGGCTATTGTTAATTCAATTCTATCAAATCACTTGCTGACACCTTTTGACCTGCGCCAGCTCATGCAGGTAATTTTGACCCCTATGCAAGAAATTCTATGGCGCTCCCGCTGGACAGAGGACTGTGACATTGCAGGCCTCAATAACATGGAATGGCGTGACAGGGATCCGTTGCGCCTAGGAGAGCCAGCTGCCTTAATGGGATCTGGAAATTTTGCTAACCCTGCAGATCAAGCACAACTTCCGCCCGAGGTGCTACGCATGTCGGCGGACTTAGCCAGGGAAGCTTTGTGATCTATACTTGAGGACGGGAAATCGATCCCACCTTACACAAAGGTAAAACAAACAAGCGGGGAGTCGTATATGTCTTTCTTAGAGCGCTTGCGAGAGGCCCTAGAACGCGCCTCTCTGACTCCAGAAGCAAGAGAAGCCATACTGATGTCTTTAGCGGTTGAGAACGCTACTGTGGAGTGTAAGCGAGCGCTTAGAGCACTACCACGGGATGCCTCGATCGCGCAAATGATGGAGGCTTGTGAGCGTATTGGCTCGGATGAGCAAAAGGCGGATTACATGGCACATGCATTTGCAGCAGCTGTACGACCTTTAGTTAACAAAAACAATCCGCGCTGCTTTAAGTGCGGACGTCCCGGTCATCTCAAAGCTCAGTGCCAGTTCAATAAAAGGGGCGGCGGATATGCATTTAATGGAGATTGCAATAGATGTGGGAGGTTTGGTCACCGGGAGAAGGAGTGCCGCTCCCAGGCACACGCAAACGGAACCAGGTTGGGAAACAGGAAGGTGAGCGCGCTGGGATCTCACGCGCCGATGAAAGTAAGATCCCGGGGAGCTTGGATAGCATCACCGCCACCACAACAGGAAGTGCCGGAGTGGACATTGCCCTCGCAGTAGACGCAATGCTCGCTGACTCCAGCGTACAATGCCTCCCATCCACTACTTGCGGCCCGCTGGGAAAAGGATTAAGTGCACTACTGTTAGGTCGCTCATCGGTTGCACGCAAAGGCCTTTTTGTATTGCCTGGCGTGATTGATGCGGACTTTACGGGTACCATTCATGTAATGGTCTGGACCCCCAGTCTGCCGATTCATGTTCCGGCTGGGGAGAAGATCGTAGAGCTAGTGCCATTTTTTGCATGCGTTCCCAAATCTACATCAAAAGTCAGAGGGAAACAGGGTTTTGGCTCAACCGGGACCCCTGAAATACACCTGGCAATGGACATCTCAAAACGACAACCAATGGAATGGGTAACATTAAAACACCCATGTGGGCATCAGACATCAATTTCAATGTTAGTGGACACTGGGGCAAACGCAACGATTGTCAGTGTGGCTGTCTGGCCTCCCACCTGGCCATTGGAAACTCCATCGATTCCTGTTATGGGGGTAGGCGGAGTGCAAACAATGTGTGTTAGTAAGGAGCTAGTTCAATGCTGTATGGCAGATGGCGGATGTTGCAGTATTAAACCATATGTCACCAATGCACCCATATCGCTGCTAGGACGAGACGCGCTAAGCCAGCTAGGTGCGCGATTAGTTACTGATCAACAGGTTTTCTAGCGACGGTCACTGGGAGAGAGCAACCAGTGATAAAATTATCCTGGACGTCTAGTACACCTGTCTGGGTCGACCACTGGCCACTGTCTACAGAAAAGGTCACTCACTTACAAGCATTAGTACAAGAACAATTAGAAAAGGGCCATATACAGCCTTCAACTAGCCCCTGGAATACGCCTGTCTTTACTATCCCGAAAAAATCTGAGAAGTGGCGATTGCTGCATGATTTGCAGAAAGTAAATGCAATTATGAAAGATATGGGAGCATTGCAACCAGGCTTACCATCGCCTGTGATGATCCCAAAAGACTGGGACATTTTAATAATCAATTTAAAAGATTGTTTCTTTACCATACCATTGCATCCTGAGGATCATGAAAAATTCGCGTTCTCTGTACCCTCAGTTAACAAACAAGCCCCTATGCAGCGATATCATCGGGTAGTGCTTCCCCAGGGTATGAAAAATTTGTCCACCCTGTGCCAGCTCTATGTCTCGTGGGCATTAACTCCCATCCATCAGATACACCCTGAACTACTGATCTACCATTATATGGATGATATCTTAGTAGTCGGAAAGCATCTGGAGGCAGAAAGTCTGCTGACAGAGATGGAAAAGATCCTAGGAGCGGGAGGTCTACAGATAGCGCCGGAGAAAGTACAACGGCAGCCAGCTTGGCGGTACCTGGGCTGGGAGATTACCAGAACAGTTGTTAGGCCACAAAAGCTCTTTCTGCGAACAGAAGTCACTACCCTAAACGATGTACAGAAGCTCCTGGGTGATATTAATTGGGTACGCTCGGTGTGCGGTATTTCCAACGCGAATATAGAACCCCTCATACAATTCCTTCGGGGGGGAGGTGGAGAAGATGCCCCACGTGAACTTTCCCCCAACGCAAAACTAGCACTACAAAGGGTATCCGAAAGGGTATCAACCGCATATGCCAGTCGCTGGGACCCTGATGAACCGGTGGGTTTGCTCTTGCTAAACCACAACCACTACCCGCTGATGCTATTAATGCAATGGTTTGAGGATAGAGATCCCCTTCATATACTCGAGTGGATTTTTTTGCCTATTCAACCCAAGCGTACGGTGACAACTCGTTTAGAAGCTTTTGCACAGCTGATAATGAAAGGACGATCTTGGGCAGTGGAAATAGCAGGATTTGAACCCAGTTTTATCGTTGTGCCATTGGCTGCAGAATACCTACAGTGGGCTTTACAGAACTCAAGTGCCACTTCAAGTTGCCCTCTTGGACTATCCAGGGAAGGTTAGAGTCCACCTGCCACCCCATCGTTTTATGGCCGCGGTCAAACTTGGACGATTCCAAGAGCACCCTCCTCAGCAATCCCCAATGCCGGTTAAGGGAGTGACTGTGTTTACGGAAGCCGGAGGGAGATCACAGAAGTCAGCATTAACCTGGAAAGAGGGAGACGTCTGGAAGGAGGTGGTGCTATCAGACTTTAGTGGTTCCACTCAACAACTAGAATTATGTGCTGTCATCATGGCTTTTCAGCGCTGGCTGGATCAGGCCCTGAATGTGGTCTGTGACTCCCTGTATGTAGTAGGTATTGTTCAACGCATGGAACGCGCAATTCTGAAAGAAGTTAGCGATGCAGCTCTGTTTGCCCTCTTTAAAACACTCTGGCTCACGCTTGACAAACGCAAGGCGCCATATTTTATTACACATATTCGGAGTCACACGAATTTACCAGGTGAGCTGTCCGAGGGAAACCAATGGGCAGATCGGCTGGTAGCCCCAGCATGGAAGGGCCCCACGCCGGATAAGTTTCAACAGGCTCAGCGTTCCCATCAATTTTTCCATCAGTCTGCCAAGGCGCTACGATGACAGTTCAACCTGACAGATGCTGCGGCACGAGGGATTATACAAACTTGCCCTGATTGTCAGCAATTCACAGGTGGCCGCCCAACTGGGGTGAATTCCAGAGGTACTGGTCCGTTGGAACTGTGGCAACTGGACGTTACCCATATACCGGAGTTTGGCAGACTAAAATATGTCCATGTGTCGGTTGACTGCTTTTCTATGGCCGTCTGGGCCACGGCACAGACGGGTGAATCCAGTAAATATGTTCAACGCCACATGCGGGTGGCTATGGCAGCATTGGGAGTCCCACAAAGGGTAAAAACTGATAATGGGTCTGGCTATGTCGCACGAGGGACACAAGAGTTTTTCCATCTTTGGGGCATAGAGCATGTTACAGGCATTCCACACTCCCCTACTGGCAGGCCATAGTGGAACGTATGAACCAAACGCTGAAACGCCAGCTTCAAAAACAAAAAGGGGGAGAATTGGAAATTATGCCTGCAGAGAGATTGGCAAAAGCAGTATATGTTTTAAATTTTTTGAGATTACCCCAGGACAACCTGTCAGGGATTGCAGCTGGTCTGTGAAATCCCTGGCTCCCTTAGCAGAGAACGCTAACCTTGAAAAGATTAGAGTGTATCTATGAGATAGGATAGAGAGTTCACACGGAGACAGCAGAAAGTTATTAACAAGTTTAAGGAGGTTTGGCCATGGAGCAGAAACTGGCCACGCTAAGAATCATCCAGTCATAACTCTGTCACTAGCTACTGTCCTTTGTAGTCCTCACCAATAAGCAGCAGCCACGACGAGGAGAGCTCGGTATAAATAATGTACCTAGAAAACAATAAAGCGTAGTTTGTGTTGCATCTACCCCAGTTGTTTGTGTTTTTGGCCGCCATGACTGCGACAACTGGTGACCCCGACGTGATAATAAGAAGTGGACCGCCTGGCGACTGGCGGTGGTGGCGGAGCTTGAGAGCAGCAGGGAAGCTGCCTGGTCCAGACCTGTGATTTGACTCCTTGTGAAGGTGAGCCGCTGGGAAAGGGATTGACACCTCTCGAAGGTGCAAGTGGGACTGACACCTCTCGAAGGTGCGCCGCAGAGAGCGGAAATACACAGACATGGGGCCAAACCTGACAAAGCAGGAAGCCCTAGTTTTATCTACATGGAAGACCTTACTTGCTCAGAGAGGTATTAAAGTTACTGACTATGCGTTACGCCGCCTGTTGCTCTGGTGCCGAGGACAGGGGTTTGAAGCCACTTCAGCCGTTGCATTTAGTGTGAGCGCTTGGCAGAAGGTCAGTGATAAGCTGTGGGATGCTCTTTCTAGAGGCTCTAAAGAGGTAGAGGGTTTACCTACTACTTGGCGACTGATGCAGGAGACTTTGGAGGACTGGAAAGCGGAGCATGACCAGGAGAGCATTCCGGTGATGCTGGAAAGTACCCCTCTATTGGGGGAAGACAGAGAGGACCAGGAGAAGCATCCTTCTCCTATAGAGTCTGTTACGGAGCAAATGGATGCTTTGCAGTGCTCCACGGGCGCCTCTGGGTTGTTGAAACATGAAACCAACTCGAGTCCTAAGTACCCCTCGCCTGATGAGCTGGTTAAGATGCGGCAACGGGGGAAGTCTCCCAGTGAGTTTTTGCCCCCCCCCCCCCCGCCCTGCTATAAGACACCTGCGCAGCAGTTGACTGAGTGGGAGGCTTTGAATAAACCTGTGCTTCCCTCTGCTCCTCCTGGAGAGGGGGAGAAGGAAAATGATGAAGAAATCCCCAGTAAAAACCGTTTCCCTCCCCGCCTCCCCCAAGACTCCTCGGATGAGGAGGAGGAGGTGGTTTCTGCTGTTCGTCCTTCTGTGAAAGAGACTATAGGGAGTTCTCAATGTCGGACCTTGAGATTAGCAGCTAAACCCTGGCCTCTCCCCCCACCACAGTGACTGTGTTGCCGCGACAGCCTGGCAAATTCTGGGATCAGGTTAGAAAAAAGGCAACCGAAATGGGGCAATGGGATTTGTTAGATAAGATCGGTTGCCCCTCAGAGGCCTCCACTCAAGTTGTCAGCTGTGGTTTGGGAGCTTTTCCTGTGTTTAAGGCGGCCCCCAACTCTGGAAGAAGGGATGAACATAGCACGATTGCCTGGAAAGTAGTGCAAGACCTGCAGACATTTACATCAAAATATGGTATTAACTCTCCAGAGGTAATGCGTCTGATCCGAATTATGAATGCGGATCTTTTAGCCCCCGTATGATATATCCCATCTTGCTCAGATTCTGTTCCAGCCTGTAGAGAATCAAGTGTTTATGGCACACTGGAGGAGGTTAGCTGAGCGGGCTGCACTAGATAACATGCGATTGCCGCAAGGAGATCCGCGGCAGGGAGTTGGGGTTGACGCTTTGATGGGAACGGGTCTTTTTGCTAACCTTGATCTTCAGGCTCAGTGGGACCCTAGTATTCTTGAACAGGCGCAACGTTTAGGTATGTCAGCTCTGATGCGAACTATGGAGCTGGCCTCGCCCCGTCCTAAATATACAACAATCAAGCAAGGGGTTAAAGAGCCATTCTTACAATTTGTTGAACGGATTGCTACATCATTAGAAAAACAAGTAGAGGATGATGACTTGAGAGAGACACTGTGCACTCAGCTAGCTAAAGATAATGCTAACGAAGATTGTCAGAAAATAATTGAAGCAATGCCAGGGAACCCAACTATTCCTGATATGGTAACAGCTTGCTCAAGAGTGGGAACAATAACACATAAAATGACTGCTCTAGCTGCAGTTCTTCATCCCAATCCCAAGTGCTTTGGGTGCGGTCAGGAGGGGCATATCAAGGCTGCTTGCCCGTTTCAGAGTGCAGCTGCTAAACAAAAAGGCAAAGCGGCAGGGCATTTTGCCAAGCCTGTGGACAATACTTGTAATCGATGCAGCAGAATAGGGCATTTTGCCAGACACTGTCGATCTAAATTCCATATTAATGGCTATTCTTTGACGGGAAACGAGGAAACAAGCGCGGGGAGGCGCGCGGGGACACAAGTACCTCACACAGCAATTCCATGCATGGGAGCACCTCCGATGGTTTATCCCTCTGCGACCGTCTCACAGGGAAAAACCCGTGGATCAGCAGGCATGGATGTATCCACCGCCGACACAGTAACTCTGTCAACTACGGATATTGTTAAAGTGCCTCTGGATGCAAAGGGGCCTATAGGTCAAGGACTCAGTGCATTATTAATTGGACGGTCTAGCAGTATTTTGAGTGGATTAATTGTTCATGTAGGTGTTATTGATTCGGATTATACTGGGCAAATTTGTGCTATGATGTCTACTCCCTATCCCCCAGGAACCATTCCCAAAGGTACCCGTGTCGCTCAACTTGTGCCTTTTTCGAGTTGTGTTCCTCACACAGAACTTAAGGAACGATGAGAGGGAGGCTTTGGTTCTACGGGTCCACCTCAAGTTTTCTGGTCGCAAACTCTATCAGCGTAGAGGCCACAAATGACGTGTAACGTCTCCAACAAAGGCTATTCACCATCAGCATTGAAGATTACGGGTTTGTTGGACACTGGGGCTGATGTGACTATTATCTCTCAACATTCCTGGCCATCGTCTTGGCCCATTGTGAACACTGGGGTGGGTGTAGTAGGGCTGGGGGGATCCACTCAGGGGGGCGTGTCTCTTGTACCTGTGCTGATCACCAATCCTGAAGGGCAAGCAGCAATGATCAAACCATACATAACCTCTGCACCCCTGAACTTGTGGGGAAGAGATTGTTTAGGACAATGAGGGGTTAGGATTACGACGGATTTTTGACGGGGGCCACTGCGTTGCAGGGTGTTCGTCGACCCACACTTGCTTTAACCTGGTTAACTGACAGGCCTGTGTGGGTGGATCAGTGGCCCCTAGCAGAGGAAAAGTTGCAAGCCCTGCAAGAATTGGTGTCAGAACAGCTTGTGACTGGGCACATTGAACCCTCTCACAGTCCTTGGAATACCCCTGTATTTGTGATTAAGAAGAAATCTGGCAAATGGCAACTTTTACATGACCTACAACAGGTAAATGCTGCCATGGGAGCTTTACAACCCGGCCTTCCTGCACCCTCAATGATCCCTATGGACTGGGATATTGTGGTAATAGACCTGAAGGACTGTTTCTTTACCATTCCATTAGCACCCGAGGATAGGGAAAAATGTGCTTTTACTGTATTACCTACAAACCATTCTGAGCCAGCCAAAAGATATCAATGGAAGGTGTTACCTCAAGGTATGAAAAATTCGCCAACAATTTGCCAATGGTTTGTTGCTCAAGCTTTATCTCCCATTCGGGAGCGATTTCCAGACTGTTACTGTTACCATTACATGGATGATATTTTGCTTGCAGCCCAGAAAAGGGAGCAGCTGAACGATCTAGAAAAAGTAGCTAGACAATCCTTACAGCATTTTGACTTGGTTATAGCACCAGAGAAGGTGCAAAAGACTGAGCCCTGGAAATATTTAGGGCTTACAGTCACTGCCCGACGAGTGACGCCCCAACTTAGTGTTAACGTTCAAACACTTACTGATGTCCAAAAATTGATGGGGTCGCTGAATTGGATTAGACCCTATCTTGGTCTCACAAATTCCCAGCTGCAGCCCTTATTGGAACTGCTCCAGCATTCTGTTAATCCTTCTGAACCTAGGACTTTGAGTCCTGCAGCAGTTCAAACAATCCAGCAGGTGGAGTCGTTATTACAAACTAAATTTGTATCCCGCATTGACCCATTGACCCATTACAGATAGTTCAGTTGTTTGTCCTCATTGATCGGACAACTCCTTTTGGTGCCTTGGTGCAATGGAACCCTGAATGGACAGATCCTTTACATATTCTGGAATGGCTGTTTTTACCTTTTCGACCTCGAAAGACTGCACCAGGATTGTTTGAACTTCTAGCAGACCTTATTATGAAGGTTCGTAAAAGATGTGTGGAACTGACAGGAAGGGATCCGTATCGCATTGCTGTCCCAATACAAACGTGGTATTTTGAATGGTGCTTAGCCAACAAGTATGAAGTTCAAGCAGCTATGGCTGATTTTCATGGGCAGATCTCTTATCATTTGCCCTCACATCCGCTTATTAAGCTTTTTTCAGGAAATTACGGTGGGTCAAAAGCACTTGAGCCAAATGGGGCCAGTTGATGGATTCACTGTCTTTACAGATGGATCTGGAAAGACCGGTAAAGCTGCTGTGGTATGGTACGACAACCAAGAATGGCATGACAAGGTAATCTTAAAAGAAGGATCACCTCAAATAGTGGAGCTGCGAGCTATGGCCGTAGATTTTCAAATGCTTCTCCAACCTGTGAATATTGTTACGGACTCTGCTTATGTTGCCAATCTAGTTGCACGGCTAGATAAGACGGTTCTGTCTTTTACTGATCAATGTCCATTGTTTTCGGTACTCTTAGACCTATGGTCAGCAATACAACAGAGAATCGAACCCTATTTTATACTACATATTTGCAGTCATACTGCATTACCTGGCTTCTTTGCTGAGGGTAATGCTAGGGCTGATGCCCTTGTGCCTGCTGTGGCCTTGGGTCCGCTCCCTAACAAACACCAGCAGGCTTTATTATCTCATCGTTTTTTTCACCAGGGCAGCTCGGCACTGAGTCAACAATTTGGCTTGACGCAATCCGCGGCACGATCTATAGTTGCTGCCTGCCCTGATTGTCAAGGACAGCAGACACCTGTTTTCTATGGAGTTAACCCGAGAGGCCTACAAGCGTTACAATTGTGGCAAACGGATGTCACCCACATCTCTGAATTTGGGTGGCTTCGGTTTGTCCATGTTTCTGTTGATACATTTTCCCACGCTGCTTGTGCTACAGCCCAAGCAGGGGAGAAATCTTTACACGTAATTCACCATTTTCAACGTGCCTTTGCAACTCTCAGCATTCCTCAAACAGTAAAAACCAACAATGGTCCTGCCTATGTTTCCAAAAAGGTGCAGAGTTTTCTAAATCAATGGGGTGTTCACCACATAACTGGGATTCCCCATTCCCCTACAGGCCAAGCCATCATTGAACGCTTACATGGCACTCTGAAGCGCCTCGTGCAAAAACAAAAAGGGGGAATGCAGGGGGAGTCCCCACAGGCAAGACTAGATAAAGCTGTATATGTGCTTAACTTTCTCTTCTTCCCTAACAACTCTACTCTATCACCGATTTTTTCGCATTTTTCCTCTTTGACTACAACAGAAAAAGTACCACAGCGGGTACCGGTGCAAGTTCATGATCTGGTTACTGGCCAATGGTCTGGGCCACATGAGCTCATAACTTGGGGAAGGGGATATGCTTGTGTCTCCACAGAAAGTGGACCGCGATGGGTTCCAGCACGGTGTGTGCGACCTGCGTTGCAGTCGCTGCCGTCCTCATCCTCGGAAGTTATGGAGGAGGAGATTGGCCTCCAGCCCCTCCCCAAAGAACTGTCAGCAACATCTGGATAACCCTAGCCAACGCCATCAATCAATCAAAGCACCATATGCCTGGCTACCAGCGATCCTCAAAATCCCTTTTCTACGTGTCTGGTGGGAGTTCCAACGGAGAAGCCGATGGGTGGCGGGTATCTGCGCGAGCCGAATACAAGGGCTTCAACTGCTGCATAATATGCTGGCAATGGATCAATGAGACCAGAGATCCAGACTCGGGGTGAGGGTAAAGACTACAGTTGCTCTAACTGACGAACTACGCAAGCTGCAAGTGGATGATGGATGGGAGTGGTTAAATAAGTTGTTTGGCAACTGGGGTTTGTCTGGGTGGTTACTATCTCTAGTGAAAACAGGTTTGCTGATTTTGGTAATTATTGTAATTGTGTTATTAATGGTACCTTGCTTGATCGGTCTGCTGCAAAGGGCCCTGCAGCAAACCGTTAGTGCCATTTTTGTAGCACAAATACAAAAAGGGGGAATTGTCAGGGATTGCAGCTGGTCTGTGAAATCCCTGGCTCCCTTAGCAGAGAACGCTAAGCTTGAAAAGATTAGAGCATATCTATGAGATAGGGAGTTCACACGGAGACAGCAGAAAGTTATTAACAAGTTTAAGGAGGTTTGGCCACGGAGCAGAAACTGGCCAAGCTAAGAATCATCCAGTCATAACTCTGTCACTAGCTACTCTCCTTTGTAGTCCTCACCAATAAGCAGCAGCCACGATGAGGAGAGCTCGGTATAAATAATGTACCTAAAAAACAATAAAGCGTAGTTTGTGTTGCATCTACCCCAGTTGTTTGTGTTTTTGGCCGCCACAACTGCAACAACAGCCTAGTCCCTCCGATGGTCAAACACAGGGCTGGGCTAAAGGGAGCCCTGACAGAAGTAAAGTTGGGTCTGTGTAAGGTGATGCTGAGAGACTGAAACACGGGAAAATGGACAGGACCTTTGGACTGGATAACCTGGGGAAAAGGGTATGCTTGTGTCGTTATAGATACTGGAACCAGATGGGTGCCAGCGAAATGGGTGAGACCTTGGCTGGAAGCAGACTCACATACATCAGATGTAGCAGGCAAGCAACGGGTACCCTAGCTGTGGAAAGTGTGAGCCTGCAGAACAACAACATGGGAGGAAGAGGTGTTACTGTTATTATTAGCTGTATATTGTGACTTTTAGGAGGCAATGTTGCTTTTAACGCTATTATAGGAGCTGATGCTGCTTTTAACACTAATGGATATGTTATGCTTCTTAGGCGGATTGTTAATTATACCCAAATCAAGAGTTGGTGGCTTTGTGGGACAGCAGATCAATTGGATGCACTGGCATTAGGTATTCCTCTAAGCAACTGGACAGACCTGAATCCATATAGCTTACTCAATACATCATATCAGTGTACACAGGAGAATGTCGCAATGGAAGGAAAGCCCTTTATACTTCAATTGGTTAGTAACAGGGTGCCTTATATATATTATAACTTATCAGGCCCGAATCTAGGCACCTTTCAAAACAAAACAGACCATTGGACGACCATAAAGCTTAAATTGACCCATAGCGAGGATACAAATTCTGCAAGTAGCTATTCTGTGGGAGTAGGAGACCTGGAAGAGTCACCATGAATACATATCTAATATTGATCAGTCCAGAAAAATACTCACGGATGTCCAAGACATTTGGGATCACGCAAAGATTTTGCATATAGTCACAGAGGATGAGAGTCTGTCATGGTTGGATGTCGAGGGTCACTCTCGCACCAAGTGCCAGGGCCCTCCCCACAAGCCAGAGCAAACAACACCTCCACACAAAGTGAGGTCAACTCCGCTCTGCTGTTGTCTGCAGCAGAGCTTTATACCGGTGCAGGTGGGCATGCGCTAAGGAGCAGCACTCATTGGCTACAGGCTCCCAGCTGATTGGTTCTCCTCCAGGTGCTTGGTTGCTAGGCGTCGGTCCAGTTCCCCACAAACTCCACTTTCCTATATATTCTTACTAAGGCCCCAACATCTCCCCCTCTTTTTTCCAAAAAACAAAAATTAGCAATAAACATTACAGCATTTACAAAAAACAAAGTAACATAGCTGTAAGCCTCAGCATTTCCCCTCTTTTTACAAAAACAAAAATTGGCAATATCATGCATCAAATATTACAAATAAAAACATAGTTGCAAACACAAGCATGATCATTCTGGTCACACTTTTATGATAATGTTTCATTTTTAAATTCCCAAGACAAAAGAAAATGGTCCCAAAGGAATACACAATTTCATTTTGCTTACAACCACAGAAATTCTTCTTGGAAAGGTAATTGTGCTCTTCATTTCAGCAACAGGAGAAGGAAAAAATCTTGCCCTTTGGAGCTGGGGAGGATGGGGGTGCAAGTTAGTATGGTCAGACTGGATATGCTATCATTTTTAGTTTTCAACCGCTGGAAAGTTCTTCCAGTCACGGAGTCTGCCGCTCTTGTCAGTTCCAGACCTTGAGGAAGCTGTCCCACGATCCTGTTGCCACTGCCATTCCATCATCAGTCACACCTAAGCAACTGACACGGTTA